>NC_049234.1:53139413-53454982 GCF_011100685.1 Canis lupus familiaris | reverse complement strand
TAAATGCTAAAATTGAGTACTGTGTTTACCAATGAAATGGATTCATTCAATCCAGTATTTAGTATGTAATTTGGAGAAGATGAGGAAAGGAAATGGAAGGTGAAGATTTAGGTGTTGGGAGGAAGAATGGAGAATATATTTTTTAAAGGTAACTGGTGGCTTGTTCAAAGTAACATGGCAAAAAAGAAACTGAATGAATGGATAAGTAATTGAATGTTCTATGCTGATCAAATTAAATAATACATTTTGTTATTTTAAAAATCTATTGTGATTGGGATTTTACATCATTGAAAGGTGAGACAGTTTACCAAATCCAAGGATTCACAAGTTTCAAGCAAGCCATCAGATGACGACTTCCTGCCTTTACAGAGATATTTGAAGAAAACCTTTAACATTCATGTCTTTGAGAACTTTGCTGTTGAGTTCAAATCTAACTATTTTCCAGGCCTAAGAGGTTTCTGTTGGCTCTTCTGGGTCTGGTCCAGCTTCAGGATGTGGATACACACTGGGCAGATGGTGACTTCAACTCCCAGTTTAATCTACCAGTTTTAAGGATTGACAAGTGGTCAGTTGACACTGAGGCTTTCAAATGTAGGTTAGGTAGGATAGAGAAGATAAGTCCATATTAACTCACTCATTCATCCACTTACTCATCTTTCTTTCCTCTGAAATGGATGAAGTCTTCTAGGAGAATAGAAGTATTGCTCAATTTTTAGTTGTATTTCATGTCAGTTTACACCTTCATCATAGTGGAAGTTTTCACATCAGGAATGAGTAGCTATTTACAGTCCATAGAGAAAACATTGGTAGGCACAATGACCCTCTTTTCCCTTTACTGATATTTATATTTTTTTAAGGAAATTCATTATTATTTGAGACTTTTGCCTTTCCCTCAGCTAGCACAGGTGAGAGCATGTAGTCCAGCTCTGGCCAATCACAGTATATCATTTTCCTCTGGCTATATTGATCAGGTCAGGAAAAGACAAATATGCTCCTATTGGCTGGGACAATCAAAGTCCCCTTAGGACATATTTTCTTGAGCTACTGGTAAAGAGACTGTTGTTCTCTTTGGTGCCTAATGTAATATGTAAGTTAAAACCATTCTAGGACATCATTTTTGTTACGTGTAGAAGGTCTGAGAATAAAGCCAAGAGAAGAGGAAGCAGAGACAACAGGTAGAGATAGGGGAGTGAGGAGAGAAAAAGAAAATATCCTGGATCTAGCCAAGTATATTGAGCTTTCAATCCTCTACCTACTCCTCTACGGTATTTTTAAAATCAGCGCACATGAACTAAGGTAGTTCATTTAGTTTAAGCTGGAGTTCATTCATTGCAAGATTTTAACAAATGTAACACCTAAAATGTGCTTCAATGATGAAAACAGGACAGCTAACATCCCTTTTTCTTTTCCTGGTAATAATGAGGAGGTGGCATTCTTTTGACATTTAAAATCTTAGAAAAGGAAATTTTTTTAAAAAAGGTATGTTTTTGCTTTTGGTCTGTATGTTTGCATCTTGAAACAAGAGAATTTCAAAATACATTTGAAAAAATATAATGAATTTTAATCAGAGCATTGAGCTATATTTGGCATCCAATTCTTCAGGGGTTCCTCATGTTTTTGAATTTTATTAAATTTTGATCAGCCATTATGATTAGTGTTGGGATTAGAAGTTAATAAGTGAAACAGTTAAGCATGGAAAAGAACAGCTGTGCCTTAAAAATAAGTGTAGTTATGCAAATATTGAATTAAATAACATTTCCAAAAATTCCTTGAGAATAATGAAATGTAGGAAAGACCCAAGAATTAGGGAGAAGCTTGATATATTGCTTTAGGTTTGTATGAGCTATGCACATTTTATTTTAGTGATGGGATGATGGGGACAAGAAAGAAGAGAGGGAAAATGGATTTGAACAAGTCCTATAAAACAAATAAGGAAGAGGCTTACCATCACCGTTTTGAAGGTCAGAGTTGTCCCATAGTTCTCTGGGATCAGAAACATACTGAAATCAATAGATGGAATAGTGAGGACCTTGGATCATACGAAACTCAGAAGGCCAAAATGGAGATGGGAATTAAGCCAGCAGCTCTACAAAGAAGAAATTGATATATACATAGTGCAGGGGAAAGAAAAGATGTTATATCCACCACAAAAAAGATAACTTTGTTATGCTATTTTTCTTCTATGGGGTTGTACCAGAGTCTAGGACCTTAAAATCTGCTGCTGTTTAAATAAAAATATTTCTGTAAGTAGCAGATACATTGAGGAAGCCAAGAAATGTATCCACATATGGAGAGCAAAGCATCAGGACTGGGACAGATATGGATGAACCTTACTTGGCGAAGAGTGTAGGTAGCCAGTTATCACACTGATACACAAAGAAATAAATGGAATTGTCTTGCTGTACAGGTCTGTTTTACCAAAGTAGAAAATTCATTTGGCATAATTCAACACACGGCTTGACAAACTTTTCTGTAGAGAGCCATATAATTATTATTTTAGGGCTTGGTATATGTCCCAACTACTCACATCTAACTTTGTAGTGTAAAACCAGTCAGGGGATAAGTGTGGCTGTGTTTCAGTAAAACTTTATTGGCAAAAATGTCACTTTAGTCCGTGGACTCCAGTAGAATAAAGTATGCATGAGTGGTGTTCTGGGGATAAAAATAAATGCCCTGAGGGGGAATGTTTACTAATTTTGTGGTATAAATATCACCACCATGGCCAGTTTAAAACTACCAATGGTTTTGAAAACCAACTGGCAAAATTCCTGAAAATCAAACATCAGCACTTGGGAGCACATACAAGACAATTGAAGGATACTACAAAAAATGATTTACTTACATAGAAGTAAAGGATCTGTTGTCCCAACCTTTAGTTTTTGAGATTCTGCAATCTTTCACTACTTTCCCTCCTTCCATGTTTCTCTGTCTCTCCCCCTCAGATCTCCTTCCTGGAGTCATATTCCTGAAAAAACGAAGTACATACAAGCCTTTGGCTTGGGCACTGCTCAACCTCAGATGTACAAAACACTCTTATTTATTTAAAGAATACTTACTTATATTTCTCTCATATGAGTAATAAGATTTTGAACGAGCACCTATATTACAATTGTCAACGGGTTATTTAGGAAAAGTAGACACCTAGACATCAGTTGATGAAGTCATATAATAGAAATTATAGTCCAAATAGTTGGTAAAGGCTCCATGGTTTGCAGTTAATACATAGCCTGTTCTCAGTTGGTTGTCTGTACTAGCTATTCCTAAATGCTAATTCCAAATTTCCAGAAAAGAGAGTCTATTTGGGCTCAGAACCCTTTTCTATGAAATGAAGTAGAGGGTATAGCTTGTACTCCTAATGTAAGTAAATGCCTCCAAAATAGTTTGTGATAGACAGTAACGTTTTTCTCTTCAGTTATTAGATACCACATCTTTTTCTAGAAACTTCATTGTTTCAGCTCTTCTCTTTTTTTCCACACTCATGCTTCTTTCACCCAAATTTGCCAATTCTGTGTCGAGTACTTCTACTTTATGTGAAAAGGTAGAAAGAGAACAGGAAAGATAATCATAAAAATTAAGTGAAATCTTAAGTTTTCGTATTTCATAACCCTGTGATCTTGAGCACACTATTTTATCCCTCTCATCTAGAAAAAAGCATATCTTTAAAGCTCCTATCTCAGTGTAGTGTAATTGCTTATTTAAATCCCCAACTACTCACACAAAATTCATTAAATGTAGAGGCACCTGGGTGGTGCAGTAGGTTAAGCACACGACTCTTAGTTTCAGCTCAGGTCCTGATCTCAGGGTCATGAGATGGAGCCCTGCAACAGTCTCCATACTCAGTGGGGAGTTTGCTTGAGATCTCTCTGCCACTCTCTCCTGTGTGCTCTTTCTAAAATAAATCTTTTAAAAATTCATTAAAAATATATTTATTAATTTTCACTGTGTGGTCCAGGCACTCTGATTAAATAGGATATTCAATGGAGGGAGAAGGGATGGGGACCTGATATATTTTCTGCACTTAGAAATTGCTGTAGACTGGGACACCTGGGTGGCTCAGTGGTTAAGCATCTGCCTTTGGTCCAGGACATGACCCTGAAGTCCTGGGATTGAGTCCCACATGAAACTTCCTGTGTGGAGCCTGCTTCTCTCTCTACCTATGTCTCTTCCTCTCTCTCTCTGTGTCTCTCATGAATAAATAAATAAAATCCTTAAAAAAAAAAAGAAACTGCTGTAGACTGAATGTTTGTCTCCCTTTCTCCTCCAAAATTCATATGTTGAATCCAGAAGTGATGATGTTAGAAGGTGGGGACTTTGGCTGGTGATTAGGTCATGAATCCCTCAGGAATGTGGTTAGTACCCTTATAAAAGAGGCCAAGAAAGCTCCCTCGCTGATCTATCAGGTGAGGTTACAATGAAAAGGACACCATCAATGAGGACGCAAGCTCTGACCAGACACCAAACTGCAGGCACCATGATCCTGGACTTCCCAGCCTCCAGAACTGTAAGAAATAAGTGTTTGTTGTTTATAAGCCACCCAATTACGGTATTTTTAAAATCAGCGCACATGAACTAAGGCAGAAATTATTACTATTTACAGTTGAATTTTCTAATCTGCTTTATGATAGCCTTTACTTATCTCAGCAAAATTTGAAGCAAGGTCCTCCCATGAAAATGAAACATAGAAAGTGAAGATAGGGACTATATGCTCCTGAAGAACAGGACCTGAATCTTGTTATCTTAAATGCTCAGGGTTTCACATATTTTTAAAAGATGAATCAGTGTCTTCTGTAGAGCATGCACCCCTTTCTCATATCTTGCATTTATAAGCAACTCTTAAGGAGGGAAATTTCACACTAGATGGATAACAGCGTGATTCTATGACAGATTCGTGAAGGAGAAACCAATGTAAAGGTACAACTGTAACATAATTATGAAATAGCAGCATTTTGGTTGTCACATACTACCCATAACATAGAATCTTTACAATCTCAAAAGAGGTACAATCTTCGTTTACTGCTACATGGGTTACCAAAAATCTCATGTATGATGATGATTTTCAGGCTCTCGCCTCAACATTCATATCTCCCAAATGTAAGCGATCCATTAATAGCTACACAATTTAGGGTTATTAATTAGAATAAAGTTGGCAGTTTGACTTCAGAGTTCAGCCTGTTTTCTTGTGATTCTTTAATGCGGTTGACTGCCTGCAAACATTTAAATGATTCCCCTGCCACTTGTCTATGTATTTAAGCAAATAGACTATTACAAGAACAAAGACCTACTTGGTTTTTCTAATTTGACGGAGGATAAAAGAAGGCTTTCGCAGCTTTGTTTTATTTCTAAACTCATTTAGCACCAAGTGCATATCCACTTCGACTTTTTTGGAACAGGTTCATTATGAAAATGGCCTAATAACGAGTAGTTGAACCTAGGGTTTTTATACATCCCTAAATGAACCCACGCTTGTTTCTCACCATTTCTTTGTTTCATAATTATGTTCCCTTTCAGCCCATTCTGCGGTCTCTTCCTCAACATACTATCTTTTGTACTGTGTTTCTTTTGATTGTGAATATCTCATTATATGCAGTAATTCCTATTATAGCTGACTATAGAGAGAAGCAGACTTGAGAAATACAGAGAGCACTGCCTAAATTCTTGGAGGTTTTCTGGGTTCTGATATTCAGGCCTCTCTGAAGCCAAGCTAAGGCCAAATTTGGGTTTTATTACAATCTTTTACTACAAACAAGGTCGCAATATGTGTTCCATTTTATGAATTATCTCCTCCATGTCTTTGCCCAAATACCATCTTTTCATTGAACCCGAAAGTGATGACTCCCTTGGAAATGCCAATTTCACTCCCTTTTCTGTTTCGAGCTGCGTCGTGAGCTCCTAAAATTTATATGTGGAAGTCATAAATAGGGGTACCTTAGAGTGTGATGGTATTTGCAGATAGAATCCTTAAAGAGCTAACCAAATTAAAATGAGGTCATTGGAGTGAGCCCTAATTCAGTATTACTAGATAAGAAGAACAAATTCGGACACAGATGTGGACACAGAGAGGACATGTTGTGAGGACACAGGGAGTGGAGGGCCAACCAGAGAGGCCTAGAAGAGAACCCTTCCTCATGGCTGTTAGAAGAAACCAATCTTGTTAACATCTTGGACTTCCAGCCTCCAGAACTGTAGGATATACATTTCTGTTGTTCAGACCACCCAGTCTGGCGTGCTTTGTTATGGCAGCGCTAACAAACCAATTCATCACCTGTTAAAGCGATCTCCCTGACCTTGCACTGTTGCATTATTTAAAATATTTCATATTTATTTTCTTTTACCCATCACTAAAATGTAAATTCCATGAAGGCACGGAGTTTTTTTTTTTTTTGTTGTTCATTGATGCTTTTCTCACTGCTTTGAATAATGTTGAACACATACATAGATGCATACATGTATAAATATGAAATTTTATTAAAGCATAATCTCTTAGGGTAGACATGAAGAAGAACCATTGAACAGTGAGGTTCACTGTGTAACTCTGGGTAAATCAACTCAGTTTATTATGATCTTAATTATCTCATATGCAAAAATAAAATGTCTGAATTCCCTTAAAGTATACAGAATCCTGTCATTCCATAAAGGCTTTTATCTTTTCACTACTAGAAACAAATTTCGTCTTTCTATTTTGACATCCTTTGATAAAGTTCCTGGGATCCAAAGATTTTGTTCCTTCTACCTTTCTATGTAGAACTTAGGGGATACTTGTGTTTCTTGTTTTCAGAAATTTACCAGTGAGACTTCTACATTGTGACTTGAAAGTGAATTAAATATGTGTATATTTAAATTCTCAACTTTATTTTCGAAATGAATGGTAGTTTGAAAATTCTAATTAGTTTTGATGGAAGCTTAATTTTTCATGTGAAAAATTTTAAAGTTGTTTATGGAAAGGAATGACTATTAAAGAAACCTTAGCTTCATAAAATTACATAACTTTCTAGTTGGCCTCATCAGAGTTCTTTTCTCCCTTGTATTCTGTGAATTAACCAGTTAACAGATAACGGCTTGAACTTATCTAACCATTATTTTGGAAGCAGTTACAACTTACATTGCAAGATTAGTTCAAATTTTATTATTCATTTTATCCTTGACCTCAGTGGTTAAAACTATTAACTAAAGTAATGCTAATTGTGGTGGCGTTTTTTGATTTAGACACTTGTCTGCTAGGAATTGGACCGAGACCAATTCATTTCATTCTGGCTACTGAAAAGACATCAAGCTGTAATGATTTTTGGTCACTGTTCAAGAGTTTACATTAATATAAAGGGCACATAGGGTAAAACTCAATCATAAATACCACCCTAACATTTAGGTGGATGTTTTTTTACTAAATTGGGTGAAATAATTTGGAAACTATAAATATATTGTAATATTTTGCTACTGAATATGAAAAATTCTTAGGTATTTTATTCTGATATATTATCATTTTAATCAGATGAAAATGACAGTGTATATGAAATCTATATTAAAAACTAAGAAAGATATTATTTGCTTGATTCAACAAATATTTAATTGCCTAACATTCCTAAGGTACTATAGAAAGAATACATAAGGTCCTAAATGAGTAAGACATGATTGTGGCCCTCAGGAGATTTATGGTTTAGTAAAAGTAATGAGATTAGTAAATAGATAATAAATACATATTTAAGATAATTGATAACATTTACTGAGTACTCATCATGTGCCAGGCACTCTTCTAAGAACTTTGTATATGTATTACACCAATCAAAATTTTCTTCTTAAGGCAGCAAGAGAAAGAGAGAGTGTGAGCTGCAGAGAGTGAGGGAGAGAGAGAATCTTAAGGAGGCTTCACACCCAGGGCAGATCTGAAGCTGGACTTGATCTTGATCATGAGATAATGACCTGAGCCGAAATTAAGCGTTGGATACTTAACCAACCTTTTCTGCAACCCTTTGTTTGTTTCCCTGAGTTAGGAGTCTCTCATGGTTTGTCTCCCTCTCTCATTTTCCCCACTCACTTTCCCTTATATAATCTCTTTCACTATTTCTTATATTCCACATATGAGTGAAACCCTATGATGATTGTCCTTCTCCAATTGACTTATTTCACTCAGCATAATACCCTTCAGCTCCATCCATGTCAAAGAAAAAGGTGGGTATTCGTCCTTTCTGATGGCTAATATTTTATTGTCTATACAGTTTGGCTATTGTGGACATTGCTGCTATGAACACTGGGGTGCAGGTGTCCCAGTGTTTTCACTGCATCAATATCTTTGGGGTAAATCTCCAGTAGTGTGATTGCTGGGTCATAGGGTAGCCCTATTTTGCACTTCTGGAGGAATCTCCACACTGTTTTCCAGAGTGACTGTACCATTTGTCATTTCCAGCAACAGTGCAAGAGGGTTTCACTTCTCCAAAACCTGGCCAACATTTATTGTTTCCTGTCATGTTAATTTTAGCCATTCTGATTGGTGTGAGGGGGTATCTCATGGTGGTTTTGATTTGTATTTCCCTGATGGCAAGTGATGTGGAGCAGTTTTTTCATGTACTTGTTGTCCAAGTTTGGAGAAATGTCTATTCATGTCTTCTGCCTATTTTATGACCGGATTGTTTGTTTCTTGGGTGTTGAGTTTGATAAGCTCTTATAGATCTTGGACACTAGCCCTTTATCTTATATGTCATTTGCAAATATCTTCTCCCATTATGTAGGTTGTCTTTTAGTTTTGTTGACTGTTTCCTTCACTGTGCAGAAGATTTTTTCATGATTAAGTCCCAATAGTTCATTTTTACTTTTGTTTCCTTTGCCTTCATAGATGTGTCTAGGAAGAAGTTGCTGTGGCCAAGTTCAAAAAGGGTATTGCCTGTGTTCTCCTCTAGGATTTTCAACCATTTAGCTCTTTACAACCATGGTGTAAGAGATTGGTCCAGTGTCATTTTCTGCATGTGGCTGTCCATTTTTCCCAGCACCATTTATTGAAGAGACTGTCCTTTTTCCAGTATATAGTCTTTCCTGCTTTGTTGAATATTAGTTGACCATAGAGTTAAGGGTCGATTTCTGGGTTCTCTATTCTGTTCCATTGATCTATGTGTCTGTTTTTGTGCCCAGTATCACACTGTCTTGATGATCACTGCTTTGTAGTACAACTTGAGATCTGGCATTGTGATGCCCTCAGCCCTGATTTTCTTTTTCAATAATCCTCTGGCTATTCAGGGACTTTTCTCATTCCATACAAGTTTTAGGATTATTTATTCCAACTCTGTGAAGAAAGTCCATGGTACTTTGATAGGGATTGCATTGAACGTGTAAATTTCCCTGGGTGCATAGACATTTCCATAATATTAATTCTTCCAATCCATGAGCATGGATTATTTTTCCATCTCTTCGTGTCTTCCTCAATTTCTTTCAGAAGTGTTCTGTAGTTTTTAGAGTCCAGACCATTTACCTCTTTGGTTAGGTTTATTCCTAGGTGTCTTATACTTTTGGGTGCAATTTAAATGGGATTAGTTCCTTAATTTCTCTTTCTCCAGTCTCATTGTTAGTGTATAGAAATGCCCCTGATTTCTATGCATTGATTTTGTATCCTGTCACATTGCTGAATTGCTGTATGAGTTCTAGCGATCTTGGGGTGGAGTATTTTGGGTTTTATATATACAATATCATGTCATCTGGAAAGAGGGGGAGTTTGACTTCTTTTTGGCCAATTTGAATGGCTTTTATTTCTTTTTTTGTCTGATTGCTGAAGCTAGGACTCCTAGTACTATGTTGAATAGCAGTGGTGAGAGTGGACATCCCTGTCGTGTTCCTGATCTTAGGGGAAAGGCTCCCCATGCTATTCTCTGTGGGCTTTTCATAAATGGCTTTTATGATATTGAGGAATGTACCCTCTATCCCTATACTTTGAAGATTATTTTTTATTTATTTATTTTTATTTTACTTTGAAGAGTTTTAATCAGGAATGGGTGCTGTATTTTGTCAAATGCTTTCTCTGCATCTATTGGGAGGATCATATGGTTCTTGTTTTTTCTCGTATTGATGTGATCAATCACGTTGATTGTTTTACAAATGTTGAACCATCCTTGCATTCCGAGGATAAATCCCACTTGGTAGTAGTGAATAATCCTCTTAATGTACTATTGGATCCTATTGGCTGGTATCTTGGAGAGAATTTTTGCATCCATGTTCATCAGGGATATTTGTTTATAATTCTCTTTTCTGGCGGGGTCTTTGGTTTGGGGATCAAAGTAATGCTGGCCTCATAGAATGAGTTTGGAAGTATTCCCTCCTTTCTATCCTTTGAAAAAGCTTTAGTAGAATAGGTATTGTTTCTTCTTTAAACGTTTGATGGAATTCCCCTGGGAAGCTATCTGCCCTGGACTCTTGTGTCTTGGGAGGTTTGGGATGACTGCTTCAATTTCCTCACTGGTTATTGGCCTGCTTAGGTTTTCTATTTCTTACTGTTCCAGTTCTGGTAGTTTGTAGGTTTCCAGTAATGCATCAATTTCTTCCAGATTGCCTAATTGTTTGCATATAGTTGCTCATAATACGTTTTTAAAATCGTTTGCATTTCCTTGGTATTGCTTGTGAGCTCTCCTCTTTCATTCATGATTTTATTAATTTGAGTCTTTTCTCTTTTCTTTTTAATAAGACTGGCTAAGGGTTTATCTATCTTATTAATTCTTTCAAAGAACCAGCTCCTGGTTTTGTTGATCTGTTCTACAGTTCTGGTCTCTATTTCATTGAGTTCTGCTCTAATCTTTATTATCTCTCTTCTTCTGCTTGGTTAGGCTTTATTTGCTGTTCTTTCTCCAATTCCTTTAGGGGTTAGCTTGTGTATTTGACTTTTTTTCCAATTTTTTGAGAGAGGCTTGTATTATGATGTATTTCCCTCTCAGGACCACTTTGGCTGTATCCCAAAGATTTTGAACAGTTGTATTTCATTTTCATGAGTTTCCATGAATATTTTTAATTCTTCTCTAATTTCCTGGTTGACCCTTTCATCTTTTAGCAGGATGCTCTTTAACCTCCATGTTTTTGAGTTTCTTCCAAATTTCTTCTTGTGATTGAGTTTTAGTTTCAAAGCAGTGTGGCCTGAAAATATGCAGAGGATAATCTTAATCTTTTGGTATCAGTTGGGACCTGATTTGTGACTCAGTGTGTGTTGTATTCTGGAGAAGTTCCATGTGCACTTGCGAAGAATGTGTATTCAGTTGCATTAGGTTAGAATGTTCTGTATATATCTGTGAAATCCATTTGATCCAATGTATCATTCAAGGCCTTTTTTTCTTTGCTGATGTTCTGCTTAGGAAATCTGTCATTTGCAGAAAGTGCCGTGTTGAAGTCTCCTATTAATGTATTATCTATAGATCTCTTTACTTTGGCTATTAATTGATTGATATACTTGGCGGCTCCCACATTAGGCACATAAATATTCATGATTGTTAGGTCTTCTTGTTGGATAGACCCTCGATGTATGATATAGTGTCCCTCTTCATCTCTTATTAAAGTCTTTGGTATAAACTCTAATTTATCTGATATGGGGATTGCTACCCCAGCTTTCTTTTGAGGACCATTTGAATGGTAAATTGTTCTCCACTCCCTTCATTTTCAGTCTGGAGGTGTCCTTAGGTCTAAAATGAGTCTCTTGTAGACAGTATATAGATGGGTCTTTCTTTTTTATCCAGTCTGATACCCTGCATCTTTTGATGGGATCATTTAGCCTTTTCATGTTCAGAATAACTATTGAAAGATATGAATTTAGTGTCATAGTATTACTTATCCATTCCCTGTTTATGTGAATTGTTTCTGTGGGCTCCCTCTTTGTTTATAGGGTCCCCCTTAATATTTCTTGCAGAGCTGGTTTGGTGGTCACATATTCTTTCAGTTTCTGTCTGTCCTAGAAACTCTTTATCTCTCCTATTCTGAATAACAGCCTTGCTGGATATAGTATTCTTGGCTACATGTTTTTCTCATTTAGTACCCTACTTGTGCCAGCCCTTTCTGGCCTGCCAGGTCTCTGTGGAGAGGTCTGTTGTTAATCTGATTTTTCCCCATATAAGTTAAGAATCTTTTGTCTCTCGCTGCTTTAAGAATTTTCTCTTTACCTTTGAAATTTGCAAATTTCACTATTAAATGTCGAGGTGTTGAGCAGTTTTTGTTGATTTTGAGGTTGGGTCCTCTCTATATCTTGGATCTGAATGCCTGATTCTGTCCCCAGATTAGGGAAGTCCTCAGTTATGATTTGTTGAAATATTCTTTGTATTTCTCTCTATCTCTCTCTCTCTCTCCCTCTCCACCCCTTCTGGAATCCCAATAAGATGAATATTATTCTTTCTCAAGCTATCATTTATTTTCCCAAGACTTTCCTCATAAACTATTAATTGTTTTTCTTTTTTCCTCAGCTTCATTCCATCAACTTGTCTTCTATGTCACTCACTCTTTCCTCCACCTCATTAAACCTAGCAGTTAGAGCATCCAGTTTAGACTGCATTTCAGTTAATTTTTTTTATTTCAGTCTCATTAGATCTCAATTCTGCAATAAGGGAATTTCTAGAGTCCTTTATGCTTTTTTCCAGAGCTATCAGTAATTTTATAATTGTACTTCTGAATTGTATCTCTGACATGGTATTTAAATCCATGTCCAGCAAATTTGTGGCAGAAAGTATTACTTCTCATTCTTTCTTTTATGGTAAATTTTTCCTTCTAGTCATTTTGTTCAGTGCAGAATTACTATATGAGTGAGCAGAGTCAAAAATATCAACCGCAACCTAAATAAAATACACCCTAGATGATTCTGAAGAGGTCAGAGACCAGAAAATAAAAGAAAAAGAAGAATAGAACAAAATGAAAGGACTGCTAAAGTGAAAAACAATAAAAAAAACCAATAAGAATAAAAAAATGAAAACAAAAATAGACAAAGAATAAAAGAAGAAAAGGAAAAAATAAAAGGGGGGTGGTAAGAAAGTGGTGGTGGAGTGAGAATATAGTGTCACTGAGGTGACCTAGAGAATGATTCTCTGGGTTCTGTATATATTTTGTTCTGTATGTTAGAAGATGCTCAATTCCAAATTTATATACACCAGCAAAACTTATATAAAGACCCAACATCGACCACAAAAATTGAAACAAGATAAAAGAGGGGGGCAGAATGGGAAGGAAGAGAGAATATAGTCTGTCAGAATTAACCAACATGCTGTTCCACGTGGTTCTGGGTGCATTGGTCCATGTGTTAGATGGTACTAACAGCTACCATTATAAACAAAACAAGGGACTCCTGGGTGGCTCAGTGGTTGAGTGTCTGCCTTTGGCTCAGGGCACGATCCTGGAGTCCCAGGATTGAGTCCTGCATTGGGGTCCCTACATGTACCCTGCTTCTCCCTCTGCCTGTGTCTCTGCCTCTCTCTCTCTCTGTGTATGTCTCTCATGAATAAATAAATGAAATCTTAAAAAAAATAAAACAAAACAAGACAGAAAAAACAAAAAATAAAAACTCATAACTCATGTATCTACTAAAATCAGATTGAATACGTTGAAGGGAATCAAAAAATAAAGAATATATCTAAGCCACGTAATTGTAAAAATATGAACATCACTAAGTAAAAAGCTTAAAAACAAAGAGTTGGTAAAATATTATAGTTAAAGCTGGAAAAGATAAAAAATATTGGAAACTTTTAACCTGAAAGATAAATGAATTGCAATGAAAAAAAACCCCTCTAGTTCTATATACTATTTTCCCTCAGTCCTGGAGCTTTCCAGTGCTGCTTGGTCAGTAAAGTTGTTCTTCCCTTGTTCTTCCAGCAGTTCTTCTTGGGGAGGGCCTGCTGCACTGATTCTCAGGTGTCTATGCCTCGGTGAAGATGCACCATCCCTTGCCAGGTGGCTTGGCTCAGTGTGAGCTGTTTATCAGGTGAGGCCTTTATTCCCTATAGGCTATGCCTCTCCCAGGTAAAAGTCAAAAAGAAGAAAAAAAAAATGGCCATGGCCAGATCTTCAGTTCTGGAACCAAGAGCTCCCTGTGAGTACCGAACTGCAGCCTCACAGTGTACACTGGCCTAGATGCTCCTGGGGGCAGGCATCGGGGCACTGATCTGCACAAGTTGAAGGGCGCCCAGCAGCAGGAGTGTTCTCACTGTCCTGCCCCGGGTCTACATCTCTTGAATGGAACAGAAGACAGCTGCCTCCATCGGTTACTGGGCTCTAGTGTAAAGGGAGCTTTGGTTCCCACCTAACCAGTGGCTTCTCCCAAATGCCTGGATGGTTGCAATGTTCCAGCCTTTTACCACTATTCGACCAGGTTTCTGGTGAGCTTTCTCCTGGGCACCCCTATTCTTATTGTGTCTCTGAGGATATTGAGGCTTCACTACCCCTGCATGATTCTGCTCTATTTCCTCACTGAGCACTTTTAAGTCAGGAAAGACTCTTTCAGGTTCAGATTTTTAAAGTTCCCAGTTGTCCAGGGCTCAGCTTTTGTGCCCCAGTTTGCTGAGGTTCCCCTCCCCCACCTTTTCTCTTCTCTGCCTTCCTACCTTTTCAGAAGTGATCACTTTTATCTCTGTAGCATTCCAGCTGTTCTCTTTTTACATCTCAGGTTGAATTCATAGGTCTTCAGGATGTTTTGAAAGTTATCTAGGTAAGTTTGTAAGATCAGATGAATTGAAGACCTCTACTCTTCTGCTATCTTGCCTCCCCAATCAAACCCTTTAACCATACTTCAAGGTGAATACTGTTTCATCACAGTTAAAGCAACTTTTCAAGGTCAGGAAGTTAATAAGTAAACATGTTGGCATTTGAACTTGTGATGTTGGCTCTTGAATCATACTGTTAATCTATTTTACCTTTAGGATAAAACATTTTTTAAAAGATTTTATTTATTTATTTGATGGAAAGGGAGAGAGAGAGACAGAGATAGAGTATGAACAAGGGGGAGGGCAGACGAAGAGGGAGAAGCAGACTCCCTGCAGGACCCTGGGATCATGACAGATATTTAACCAACTAAGCCACACAGGCACCCTTAGGATAACATTTTTAAAAGCAATATAAAAACAAAATAAAACTCTACAAACTTGTTTAATGACTCACATATGGCAGAAATGCCATCTATGTTAGAGGAACTCAGGGTGTCTTAGGAAGGTTGCATTTGGAATAGACCTCAAAGCATCCAGGTATGTGGAACTCTAGAGTGAGGTATCATTTTCAAATAGATAGGCTAGTTTGTCACCAAATCTTCCTGCCCATCGAACTAAACTACATTTCTCATCCTCCCTATGTGACTGAGTTCTAGCCAAAGGAATATATACTGTATATACATTGTAATGTGTATAATATAAAATATATTTATAGCATAGAAATGCTAAAAATTCTATAAACTTCTAGGTCGGGCCTACAAACCACTCATTTATGATTTTGTTTTCCTTGTTCTTCTCCTGGTTGCAGATAATCCGTGAATCTCAGAAGCCAAATAATGAAGATCAGAGATTACATTCACAATATGGAATAGGCCTAGATTCCCAAATCACAGCTTGAAGGAGAGCCAGCCACTGATTTAAAAAAAACCCATTTTAGGCATTTTTCCATGACAAATAAATATTTATGTTTGTAAGCTACTGAAATTTTGATATTTGTGGACTACCACAGTAAGCTTACTTCCACTAACATAGGGAATATAAGACAAAGTATCATGAGGAGGGTAGATTAAAGTGGATAATAAGTATACTGTTAGGTTTTAAAGCCAAAATGAAAGGTTAAAATTGCTTGTGGTAAAACTGTCTTTAGAATTCCCTATAAAATTCGATATGTAGAACATGGTATAATATCAAATATTGTATAAATAGTTGACCTTATACAAACCTATAGAAGATTTTATCAATTCTTTTCATTCTTGCACTGTTAATGTTTTGCTAGTGTTAATTAATTATTCAACTTCTTCCTTTAGGATATTGATGAAACCATTACCACTTATCTGTCTGGCTACCTGAACCATACATTCCATTTCTTCTTAATGGAAAAGAAACATATTCTTTCTAAAGTCTTTGGCAGTATGTATTGGCTATTTCAGCCTGAGTTTCTGCCATTGCTATCAAGCATACTTTTTATATGATGTCATGGAATTGAAAGGCAGTTTAATATCTTAAAATATCACAGGCTTTATTGGGAGATGATTTGTGTTTGAATCCCAGCTCTAGCATTATTTGAGTTGTGCTATGGATCTTGAGTAATAAACTTAAATTTTCTGAACTTTTGTTTTACAATTAGTGAATTGGAGATAAAAATACACACATTATAAATTGTTCTGAACAAAAATAAATAAATAAATAAATTGTTCTGAACATATATATATTCATAATATTTATTGAATATTTACTGTGTTGCCTCTTCTAAAACAATTGCTCTATCATAAGTTTATAATATTTTCCAGTTTTCTGTGTTTTATTAAACCATTTTGCTTTGGATCTGTACATATCACACATTCTATATGAATTTCTAGCTCAGGAATGACAATGTTTTGGTTTATTTTCTTCTCTCTCTTTTTTTTCTTTTCCCAAATCTCCCATTTATGATTATAATTATACTTACTTTCAGCACATTTTTTAAAGATTTATTTGAGAGAGAGAGAGAGTGAGAGCTAGGGCCAAGGAGGGCAGAGGGAATGGAAGACAAGCAGACTCCCTAGTGAGTAGGGAGCCTGATGTGGCGCTTGATCTCAGGACTCTGAGATCATGACCTGAGCCAATATCAAGAATCAGATGCTCAACTGGCTGTACCACTCAGGTGTCTCCTTTCAGCACATTCTTAACTCTATTTATTCCATCTTCTTTAAGGTTGATCACTTAAAAAGATCTTTTAAAGTTAATACAGAAATTACTAAATTTAAAAAATTTTAAACTTATAGCAACCTTATAACTAGTTGAGGAAGGTGCTATTATCTTCACTTAAGAGTAAATGACTTGCTTGATGTTCCACATTATTTAGTGACAGCTAGGACTAAAACAATTAACAATTATTGAGCACTTACAAGTTGTGTAACATTTTTCATATATTAACTAATTTCATGCTCATAAAAACTCTATGAACTAAGTAATATTATTAGAATCGAATCATACATGAGAAAAAGGAGGCACAAAGAGATCTGAGTTGCTTACTATGGTGATTTAACTACTGTTTGGTTTGGAATTTGAACTCAAATATATGGTTGTCTAAATCATTCTACTATGTTGATTTTCACTAGAATGTGTATAATATTTGGTGCTGTGACTAATACATCATATCAATGAAAGATACGGTTATTGAACTATTTAGCAACCTGAGAATCATCTTGCTATTGTACAATTCAGAGGAAAGTTTAGCTAGGAAGACATAGTAGGTGCATTTGTTGGCATTGGAAATCTTAAATGCCATGTTTTGCATCTACATGCTTAAACATCAAACATTTTTATTGCGTATTTTATTTTACTTTATTTTATTTAAATTCAATGTGCCAACATATAACACCCAGTTCTCATCACATTATTATTGTTGAATTTTTTTAAATTGCAAGTTAAAAAAACGGTGAACAAATGTATAAAATGAAAAAAATTTCAATTCTAAGGATTGAATCTAAAGGTTAAAAAAAAAAAAGGTAAAATAAAATCCCAATTGTACATTTACTGGAAAATGTCGTTTCTTACTAAGGTCATGGGATGAATTTCAGCTTTTCAGAAATATGAATGTGAAAGCAATTATTCAAATAATTATTTAAAGATTATTATTATTTAAATAATTAAAACTCTAATGTGATTTTTTTGTTTTATACTAAATATTATTATTTAAATAATTAAAAATCTAATGTGATTTTTTTTTGCTTTATACTAAATATATTATGAGGATCTGTAAGTATATGTTTTTTTTTGTAAGTATATGTTAAATAACAATTTGATGAGTTTATTTTAGACAACTCTATGCATTATCTGTTGGTAAGCAGGAACATTTTTTTGGTAATGCTACAGCCACCTTTTCTAGCTTTGGCTGAAGTCTTAAATGTATCGGAAAATACACTATCACTGTTTCACATTTATTCTTTCTAAGTGATATCCACATAAAATGAACTCATTTAAAAAGTTAAAGTTTATCATTTTCTAGCTGACACTGTGGTCTCAACCTGGGGATTGAAAATGAGGCCGTGCTTCTTCTTTCTCTCATATAGTTATGAGAAACACGAATTTTGCAGCTGGAATTCAGCTGACAAATTTGGTTATGATCCAGTAGTCATAGTTCTGTAAAAAGACAGCAGTAGGTATGGTCACAAAACTAATTATGTGGATATGAACGTGCTATTTTTTAAAAAGTTGACTTCGTAATTTGTATATGATATACAACCCATTTATTTCTTCCTATTTATTTAGACATGTATATAAAATATAGGATTATTTTATATACAAAATAATATATAAATATAATTATATATTTTAAATATATATTTATATATTATTTTATATATGAATATATAATTATATTTATTATATATAATTATATATATAATTTATATATAAAATAATCCTATATTTAGGATTATAATATAATCCTATATTTTATATAATGTATCCAAATTAAATTCACTTTTATATATATTTTCATCCTACAATCTCACACTAACATTTGTTACTTAAAAACTTTAATTTTCAGTAACTTGCTATCTACCTAGTTGGATGATTAATTGTGAGTCAATGGAGACTACTTAAAGAGATTGGGTAACTTTTTACTATAATCAAATTTAATTGAAATATTTACAGTTTATTATGAAAGCACTAGGATTAGAAGTGATTCCAAAAAATTCACATGGGTCGAGCTTATTGGTCACAGTCTGATGAGAAGTGAGGTTAGAGGACTTGTATTTACACTGTTTTTAGATACTATTTGTGATTTTTACTTAGATTATAAATTGATGGAGTGGGAATGGGGAAGAGTGAAGAGAGTTATAGAGGGGGCTACAAACCCTGCTACTCATGGGCACCACTGCAAATTAGAAGACAGAAAACTAATTTAGACACTTATTTCCCTGTTCTTTAATCAGCTGATGAAGAGAGATACACACAACAACCATAAGACTGTGAATTCATAATAAAATTGTGAACTGAATGCCTAAATTAGCACAAGTGAACAATTGATTCTGACTGGTGCATTATGACAAGTATCATCAAAAAGTTATATTTGGGGGCACCTGAGTGGCTCAGTCAGTTTAGTGTCTGACTCTTGATGTCAGCTCAGGTCGTGATCTCAGGGTTGTGAGACAGAGCCCATGTTGAGCTCAGGGCTGAGTGTGGAGTCTGCTTAAGATTCTCTCTCCTCTTCTTCCTCCGCTGCTGCTCCCACTGTCTCCTTTTCTAATAGATGTGTACATATATGTATATTTTAACTGAGTTAAAGGGTAAATAAGACTTCAAAAGTTAGGAGGTGGAAAGATCTTCCACACAGGCAATAGAATGTCCAGAGACAGAGAGACATGACAGCATATGATCGTACAACAATAAGTGATCTTTTATAATTAAAAATGGATGCAGAGTTTGGTGGGGAACAAGGAGAGGTGGGACACAAAGCAAAAACTCAGGATAGATTTCGTTTGCAAAACCTTAAAGGCCACTTTGTTATAGATCTTTATTTTTGGTCGGCCCATCACATTGCTCTTAACAAAAGTAATTTTTATAGAGGTTGGTGTGTGTGTGTGTGTGTGTGTGTGTGTGTGTTCAGAGATTATCTTGCAAGAGCCACCCGTGATCAGACCTATAGACACATTCTTTTTGGGAGGGATGTACAGCTTTTGAGTAACTCAGACCTGCTGAGTTAACCATTTGCTGCCCACAGATAATACCCAAAATAGTAGACAATCACTAGCATCTAAAATGCTAGAGTCTATCAGCAAGGGGCATGAAGTTTGAAGAATAGTATTGAAGTTACCATTTAGTGCAATTAGGCAGGCTAGGTGGGCTTGGAGAGGGATGTGGCTTCTGAATCGTTGCTTAGCTTGTCATCTATGATTTGCTTTTATGAGCTTACAGTGACTAGATGCAAAGACAGATTAATAGGATCCAAACCTCACAATAAGAATAAAACGGAAATAACCAGAGAAGAAAAACTAAACATTCAATTTTTTTTCTCTCTCCCCTTTTTCCCTGAGGTAGTTGGCCCTTGCTTAGTTCCTCTTCCCATGATTTTAAATCCCCAAAAGGAGAATTAGATGCCCAGTTAGGTTAAACACTTTTTTTGTCTTTAAGGGAAGAGCATAGGCCGACATTTAGGTGGCAGGGCCTTGGGTGCTGTGTACACAATGCATTGAGTCTTTAGCTGAATCTTTTCCACCATTTGACAAATGTGGTAAACTATAAAGCCTTGCATTTTAAACCTTAATGGAAAGGAAGTTATATTTTTCAAGAACAAACATTTTTGGTGGGTGGATAGAGAAATATTGGTTACATGAGGTAAGTAATAAGGAGCTATTGTTTCCACAGAACCAAAGAGGAAATGGAGTGGCAGATAGTAAATATCCACTACTTTATACTTTTGGTCCCTCTTTCCTCTCCACCAGATGACATCAAGTTCTCTTTTGCTGTACTCTGATTCCACATCAATGTTCCTTTTCTGACCCATAAACTCCTAGCCAGAGCCCTTACTCCTGACCTCTCCTTGATTGCTCATCCAGATGACTAATCTTTAGCTGTTGCCCAGATGCAATGCTTACTCTTCTATATTTTCAGAAGCACAAAATTCATCAACTGCATAGGTACAGATTATGTCTCTTATTCTTTTCTTTCTTTCTTTTTTCTTTTTTTTGGGGGGGGGCATAGAAGAGAGAGAGCACACACATGAGGAGGTGGGGTTGGGGGTGGTGGTCTTGCAGAGAAAGAGGGAGAGAGAAACTTAAGCAGGCTCAATGACCCTGAGATCATGACCTGAGATGAAATCAAGAGTTGGCCATTCAACCTACCCAGGTACCTCCAGATTCTATTTCTTGTAAACAAATGCTACAAGTGGTTGGTGAGGTATAGTCCTCAGAAGATTGGAAGTAGGCAATCTAACTGGTTATATTTCCTTGGGAATGACTCTCTTTTCTAAACACCGTGACTAATAAGGCACCTAACACATAGCCGAGGCTCAATAAATGTTTATTGTGCTAATCAAGGCCAATGATTCCTTAAGTAGCTCATGGAATAGAATATCCGATAGAGGAAAATATAGGAATTGTCTAACTGTCCTCAGTGGAGAAATGAACCAGCTGCAGCATGAGTATGAAATGCACAAGAACAAAATAAAAATATTATTTTGAGATTTATTTGGAAAACAGCTATTTCCCAAGGCCTTGCAGATTGTGGACCAGATTTTATCCTTGTGTAATTCTGTGTGACAGCTCTCTAATCTGCAGTGATTAAAACATAGTATTTCAAGACATGCTTTTGTTATTTTATTATTTATAGGAGCAGTTTTCACTGTTAGTACTTTGCAACCTTTTCAACTTTTGCAATACCTTCCGAAAGTAATGAAGTTTAACGTGAATCAGTATATTCTCACCAACTTATAAATATAATGACTGATGGATTTTGAAGATCTATATCGTATTAAGAAAAAGAAATGGACAGAAAATAGGAAGTATAAATTGAAATATATATGTATCCCTTTTTTCTAATCCTTGAAGTATTTTAAATATCTGTAATGGATAGGGATCTTCATCTATATCAAGCCTTTTGGAAATTTTCTCCCTTACTTCTCATATAGTTAGAGCTTAAAATGGTCATTCAAACCATCCAACAACCAGTAAAATACCATAAATTCAAATGGGAATGTAGAATCTTCCTTTAAAAAAAAAGATTTTATTTATTTATTGATGAGAGACACAGAGAGAGAAGAAGAGACACAGGCAGAGAGAGAGGCAGACTCCGTGCAGGAAGCCTGACGTAGGACTCGATCCCGGGATTCCAGGATCACGCTGTGGGTGGAAGGCAGGTGCTAAACCGCTGAGCCACCCAGAGATCCCCTAGAATCTTCTTTATCACTTTCTAGGTGTGACAGCTCCAGCTACTTGAGATAATTTTTTTTTTTTTTTTTTTTTTTTTTTTTTTTTTTTTTTAGCATCCAGAGACCTTTATTTTTTTTTTGTTTGTTTTTTTTTTTGTTTTTTTTTTTGTTTTTTTTTTTGAGATAATTTTGTTTAGTGTTGTCTGCTTCATCAATTTGCTATTTGAAAGATCTAGCTAACAAGACAATCTCTAATTGATAGTTATGCATTTTCCATCATAAACCAAAATTTATCGAGTTATTCTTTTTTTTAAGATTATGTATTTATTTATTCATGAGAGACAGAGAGAGAGAGGCAGAGACATAGGCAGAGGGAGAAGCAGGCTCCCTCTGGGGAGCCTGATGCAGGACTTGATCCCAGATCCCAGTATCCTAACCTGAGCCACAGGAGGATACTCAACCACTGTGCCACCCAGGCATCCCTATGGAGTTGTTCTTTAACATAAATTATACTCGTGATCTTCAACCCATTATAAAGATGAATCAAAACCGTTTGAAAAATCTTTTTTTTTTTTTTTTTTTTTTTTAAAGTAAGCTTAGGCCCAGTCTGGGGCCTGCACTCATGACCCTGAAATCAAAAGTCCAATGTTCCACTGACTGAGCCAGCCCTGGACCCCTGAAAGACCTTTTTAAACTCTGTCCATACTTTTGTCTCTAAAAACTGGCATAGAGAAAATAAGTTCACAAATGAGGAATGATTCTTAGGGGAAAGCTTACTCCTCGCGGTTATAGCAATATCCATTTATATTTTTAAAAATAATTTAATACGTTCTTTAAAAAAATGCCTTTTTGTTGTCTCACTGTTCTAAGTGAGAAATGGATTAGCAATTAACATATGGCAACTCTCTGATGCCTTAATAAATGGGAAGGAGCTTTTGCTCAAAGCTGTTGGAGCTCTTTCACAAATTAATTGACCTTAACAGGTGGATATACTATACCCACGTTCCAAAAGGGGAAATGAGTAGAGCCAGCTTAAAATAAATTCTAAAGTTGTAGAACATATCTAAAAGATAAATACTTCTGAGAGGTGAATTTGGGGACAGCTTTACATTTTCTTGTCCTACTCTAGTAACAGAAGGCATCATTTCTATCCTTTCATTCTGACCTCATATATTATAGAACTAGTTTGGTCTTCAGTTCCAGGCCTGTGAGAGGAAGTCTATGCTATAATTCCATAAAGTGACTTTAATAAACTCTACATGATTATATTAAGATTTTTTTTTCCTTTGGTGACTCTTATTTGTACCTATGCAACATTCCATGTTTAAAGGTCACATACTGTGTATTTTATTTATGTGACATTCTGGAAAAGACAAAATTCTAGTGAGGAGAACAGATCAGTATTTGCCAGGGGTTGGGACATGCTGTGATTACAAATATTAGCCTAAAGGGACGTCTGGGTGGCTCAGTGGTTGAGCATCTGCCTTAGGCTCAGGGCATGATCCCAGGACCCAGGATGGAGCCCACACTGGGCTCCCTGTGAGGAGCTTGCTTCTCCTTCTGCCTGTGTCTCTGCATCTCTCCCTGTATCTCTCATGAATAAATAAATAAATCTTAAATATATATATATTATCCTAGGGAATTTCTTGGGTGGTGTTGGAACTATTCTGAAGCCTGTTCATTATGTAGTTGAACAGATTTTTACATGTGTACAATTTCTTGAACTGAACACCCCAAAAGATCAAATATACTGAGGTAAATTTATGGAATAAAAAAAAGTTTAAAAGGATTATTTTAGTGTTTATACTGTCTTAATGTTTGTTCTTACCTTAAATGGTAGAATGATATCTAAATGCTTTGTAGGAATTGCTGACAAAGATATTTTCAGATTTATAAATAAATTCTTGTATCTCTAAATACCTATTCATTTTATTGACAGTTTAAAGGGATACTTTGAAATTTTTTTTGTAATATAGTCCTCAAGAAATCAGAGCAAGAGATCACCTTACAGTTGAAGTTCTTTTATTAACTTTACCTCTTTTTAAATTTAATTTTATTTATTTGAGAGAGAGAGAGAGAATGAGGGAGAGCAAGAGAGTATGAGGCCAAGGGAGGAGCAGAGAGAGGAGAGAAACCCAAGCAGACTCCATGCTCAAGCCCTGTGGGGGGCTTGATTACACAGCAAGACCATGACCTGAGCAGAAATCAAGAAGTCAAATGTTTAACCCACTGAGCCATCCAGGTGCCCCTATTATCTTTGCAATTTAAACTTCTCTGATAAAATGAATTATAAGCTTCTTTCTATTAAATTTTTCTTAGGATTAAAGTGTTACAGTGTTAAAGTGAAATTTCAGTGTATTTTGCCACCTATTTTCATATTTCCTATTTTTGTCAGCCTGGTGTATAGAATGGTCTTATATTTTTAAGTTAAATTTTGATTAATTTCTCTATTCTTTTATATATTATATGTATATTATATGGCATAGTAAACATATATATGTGCATGTATATAAATAACATATAAACAACATGCTAAAACTAATTGTTTATAGTTTATATCTCCATATTTTCTAATCTGAATCATGTATTTCATGATAGGATAAATATATAACAGTGCGGCAAGTTTATAAACAATAAAAATTATGACAGAAAAATAGGAAGGTTAATGTCAATCCATTTACTGGCTGTGAATCTCAAAGTGTGCAGATTTCAAGTTCTAACTGAATTGGGTAATTCAGCACTTCTTTATGCCTGCCTGCAGAATGTACCTAAAAATCTGTCTCTCCCTTGAATAGTTTTGATAAACAATTAAATATTTATGCTGTAATTTGTGCCATGCTGAAATTAGATAATTTTTCAGTAACAAATGCCAATGCCATTTATTAATCCCTTATTGGTCTTACAATTTTTCTACTTACATTAAAAGGTAATGATTTCCTTCATCATTTAACATTTATCAACTTTCACTCTCAGATATTCAGTTTCTTACATATTCATGACAGAAGAAAAACTGGTTCAGATATATATATATATATATTTTAATATTTTATTTATTTATTAATGAGAGAGAGAGAGAGAGAGAGGCAGAGACACAGGCAGAGGGAGAAGCAGGCTCCATGCAGGGAGCCCGACATGGGACTTGATCCCGGGGCCCCAGAACCAGGCCCTGGGCTGAAGGTGGTGCTAAACCACTGAGCAACTGGGGCTGCCCGGTATATATTTTTTGAATGTATAAGGTTGCTCTAAGAATTTAAGACAAAGGAAAATAAATGTAACTTTTGAAATTTGCTGAATATACAGTTTAAAATAAAAATTTTAGGACTTAAAAAAAATTTAGGACTTATGTTGGGTTGGGATAAGATTAGTTTTGTCATCCAATATTCTCCTTCTCTCTCTCTCTCTCTCTCTGTCTCTCTCTCTTTCTCTCTCATTGATTGTTTGCTTGCTCACTAATACTCTAGCTTGTAATGTTCAGGAACCCAGAATATCCTGGGATGATTTTTTTTACTAATTCCATATCTTTTGAAGTTGCTAGTAGGGTTTCTCTATGTTGATGTTGTCGCAGGATCATCCCTAGAGGAAGGGGAATAAGTGAAAAGAATTGAATTGGAAAGACCCAAGTTGGAAAAATTTGTGGGAGTAGAATGATTAAAGAGTCCATCTTACTTCCCCTTTAGATCTCTCTGGTTCATTCACTGATTTTTGGTAAAATTAAGTTTAAATATGCTTTTATGTGAAGTGAGTTTTAATTACAGAAGGTTTCTCAACATGATATATATGGTGAATTTTTTTTCCTCAAAGATCTTCCAGGTGTATTTTTGATCAAACTGCACTTATAATTAATTGTGTGGAGTTGAATTTTCATTTCTACAGTTTTAGATTATTGAGTCAGCAGGGTCAGTCATTAAAAGAAAATGCATAACCATGTACAGTAAGCAGAATTCTAAGATGGCCCTGAGAATTCCAACCCTCTCCTTGAATGTGGGTAGGACCTATGAAGATGGGATCCCTAGGTGGCTCAGCGGTTGAGTGGCTGCCTTTGGCTCAGGGCACGATCCTGGAGACCCGGGATTGAGCCCCACGTAGGGCTCCCTGCATGGAGCCTGCTTCTCTTCTTTCTGCCTGTGTCTCTGCCTCTCTCTGTGTGTCTCTTGTGGATAAATAAATAAAATGTTTTTTTTTAAAAATGAGGACTTATGAATATGATGGAATGTCATTCCTGTGATTATGTGACCTTATATAGAGAAAGGAATTCTGTGGATACAAATAAACTCCTTAACAAATTGACTTTGAATTAATGAAAAGGGAGATTTTCCTGAATGGTTCTGATGTAATCAGCTGAGTCCTTAAAAGAAAACAGAGAATCAAACAGTAGATCCTATTGTCCTTGAGGAAGCAAACTTTGACGGTGTGAAGTGCATTATGACAGGGGGAGGGAGATTGGCAAGGTTGTAAGGATGGCCTCTAGAAGTTCAGAGTGTTCTTGATCTCCAGCAAGCAAGAAAATGGAGCCTTTGTTTGCTGTAGCCTCAATTCTGCCATCACCCAGTAAGTGTGGGAGAGGACTTCAGCTTAGGATGAGGTTGCAACTCTTGACTGCCATCTTGATTCACCCTGGCGACACTGGGTACAGGAGCCAACTAAATTCATAGATAGGTTCCTGATCCAAGGAAATGTGAGACAATAAACTGTATGACTCTCAATAGCTAAATTTGAAGATTTTTTTATATAGCAATAGAAAGCTAACATTACAAATGAGTACCTCTCAAAAAGGTACACCAAATGAAAATAAACTCATGAAATAATACTTAGGAACATTAGTATTTATTAGTATTAATAAGAGAGTGTTTAGAAACATTACAATACTGGACACTTGGATCTTGCTGGAGGTGTTCAGTTTCACAGACAAACTGGTGAGATTTCCAGGAGGCCAGATCATTAGGCAGAGTTTTCAGTGGCAAAGGGATAATTGTTCATGGGTTTAGAAATTCCCTCATCATTAAAAAGTACAAAATGAAGTCACTACCTTAGTCAGTACACAGGTTTTGGTTATCTCTAACGAAGTTAAACTATCAATTCTCAAAATGTGACTTGGCTTTTAAATGCCAAATCATTACCCTCACTATGTTCATTAATTAACTACATTATTTTATAGTAAATGGTTGGCTAAGTTTTAAGGTTTACTTACATGATATAGTGCTGCGTATATTTCTGATGTGTATGGGCACAAATAACTGGAGATAAGCCCTAGTATTCTGGTCAGAAAATCTTAAAAACGAAATTGCTTGAATTTCGTGATGAAACAAAATAGCAAATAAATATGAGTCACAGCGCAAGCTTCAAAATCTATTAGCTGACATGGTTTTTAATTTTGTTTTCTTTTTTATTAGAAGATACATATTTTATGAAGTTACAGTATGTCTCCAAATTATTGCTTGAAGTAGTCATCCTTGAAAACTTTCTCTAAATGCTTCATTAATGATAGATCTACCACCTGTCTCCTCATCCGTAAGTAACAAGAAAGGTGATTTTAAGAATGATATGACCTTGCTATATATTATACTTTTCTCAGAGCCATAAAAATATATTTAAACATGAGTACGTTAGAATAATTCTCTGTGGTAGATTGTTTTATTATTCCATTTATGCTCTTCCTTTTCTAATTAAGAACTGTATATCTCCTCTTGCATCCACTTGCCATGTGGCTTGCCATGCCTCTGATTAGGTAAAGTATACTTTCTGACCACTTAGTCTTGGCCATCTGCCTTGTGGGAACCAATGGAATTGGAGCAAAAGAGATCGTGTTTCATTTTAAGCCAGAGGCTTTAGGAATTGCCAGTTGCTGAGAACTCTTCTTTTTAACTTTTTAATTTTATTTGAAATCAACTTGCCGACATATAACACCCAGTGCTCATTCCATCAAGTGCCCTCCTTAGTGCCCGTCACCCAGTTACCCCATCCCCCCACCCACCTCCCGTTCTGCAACCCTTTGTTTGTTGCCCAGAGTTAGGAGTCTCTCATGGTTTGTCTTCCTCTCTCATTTTTCCCTACTCGGTTTTCACCCACGTCCCTTATGGTCCCTTTTCACTATTTCTTATATTCCACATATGAGTGAAACCATATGATAATTGTCTTTCTCTGATTGACTTATTTCACTCAGCATAATACCCTCTAGTTCTACCCACGTTGAAGCAAATGGTGGGTATTTGTCTTTTCTGATGGGGGAGTAATATTCTATTGTACATATAGACCACATCTTCTTTATCCATTCATCTGTTGAAGGACATTGTAGCTCCTTCCAGGTTTGGCTATTGTGGACATTGCTGCTATGAATATCGGGGTGCGGGTGTCTAATCATTTCACTACATCTGTAATGAATGTAATTTGGAGTAAATCCCCAGGAGTGCAATTGCTGGGTCATAGGGCAGCTCTGTTTTGAACTTCTTGAGGAACCTCCACACAGTTTTCCAGAGTGGCCGTACCAGTTCACATTCCCACCAAGAGTGCAAGAGGGTTCCCCTTTCTCCACATACTCACCAACATTTATTGTTTCCTGTCTTGTTAATTTTAACCATTCACACTGGTGTAAAGTGGTATCTCATTGTGGTTTTGATTTGCATCTCCCTGATGGCAAGTGATGTGGAGCATTTTTTCATGTGTTTGTTGGCCATGTGTGTGTTTTCTTTGGAGAAATATCTGTCTATGTCTTCTGCCCATTTCTTGATTGAATTGTTTGTTTATTGGGTGTTGAGTTTGATAAGTTCTTCATAGATCTTGGACACTAGCCCTTTATCTGATATGCCATTTGCAAATATCTTCTCCCATTCTGTAGGTTGTCTTTTAGTTTTGTTGATTGTTTCCTTCACGGCGCAGAAGATTTTTATCATGATAAAGTCCCAGTAGTTCATTTTTTCTTTTGTTTCCCTTGTCTATATAGATGTGTCTTGCAAGGGGTTGCTGCCTGTGTTCTCCTCTAGGATTTGGATGGATTCTTGTCTCATAGTTAGCTCTTTCAACCATTTTGAGTTTATCTTTGTGTATGGTGTAAGAGATTGGTCCAGTGTCATTTTCTGCATGTGGATGTCCAATTTTCCCAGCACCATTTATTGAAGAGACTGTCCTTTTTCCAGTGGATAGTCTTTCCTGCTTTGTCGAATATTAGTTGACCATAGAGTTGAGGGCACATTTCTGGGTTCTCTATTCTGTTCCAATGTTCTATGTGTCTGTTTTTGTGCCAGGACCACACTGTCTTGATATCACAGATTTGTAATGCAGCTTGAAGTCAGGCATTGTGATGCCCATCAGGCCTGATTTTCTTTTTCAATATTCCTCTGCCCATTCAGGCACTTTTCTCATTCCATACAATTCTTAGGATTATTTGTTCCAACTCTGTGAAGAAAGTCCATGGTATTTTGATAGAGATTGCATTGAAAGTGTAAATTGTTCTGGGTAGCATAGACATTTTCAAAATATTTATTCTTCCAACCCATGAGCATGGAATGTTTTCCCATCTCTTTACGTCTTCCTCAATTTCTTTCAGAAATTATCTGTAGTTTTTAAAGTATAGATCCTTTACTTCTTTGGTTAGGTTTATTCCTATGTATCTTTTGGGTGCAATTGTAAATGGGATTGAATCCTTAATTTCTCTTTCTTCAGTCTCCTTGTTAGTGGATAGAAATGGAATTGATTTCTGTGCATTGATTCTGTATGCTGTCACATTGCTGAATTGCTGTATGAGTTCCTAGCAATCTTGGGGTGGAGTCTTTTGGGTTCTCTATATACAGTATCATGTCACCTGTGAAGAGGGAGAGTCTGACATTTTCGTTGCCAATTTGAATGCCTTTGATTTCTTTTTGTTGTCTGATTGCTAAGGTTGGGACTTCTATTACTATGCTGAGTAACAGTGGTAAGAGTGGGAATCCCTGTTGTGTTCCTGATCTTAGGGGAAACGCTCTCAGTTTTTGCTGGGAAATCTTTTTGATGCACCATAAGAAGAACACATTCCAGTAGGAGCTGCTCCTTCAGTGTAATCTGAAAATGAAAAAAATAATGAGGAGCAGACGTGTAGACTGGCAGCCAGAACTAAGCTGCAACTGACCAGCAGTTATTCATATCTGAACCTTTTGGTTTTTTGTAAGATTTTGATAATTGTTTACCCACCAAAACTGAGCACTGTAGTCTGAAATTTAATTTTCTCTGAAATGAAATATGACCTTTTCATTTCTTTGATTAGCACTTCAGTAGTTCTTTATTGCCTTCAGACTAAAGACCAAAGTCTCCACTGGTCTGGAACATTTGAATGTTGGGCCTCTACCAGATTTTTTTTTTTTTAACAGTTTCTAGAATTCACCATATGTACTCTCTATGTCAGGAATTCTTTCCCTATCCTCCTTTTCACCCATTGCTTCTGACAGCAGGAACAACATATGCAAAGATCTTATGGTTGTATGTAAATACATGTATGATTAAATGATTAGTGCTTTTTTTCCTACTTTGCTTTCTAACCAAGATAATAGGAATTGTAATGTTTGTTCAATATTTTATCCACAGTACCTATCACAGTGCTAGAACACTGAAGTCTAATAAATATATGTTGAATGAAGCAGAAAATGAAATCAATTTTTTTGATCTACCACTTTTACCCAAGAGACATCACACATTGTCTTCAGAATCAGAGCTATGGTTTCTTAATTTTTAGAAAGTTTATTTCCAAAGGCTCAGTACATAATGTATCTATAAGAAATATAAGAAATATGCTTTTAAATATTACTGGAATATTTATTAACTCAAAAGTGTAACTAGCATATTGCATATCCATCGTTAATAACTATTTCTCAGGGAGTAAGGATTCATCTTCACTTTCCTTAGTACCTAAGACTAGTTGCATGGTTTTCTGTTGCCATAGTAACACTACTCAGTTTTTACAGTGGTTTGCCTCATATTTTAAACATTATATTATTTCATTAAAGAAACTTAAGAATTTTGAGGCAAATAATATTTTCTGTTCTTGATGGCTAAAATACACACAATTTCCTATGCTTTCTGCATATATTTAAATTTGACTTTTAAATTATACTTATTTTAATGTAACTCCATTCTCTTTTGTGTTTTGCACTTTATATGTTCCAATTTACAGAGTCAATCTTTATTCTTTCTTAAGTTTATTTTATTCAATATGTGTGTTTTTAATAAAAAAGCATTGCTTTCATCCATCAACTTTAAGGTTTAGCTATTCAGACCTGAAAAGAAACATGGCATAATATAAGGCGGGTTGAGAATAGGCCAGAAGGCAATTCTGTAAGGCATATTCCAAATTCCATTATACTAATCAAAGATTGAAGGGCTTACAGCTAAGGTGTTAACTGGAATATTGTTTGACACAATAAACATGAAAGTGTAGTACTCTGGTAAATATGGACCAATATGGAAGGATGAATATTTTCCTTTCTGACTCCTAAGCAGTTATAACTGGTATCCTTATTTTTAGGAGGTATAGATATAACATGAACAAAGAAAAAAGTTGGAAGGGATACATAAATAACTTGAATATAGCTGTGGTAGATCTTTCCACAAGGTAGTATTCAGCTTTTTTTTTTTTTTTTTTTTTTACCTATTATTAAAATTCAATGCTCTAACCCTGGCAAGAAGTTTGGAATAAACTCATAATGTGTGCTTTACATGTTATGTAGTGGAGTTCCTGTGCATTTTGCTTCTGACAGTTACACTTTTCTCTGGGTGTTGAGTCAATATATCGGGACTTTGGAGAGATGCAGCTATGAGAATTTGGCAGAGGTTACCCATGAATTGATGAGATTCTTAAAGGCTGAATTTTCATACTTAGTGGTGTTTGTTAGATGATTTTGTACTTTGTTTTAAACCAAATGTAAAGTAACACCTTTCTGCTTTCCACAAATAATACTATTATTCTTAGGTCTTTATATTTTTATATTCTAGAATGAATGAATTTTGGGGACTTTCTTGGAGGTAAAGGGACTCAAAAATAGAGTTGAGTAAAGGGATGGAAGAAGAAAACACTGAAATAAAGGAAAAAAGTCAGCAAATTGTTCTATCTTACTGGAATATTGAAAGAAGTTTAATTTTTTGGAAATGAAAAAAGGAAAGAAAGAAATGAAGGAAGGAAAGAAGGAAGAAAGATAAAGAAGGAAGGAATGAAATAAGGAAAGTTTTCAGTTACTTTAAACTTCCAAGGACACAAATTCATCATTTGAGTATACAAATTTAGATTTTGCAGAGAAAAAAAAGTGTAGTGCTGTGCTGATAGAACTCGTACACTATGATAGATGATATCACAATCATTCTCTATTTTGAGAGGCATTTGTATAAGGGAATCTTTTTTTGTTCCCTGCAATTAGTGCTTTGTGTACCCTAATTAACTTAATGCCCATCAATTACTGAGTATTGTTCACAAACTAAAAAATACATCTCAGCAAATTGTGCATATGAATGGTAGATTATGAAGTAATTCTTTCTAACTTCATTGTATTGGCTTGAATACTGTTGATGGTGATGGTAATAAAGTAATAATAACTTATTTTGTGCATAATATGTACCAGGTACAGTGCCTTGTCCTCTTAACAAATCAGTAGGGTAAATATTCAGCTCCAATTCTGCAGCTATGGAGATTGCAGCACAAACAAGTTATTTAACCTTTCATAAAGATCATAGATACTAAAACAAGTATTTTGGTTATCTGAACAAGTTAATTTTGAAGATTTCCTATGCTTTTGCTATTATGCCCCCTTACTTCTCTAAATGAAAACTTAATAGATGTATATAAAGAAAATAGTAGAGACTGATAGTTACCTATCTAAAATAGAGTGATTTTGGAACACTAAAAATTACTTAATTGTAAGATGGTAATAGGTAATGGTTTCTTTAGAATTGTATTTGGAACCAAGAGGTCAAGGTCATCCATTCAATTATTTATTTAGAGTTAGTATGTGTACAGCATTTTTTTTAGGCTATGGTGCTAGTGAGCCCTCTTGCTCAGCTACAGACTTCAACAGTTAAAACCAGAAATAGACAAGATCACTTACCTCAGGCTCTAACTGAAACCCATTATTCCATTTCCTATCACACTTCACACTTCGTTGAGGCATTGACGGAAACATTTTGCAATGGCAAGAACATTCCAACTTCCAGACCAGAAAAGCCCTGATAACATCAGAATGCCTTGAAGACCATACCTAACAAGTCCCCTTCACTGCCCAAGATCCTGGACTGAACACAAACCACTGACCTCCACTCTTGATCACAGGCTCCCTGCCTGCTCTCTTGCACATACCCACCCTGAAACTCCCTCTATAAAACCTAGGTGACTGTATTGCTGGCAGAGAGGTCAGTTGTTAAGGCTTGAGTCTGCCACCTTCTTAGGCTGCCAGCACCCGAAATAAATTCCTCCTTTTCTTTTTTCCAACCCCCCAATTCTTGAGTTATTGGCTTCTCTTGCGATGAGTTTATCTGAGTTTGTTCTGCAGTATTATTGGCAAACCTAGCCAGGAGCTATACTTTCAATATGTCTAGCCCCTTGGGATTCCCCAGGTCTGAGCAGTTGGCTCTAAGCCCTGAGCAGAGTACCAGGGCTTACTTGTTCCTTTCTCAAGTTAGCATCTGGGATAGATCATTTGGTAACAATGGAACAGAAAAAAATTGCAAAATCACTCACTTCAGCAAAAAAGATTATTTGCAAATTTTATCCTTCAACAACTATGTGAGGGTGGAGGGCAGGTTATCTTCATTTATATGAGGGAATCGGGGAACAAATAGTGTTTTTCTGAATCAGAATGGGAAAACATGCCCTTGAAAAAATATTACATTTGGGATTAATAGCAATATACATGAAATATAAGATAATTAGGACACTATAGACTTCTGAAAATTAGAAGATGTTATATTCTAGTGTACAAATCATGTGGTTTAGGGGTCCATATAGTTAGAAGAGACCAAAAGCCTTTCTAATTTGATGGTTTGGGTGACCTACTCAGGGAACACGGAGTGTTGGCTAAATAAAATTCCATTTTATTAATGAGGTTGCCTTGTCTAGCTGTGGAAAATTCAAGAGGTTTGGAGATACGTGTGTGTGTGTGTGTGTGTGTGTGTGTGTGTATACTATTTATAATATATGTGTCTTCAGGAATCTTACTAATTCTCTCTGAGCTTTAGTCTCTGCATCCAAAGAGATACTAAATGTGTGATAGTAATACTTAATATTTAAAGTGCCAGACATATAGGGAATTTTCAGTTATGTTAATTCTATTATGATCAGTTCCCTACACTACTTGTTTGACCTATGATGTTTCTAGATTTTATGTCAGAATCCCTGTTTTTTCCTCTTTTCTCAAATTTTAGATCTCAAAAGGAATGGCTTGAATCTTTTGCAAAACATTTCAGTAGTATATTTATATATATGTTTATCATGGAAAATACAAAGATGTTTATATCACTATTAAGCCAGTTTGGTTTCTATCCTGTACATTATTCTTGAAAACTTCAATAAAATTAATTTGTTTTACCCTGTTAGATGGGAAAGAGGAGGAGAAATGCTTAAGTCTTATGTGGAGTTGACAGAGGAAAATGAATGGAGAGAGAGAGAGAGAGAGAGAGAGAGAGAGAGAGAAAGCTCTGTACATTGACCAGAAGCAATTCCCATTATTGAACAAGAAGGAAAAGTGTGACTGGGACGTTTCTGAGATTGAATTTCAGTAGGAAAAAATTGCAGAGGAAAGGGCAGAGAAAACTCCTAAAATATCAAGACATGAAACAGTTAATTACACCTTTGTAGAAGTCATGGAAGGCATTTAGGTGAAGGGTTAATGAAACTGTCCTGTTTTTCAACATTTATTTTGATGCTTATTGGAATATTATGTTAATATATAATCAGTATTATATTAATTAGGTATTATAAGTATTAGGTATTATATTAATACCTAACTTGACTGATTTCAATAAATTAGGTATATTATATCTATAATTTGCTAAATATAAAATTTCACTTGCTTGAATGTTGTGACTATCTGATTTTTTAAAAAAATTTTACAGTAAATTATTTGTAGGCAGCTAACTGAAGTTACCAAAATGTGAGTAGGTAATGTTTAATCAATAATCTTTCAATTCAGAGAAACAAGATTTCTGGATTATTGATAGCTAGTATCATAACAATTTTCTGTACAGAATATCCAAATGAAATTGGGAAGACAAACAACTTGTCTGAACACTAATTTTGTGTCAGACATCATAGTAGTGTAATAGAGGTTATCTTGTTTATTTTTATTTATTATTATTTTTCTTAATATTTTATTTATTTATTCATGAGAGACACAGACTGAGAGAGAGAGAGAGAGAGAGAGAGAGGCAGAGTCACAGGCAGAGGGAGAAGCAGGCTCCATGCAGGGAGCCTGACGTGGGACTCGATCCCGGGACTCGGGGATCACACCCTGGATGGAAGGCAGGCGCTAAACCGCTGAGCCACCCAGGGATCCCCTATCTTGTTTAATTAGATGACATCACGGCTTTGAAACCAGTCTCCTAAAATCTATGCAGTGGCAGAAGAGAAGTAATCATTGTGATTGGAAAAAGTTTTTTAAGAAGGAAGAAAAAAATGCAAAGGTACTGTGTGTTCTGAGTTTCTTAATCCTTTAAAATTCTTTATTTAAATGCTTATCTCTATCCCCAAATTTCAGGAGTACTTTTGTTTGGCTGCAAAAAGACACAACTATGCTGGGAATAGATTAGATGCCATTACCCATCTTGGAAATCCGTTATACCAGGTATATTTTCTTGATGCTCATGCGTAACTTCCATTAGTGTTAATGAGAGTTGCATTCATGCATGGAGTAGAGAATAGATCCATTATCTCTAAAGGGCAGTTTGCTTTTTAATACATTGCTCAAGTTTCATTACATGTTTCCCTTTTGTTTATATTAGGGAGACTCATCTCTTCATTTACAGAAGGGGATATATAACTGTCGGATGAATCCTCTTCATTGGAAGTTTCTTCAGACAGTTTTTAGGCCACCAGAGTGGAAGCATTATCTTTTAAAGTCTCTGTTCTTATAAAACTGTTACTATCCTTGATCCACATGCAATGATAAAGTAGTTTAGATTTAAATCAATCATTCCAGCAGTTACTGAAATAATTGTTGATATTTGCAATACTTTTCAAATCTACAAGAAATAATTTCCCCAGCAACCTAGTTTGAATACAAGGAAAAGGAAAGTTGTCAGTGAAAATATAGGTATTTCTATAAGGTTGCACCAAGTAATATAGTCCAAGTAAAACATTTTGGATTTTTTCTTCATATAGGCTGAGTCTTTTCTTTAAGAAAAGATGAAAGGTAAGAAATGAGAATGTTTTTTTTGGCAATTGTTATATAGGTGGTTGTAAATAATGGTAGGAAATATTCGTAAGGAAGATTGTCCAGCTATTTCTGTGTTCTACTTTTGTGTGGATTTCCTCTTAGAAATTCCCTAATCATTGGTATGGATGATGAAATGATCTAGCTTTCAATGAGAGAATTCTTTTGATATAAACAATAAAATGTTTCTTTTCTGTCTCATGTACTAAACAAAAACATATTGAATCAATAAAATACCACATAAGCATACAACATCCCTTCCACATTGTTTGTTAAAATATATTAATAAAAGCGCAGCCTTTGTTGATGGTTGTCAATGCTTTGTAATAATTAATATATAAATGGTATTAATATTTTTACTGGAATTCAGGGAAAGCCTTTCTATGCATTTACTGTTTTCCTTGTGCTCACAGCTTAAAATAATCAGTATGCCAAAGTGGTATATTTTGGTGTGGCATATGCTACTACCCTTCACAACTTAGTTTACAGATTTGGTATCTTTTCTTCTACTGTGAATATTTATGGCATAATTTTTACTCTAAACTCTGCTTTAGCTGCTTTCCTCAAACTTTGATGTGTTGTATTTTCATTTAATTCAAAATATATTTTAATGTCCCTTGAAGCATCCTATTTATTTAGGATATGTTGTTTAACCTCCAATATTTGGAGCTTTTCCTAATATCTTTCTGTTACTTATTTCTAGTTTATGTCCATTATGGTGGCTCTTATTCCAGGTGAATGTAATAAGCATAGTTCACTCTGTCTCTCCTACTTAGTACACACATATATAAAACTTGGACATAATGAATGAAGCAGCAATTTGAGAACTCTGAAAGGAAAATAGTGGCAAAAATGTTTTTTAGTGATTTGGGACTGGTAGTGAGTTTCCCATTTTTTCCATTACTTTTTTGTTTGGACTCAATTCAATCGGATATCGAGAAGTAGACATCAGCAGAGATACAGAGATCTCTAGGAGAAGCACCTTATTTTGTGGTTAAGGAGCAGGAAAGAAAATTAGTAGCAATGGTGGTGATAGCACTGGTGTACTGGTGCCTACAACTGAGAGAGAGGGGAAACTTCCTCTTTGTTCAGAGATTGGGTAAGTAAGCCCTTATTGTTTGGAGTCTCTCTCCACCTTACTATGACTCTATTCTGTACAGGAAGTGTGTGGCATAATTAGGTAAATATAGCTCCAGCTTTCTGGATAAAGCACTGAAAAAGAGAGTCCCTGGGAACTGGAAATGACCAGGGAACTCAAGGAGAGGAAGGAGCTTCCGAAAGCAACCTATGTAAATTTGTTATAAGCCATTGGGATCACCTGTAAGATTTATATGCATGGATATAAGCCTAAATAGCATACTAACAACTCTTAGAACTGAACTAAGAGATAGACCACCACTCAAGTCCAAGGCTGACCAATGAGTGACAAACCCACAGAACAGAACCAAACAACATTGTAAAGGCTCTAAAAGTTGAAGTGATAATGAAATCAAAACCTATAGAACCTTCATCAGTTCCTGAAGCTTATGTCCCATAAAGTTGATTGCCTGATAAAATAAAAGTTTCGACATTCTCCATAATATTTAAATAAGAACTAAAGCCTCATAACATAATATTCAAAATATCCAGAGTAAAATTCAAAATTACTCAGCATATGAAGAACCAGGGAAATCATAACTCACAAGGAAAAGATGATCAACAGACCCCAATGCCAAGATGTTGGAGTCTTCTAAAAAAGACGTTAAATCAGCTCTTATAAAACACATGGAAAGACATGGAAAGACATGTGACTTAATATTGTTGGTGTTATTCTCAATCACTTATTCTGGGTTGAATAGTGTCTCCCCAAATTCCCACCTGGAGCCTGAAAATGTGACCCATTTGTAAATAAGGTCTTTAGAGATGCAATCAAGGTGAGATGAAGTCATACTAGATTAGTCTGGATGCTAAAACCGATGACTGTCGTCCTTCTAAGAGGAAATTTGGCAACAGACGCAGACAGGCAGTGAATAAAGCCATGGGAAGACAGAGGCAGAGATTGTAGTGAAGCCAAGGAATGCCAAGCACTGGCAGTAACCATCACAGAAGAGGAAAGGGAGAATTTTTTTCTAGAGACTTCAGAGGAAGCATGGCCTTGAAACTGAAACTTGATTTCAGATTGTTAGCCTCCAGAACTGTGAAAGAATGCATTTCTGTTGTTTTAAGCCTCTGAGTTTGTGGTACTTTGTTACCAGAGCCTTTGAAAGCTAATACACCACTAAGGGGGTATCTGCTAAATTTCTCCACGGTGAAGTTACTGTACTTCCCTTGTTATATGCAAGTCACTAAATCCAACCTAGACTCAACCAGAAGGGAATTAAACTTCACTGTCTGGAAGGAGAAGTAGCAGTGCATTTGTGGACACGTGGTGGAAACCATAACGAGTTCTAATATATACTTTGGGGGAACTATTTTGAAGCTTGGCAAACATTCTGTTTCTCTTAAAGGTTTTACTTACTGGTTTTAGCATTCATCACTGGACTTTGCTACATATAATCCATTCCTTCTGCATTTGGTCATTGAAATTTTCTGTAAAGAGATTTATTCCTTCTCCCCATTTATTTATTCAATTATTTATATTAACATGGGTATATGGATATTTATTATAGTCCTTAGACTTATAATTCAGTATGATCTTTTCTTAATGTATTGCAGAAATTATTTCAGGTTTGGCTATTGGGACCTCTTTCTGTTTCATTTCTATGCCCCTTTGACAGAAGCTCCTACTCAATGTCCTTTTCCTTTCTTCCCCCTTTAAAAAAAACTGTTTGATTTAAATTCAGTTTGCCAACATAAAATATAATACCCAGTGCTCAACCCATCAAATGCCCTTCTTACTGCCCATCACCGGTTACCCCATCCCCCCTCAATGTCCTTTACTTGAGCCCTTTCTCACTTTCTTAAACTCTAAGATGCTCTAGGCTCATCTTGGGTTTTTTTTTTTTTTTTCAGTTTTAGCCTTAGAGGAAGTCATTTCTTCAAGGAGCTCTAATTCTTTTTTAGAATTAGGTATTTAGGAGCCAAGAACTGGACATGAGGTGTGCTTATTGTTACTGGGTACCAGCTTATAGGTCCTTAGCTGACAAGGCTAGGAAATAACGCGTATGTTTGTAGATGCATATATCTGCATTACCGAATCTGTTTGTATATATGTTAACATAAACAGAAATTCATACTGATATTTCTGAAACTAACCTAGTACCATAGGGCTCATTGTAGCCTTTCTTCCCTGCTTATTTGTAACTTCTTCCTCTGGCAGTGAGAAATGAGGTCCCATTTGTTTATTTATATCGACTTTTTTTCTTACCCCCTTCAGTAAATTTATACCATGCATTTCATAACCTAATAAGAATTGTTTGGGTCACATATTCTATTTGTTTGTCTTATATTCTATTCTGCAATTCCCTGACTTCTTGGCTTATTTTTTAAAATTGCGAACTGGAAAGTTCAATCTTCATGGTGAATAATTTTGTGTGTCTTGGCAAAGGCATAAAGTCATGTATTTAATGCCACAGTACTATGTAAAAAAGCTCCACTATAAAATTCTCTTCTACAGACACTTGAAGACAAGTGCTCCCTCTCTTACCAACTTCTGGTACCACTAATCTGTTTTCTCTATCCCTAAGGTTTTACCTTTTCCAGAATGGTCATCTGGTAACTCTATTTTCAATCTTCTGTGCAATTGGCTATTTTTCAAAGTGATCACACCATTTTATATACTCACCAGCAGTGTATGTGGATTCCAATTTCTCCACATCCTTCACCAATGATTTTACTGTCTGTTATTTTGACCTATAGTCATCCTAGTTGGTGTGAAGTGGTCCTCTTTTTAGTTTCAATTTCCATTTTCCTAATGACAAATGAGATTAAGTCTCTTTTCGTGTGTATATTGGACATTTGTATATCTTCTTGGAATAAATGTTTTTTTAAATTCCTTTGCTCAATTCTTAAATTGGGTTGACTTTTTATTTATGAATTGTAATAGGTTTCTTTATATGTTCCGGGTAATAGACCATTGTCATATAATTTGCAAAGGTTTTCTCCTATTCTGTGGTTCTTTGCACTGTCTTGATAGTATCTTTTGCCGCATGAAAGTTTATAATTGTGATTAATGTCCAAATTATTTATTTAAAAAAATCTATGCCCAGTTAACCTGACAGAACTTTTACTTTTGATTTTTAAAAAGATTTTATTTATTTATTCATGAGAGACACAGAGAGATAGGCAGAAACAGAGGTAGAAGGAGATGCAGGCTCCCTGTGGGGAGCGTGATGTGGAGCTTCATCCCAGGACCCCAGGACCACCTCTGAGCAGTAAGCAAATGCTCAACCACTGAGCCACCCAAGTTCCCCAAATCCAATTTATTTTTCCTGTGGTTTTGTTGTCATACCTTAGAATGTCATTACCTAATCCAAGGTCACAAAGATTTACTCCTGTTTACTCCTAAAAGTTTTATAGTCTTAGCTCTTACATTTGGATAGTTGACCCATTTTGAGTTAATTTTTGTATTTGGTGTGAAATACATGTGTGATTTCATTCTTTTGAATGTGGCAATGCAGTTGTCCCACTACCATCTGTTGAAGAAACTGTCTTTCTTCATTGAATTGTAGAAAATCAATTGATCATAAATGCATGGGTTTATTTCTGAATCATCAATTTTATTTCATTAACCTATATGTATATATTTATGTGAATACTACACAATATTGTTTACTGTAGCTTTCTAGTAAGTTTGGAAGTCAGGAAATGGAAAACCTCCAATATTGCTCTTTATATATATATATATATATATATATATATATATATTTTTTTTTTTTTTTTTTTTGGTTATTCTGGGTCCCTTTCATTTCCTTATGAATTTGGGGATCAGCTTGTCAATTTCTGGAAAAAGGCCAGTTGGGATTTCATAAGGATTTGTTGCCTCTATGGATCAATTTGGGGATCTATCTCTTTTTAAGCCATTTTCCCCAACCTAGTTTATCTACGGACTGATGTTATTTAAATTCATTACAATGTCATTACACAGGAATGAAAGGAGACAAATTAGGGGGTAATAAAGATGAAATAAAATGGTAGTTTATGAGGCATGGTGAGAGGGGTGGTTAGGAATATACTTTCAGCTGACTGTTCTAGAGTGGTTATCCCTAGATGCTTAAGGAGCACTGTTTTCACTCTGAAAAAATGGTTATCTCTTCATGAAGCTAAATGATAAGTCTAAAGGACTTTTAAAGAGATTATGTTTCTTTTACATTTTTAGTGTTATGATGTTATTATAAAATAATAGTATTTTGAAATGTCATATTTTAATATCATGATGTCTCCCAAGTCTATGTTAATTTTAAGTCTATTTTTCTCTGTTTAGTTGCCTAAAAGCTTCAAATTTTGGGATAGTCTTTGATGAACCTCTGTTATCAGTCAAGATTCTCAGTTATAAGAATCAGAAATCACTGGATAATCGAAAAGGAGAATGGATTCATTAAAAAGATATTGAATAGTTCATTACCTCTCTAGGAGGGCTAAAATATTATGGTAGAAGTTTCCATTGTGACCACCTTGGTCACGTATACTAATTCTAGCCTATACCACAGGAGATTTTCAGAAAGACCCTGGTAATCACATTCTGAGAATATGAACCTGCCACCATATTTTAGTGTTAAAAGCTGGCTCTTATAATGGAAATTTTTTTAAAGCTCCAATTTAGTTTAAAGCTCTCTGTGATTATTCAATTAAATTAGACAAATGTGCACTGACCACCCACTATGAGCACTTGGCTAGGCTCCGATCATGAGCCCTGTTATGTTTGACTTGGCTCACAAACAACTTAGCCATGTCAAATGTGTTTCCTTGCCTACCAGTGAATGAGTAAGGGGAACTCTCCAACTCGGTTGGGTTTTGATGCTAAACAGCACATCCCGAGAGTCCTGCTGCACCTGATGTATACACATAAAGCAGGAACAAGAATAATTACAATCAGGCTTCTGCTGGCTGTGCTTAAGATCAACGAGTCAGCAGAGTGCCAATCAGCGCATTTCTGTAGAAGCTTGTGATAGGAGCTTCCCTTTTCTCACAGCAAGATGGCCTGCTTGTGGGAAACAAACAACTCTTGCATGCTTTTCCACTATGTAGTGCCCCTACTTCAAAAAAAAAAAAAAAATCGCAACAAATTGAGAGTGCAAAAGTGGCTTCCAGTGGTGTTAAATATAAGGAATATCTTCAAGATGTTACACTGTAGAGTTCTTTATGGCAAGGAAGCAAATCAGCTGAAGCAGCCGAACAATCAAGTCTTATGAAATTGTTTATGTCCTATGGTAAAGGCCTTAGCCAAGAAGAGCTGTGTGCTGATGGTAAACTTACATGTTCAGTATCAGATGCAAAGCTTTTTGTGCTTCATAAGACTACCTTTATGTCTGTCAAAATAAGAAAGTCTCTGTTCGTAACATAAACTGTCTTAGTCATGGGAACGCCAAATGTCTGAGAGAGTGAAAATGGTTTATTTTTAAATGATATACTTATGTAATAGAGTTCAGGCTAACATCAGAAGGGTTTTTGACTCTGAATTGAGTTTTCACATCTCTGAAGGGCATATTATTTCTTAGTTTCTACCATACAAACAATTTTTACATATGGCTTATATAAGGAGGTTCATGCTAATCAAGCCTGAAGATGCTGTGTCTCTATTTAGTAAGAGCATTATTTCTTGGATAGACATTGCTCATATCCTATTTCTTCACACATGTTGCATTTTATTTCATATATCTTTTTAAAAAAAACATTTATTTATTTATTCATGAGAGACACACACACACACACACAGAGAGAGAGAGAGAGAAAGAGAGGCAGAGACACAGGCAGAGGGAGAAGCAGGCTCCAGGCAGGGAGCCCAATGTGGGACTCGATCCCTGGACTCCAGGATCAAGCTCTGAGTCAAGGGCAGGCGCTAAACTGCTGAGCCACCCAGGGATCCTCTTATTTCATATATCTAATGTATTTTTAACATAGAGATGTGAGGTCTTGTTATTTACATTGAACAAAAAAATGCCAAGAATATTGACAAATGCATTACTTTAAATTTTGCAAGTACACTGAGAAGGAATTATCCAACACTGAGTACTTTCTGCATTTAACTCAGTTCTCCCATGCAGAATGCCTTTAGATTTAAAGAGTAGTAACTTACTTACTAGATTTTTCTATTGTCAAGAGGAACTAGACAATGAGTCTAATAGTGTATTTCTGGGAAAAATTGTAGGACAATCTGACTTTTCTTCCCTCCTTGTTCTTCTATAGAGGAAGAGTAAATTGGGCATAAAATATTTGTATTTCTTTGGGAAAGAGTTTCACAACATAACAACTCTTCAGAGGGGACACAAAAATGACCTAACAACCTTGAAAGTGTTCCTTTAAAGTCTATTACATATGAAGTATTATTTCTAAATGGAAAGCTTTTTTCTTGCTTGATAGCTTTGATTTTCCAATATTGTATATGATTGCCTGCCTTAATGTGCAAATTCAAATTTCAAAAGGCATTTTATTTTTCTCCAAGAACATTCAGGTTGTGTTTTGCTTTGTGTTTTAACCTTGGTTTCATTTCTAGTCAGAATATTAACATTTTTGGACATGACTTAAGATGTTTAGACCATTAGATTTTTATCTACCTTGATATAACTTTACTGATGATAAAATATATGAGTATTTCTTTTTAATTGAATAAACTGGAAGTTGAAAGTGATTTCAAATCTGTTGTAAGTTACTCAATTTTATGACTTCTTACTATTACTACTACCTTCAGCTAGCTGTATGTTGTTGAAGTTTATTTATTATGGATATAAAATTTTTATTAACACAATTAAAATTCTAAGATATTGCTATTTTGATTTGAGTACCAATCACTTTAAGCCTTCTTTATCCTTAGATAAAAATGGAATATTTGTAATGTTAGATAAATCTGTCTTGATCAAATGCTCTGAACCTAATTGATTCCAGAAGGAGCACTGAACATAGATCATTGAACTATGGTAAGTTGAGGATTTTCTGTACTCCCAAATATAACAATTAAGTTGGTAATAAAGAGGATACTTTAGAATGATTAGTGTCTGAATCTGGTTAGAGTTTGCATGACATATTCTTCTAAATGGAAGTTATCTCCAGCATAGCTGTGGATAGCAAGCAAAAGAGAATCCAGTGCCAGATGGGACTAGTGTCATAGTTGGGAGCCAGGCCTTTAAAAGTCTTGTAGGCTATACTAAGAAATTCTGTCTTCAATCATGTAGCATTGGAAAGACTTTAAATATTTTAAATTTGGGTCTAAAAGGATCAGATTAATATTTTTTAAAGATTTCTCCAAAATTGTATGGAGATACAACTAGAGGATGAGAGTGTGGTTGAGGAAACTAGTAGCTGGAAATCTAATGCAGTATTTCAGGTAGGAGATGGAGACAACTGGGGCAAAGGTGGTAGCAGTGGATATGGAGAGAAGTAAATAGATTTCTTAGGAATTAAACTGACAATTCTTTAAAATTTTATGTATTTATTCATGAGAGACACAGAGAGAGAGGGGCAGAGACACAGGCAGAGGGAAAAGCAGGCTCCATGCAGGGAGCCCCATGTGGGACTTGATCCCAGGACTCCAGGATCACGCCCTGGGCCCAAGGCAGGCGCTCAACCGCTGAACCACCCAGGCATCCCAAACTGACAAATTCTGGAAATGGATTTAATATGAAGGAAGAAAGATGGAGTTGCTCAGGATTGCTTCCACAGCATTTGTCTTGCATAGCTGGTTTAATGGTCCTGTCAGCCATTGAGATGTAGCTCCTGGAAAGGACTGGGCTTCTTTAATTTAACATAGGAAGGAATTTGGAAGATTCTATACCAAAAAGATAAGAGTGTTTTTGCTGTTCTTCTTGTTGTTTGTTGTGTGTTTGTTTCTTTTTGTAAGAGTGGTTTTTAACATTTGTTCTACTTTGGCAAAGTTTTAAAAATGCACCTCTATTGTTAGCATAACAATATAAGCATATAAGAAATTAATAGGTGTGCAGGCTATACTTAGGGAGTTTGCAAATCTACTTTTTTCACTGTATTGATTAGACCAGCCCAGGCACACACTGATGTGGAATTTTTCTTTTTGTGAAATAACTCTGTTTATCTGGACTGAAGCTTCGTCATTTTTCTTCTAGAAGGCAAGCAAATCTCCTCCATTCTTTTTTTATTGCATTTTTTTTATTCCCCTAATGAGATTCAGAAAGTTGCTAGGTATAACTAGGTAATTGTTACTTGTCAAATAGTCACTAAAAGTGTTTTTAGAGCAAATAAATAAAATGCATTTTAGATAGTACTCATCTTAATGATTTTGACATCTGTGGGTGGGTCCTGTATTTAAAAGTAGTTCCTTTTTCTCTACTAACTTTTACATCTCCAACTCCCAATATAAAATGGGCCTCTGCACAGTGCTCAGGAAGATTCCTCTCCTGTCTCTTGTTTGAACACTTTTGTTCTTTACCACCCAGAAAGGAGTGGGAGTAGGGGCAGGTAAGGTAGGTGAGGTTATAGGAGGAGGAATCATAACCTTCCTTTCCTTTTTTTTTTTTTTTTAAATAGGAAGTCCTTCCTTCCTGGCAAAGCCTGCAATTAAACACTTCTAGCAAGCTACTGAAAATGAACAAACTATTATTTTTACTCCAGTGTGAAGAATCTTGAGGTCCATTCACAACTGCTGAATAAGAAGAAACTGGCAAATTAGGACTATACTGTCTGAATTTATTCAATGAGCTCAGTACAGCATTTTCCAGGTTCTCCTTTATTTTTCTCCCTAGAAAGCCTGCCTTATCCTGTAATTTGAACCATGCAATCATTTGTCTATGCTTCATTTCTATCTACTGAAAGGCTGAGCTAAGTTATTTTCTACTTTATGGTCAGTGTTCAAGTAAGTTCTTTTCCCATTTGAGTCCTAACTCTATCACTCATTTTCACTTAGAAGCTATTTGAATAAAAAAGTTTTTTGAAATCTGAGTTGTGGTTTCCCCCTGCATTATCCACCAGGTTTTTTAGTTTACAATCTTTTCTGAAACTCAAGCCTTTGGCGCCTCCTTCAAGTTGCATATCCTCTTTTGTTTCCTTCTATCTTTATGCCATCAATATTTATAATAACATGGGAAAAATAATTAACAATCGGCACCCAAATCTGTCCTAGGAAAGAATCTAGATTTATTTGGAAAAAGCCAACTAAACGTTGGTGAATAGAACAGGACTCTGAATCTGCAGGATATGAGTGTGACTGTTCTGCTAATAAGAGGGTAAAGGATTTATTTGTTGCTTCAGAAAAGGCATGGGGGAGTCAGGCAGAGCAAAAGGAAAGAGGTATCAGTGAGCTGTTACAAAATCATGGCTGTGAACCCTGGCATATAACCACTGCTTATGACACCATCTTAGTCTAGTACCCCCACCCCAACAAAAACAATAGAAAACCAAAAATGAATAGCAAACAAAAAGAGGAACAAAACAGTAAACCCAAGAATCTGAGACGTAGCCTGGGTGAAGGTAGTTATTGGCAAATGGTTTTATAGTCAAATATGAAGAAGTGGGGAAATAAGACAAGGAAGGTAACAAGGCAATAAAAGATGAACTGATGAGTCTTTTGTTGCTTTTGAACCCACTCCAGTGTGGGCCCTCTTAGAAACTTTTAAAGTTTCCCACTGGAGGGCAAGTTTGATGAGGAGGCTGGGGCATCCACGAAGCCCATTCTCCATTCATTTAGGGTTGCTTCTTCCTTCTTTCCATGCCACACTGCCTAGAATTGTATCTGTGGCCAGCAGAGCAAGCTCCTGATGCAGAGATTACAGAGCCAATCTCACATCTGCCCACTCCTATAAGCCTTGAATAAAGCCTACTGAAATCATGAAGAGACTGAATTGTTCCCAGGATGTCTCAAGGCATGGATGGAACTTTCAAGGATGCAACATAGTGGAGGCAGAGAAAACCATGACAAATAAGTTGCAGGAACTAGTAGAAATTCTGGGACAGGTCTTAAACTGCGATAGGATGATAGCCTGAAGTTCAGATCCAGATCTGTCCACATCTTTGACAGGCAGGAGATCTTGACTTTAATCAGCGAATCCTACAATTCCCAAGAAGTTATGAACCATAAAAGGAATATAAATGATTTATTTAAACAGCTTTTAAAAATCTCAGTATTTCATTGTATTTCGTTGTTAAAGCCATGAGTTAATTTTTAAAAACTTTTCCAAAATGTCTGTCTCTATCTCTCTCTGTCTCTAATTAGAAGACATGGGGTTGTATGGCCCTAGAGCCTACCTATCTGTTTAAAATGAGCAGCTGCTACCTAGCTCAAATGTATTCTACTGAAATAATCTCCATGAAATCAGGGAATTTTTTCTTTCCTTTCCATCCTTCCTCCCCCTTCTCCCCTTCCTCCTTTTCTCCTCCTCCTTTTTCTATTGCTGTTTGTTTTTTGACATATTCTAAGTAATTAGAACAGTGCCTGGCCCATGGTCAGAGCTTAGGGGATATTGGGAGAATGAAAGAATAAATTGGCTACATGAGAAAAAGCAGACATAGGGTCATCAGATCTTTAGTTTTTTTTTTTTTTAAATATACAAGCTGGGAATATGAATATTTAGCTGAGACATTCTGATTTTTAGATGTTGGAAATCAGTTCAAAATGTTAAATAATTCTGTTGGTCTCCCTCTGACAGATAATTGAAGTATATCAAGGGAGGACTGCTACTTTACCATTTATGCTCTAGGGTTTTTACTTGATTTTCTAAACATACATGCACGTGTGTTTGAGCAGCCAGTATAAGCATCCTCAAGCTTTTAATCCTTGAGTGTTGCCAGAACATATCCAACAGAGTCTTCAGTCATATATCATTACTTCTTAGAATTAGAAGTTGTCAATTCAGACTGATTTGGAGATGAAAAAAATATATATACATATATATATATAATTTTGTTTGTGCATATATGTATGTATGTAAGTATGAGTGTATCTATGGTGGGGGAGGAGGCTGTAATGATCCTAAAGCTTTCTTCTTTGATTCCTACATGATTCAGTTATCCTTTTTTTTGTGTTTTGTGACACCAGTGACTGAAAGCCTTTGTGAGGGACTCATATCCAATGTCTTTTCTTCAAGAATTTTCCTCCCAATTCTAGTCTGCCTCATTGTCTTCTTTGAATATCTACTAAGTCTGCTATAGTCTTCTTAACATGAGACTCTTTATGAGTCTTATTTTCTCAATAATAATTAAAGCTTCATATAGGCTACATGTAGATTGTCTTATTTAAAGCTTATTATAGAATTTAAAACTTCATTTCTATTTTTCTCATATTTTATCCAGTACCTAGAACAGCACTGGCCTCAAAAGAGTGTTCAACAGACATCTATCAGAATAAATTCCATCAATATCTGAACACAGGGAGACAAAACTTTTCAGAAAACAGAACCTTTTTTCCTCACTCAACTTTTTCATCACTGTTAGAAGCACACCCATTTCTCATAGCTTTCAAACATGAAACTTAGTTAGCCTTTGCTTCTTTATGTTTTTTTTCTGTACACTGGTTTCAGTTAAATCCAATTTCTTCATTCTTCTTAGCACCTGAGTCTAAATAATATCATGTAGGAAATTGCAAATTGATTTCTCAGGGATTATCTTCTAAAGCTTTCTTTTCTTGTGGTGTAAAATGATAAAAGATACTCTCTTGATTTGACCAAATCTCTATTTTGCTTAAAATCATGTAGTTTCTCCTTATCAACATCTGTATTGAATTTGGATTTGAAATGATTTAATTTCCAGTGTTCTCATTGCACTTCTTTTCTTGTCTTTTTTCTTTTACTATTAATCTAGTAATTTTGAGCCAAATAAAATGGCCAGTAAGTTCTGATGTGTGTGTTCAAACCTTTTCTCCTAGATCCCAGAGTATCAACTTATTAATTTTCAATGAAAAATTTAATTATTGCAGGTGAGAACCCCTGAATTTGCATGATCACTGCAGGTTCCTCTTGGTAATTTGCATGAGAAGTCATACTATAATCTAAGTCACTTATTAATTTGCCATAAGAAAGTCATGCCACAGAAACCATAAATACTCTACAATCGTTTTGATCAGCACATTCTTTCCCCATTGCAGAACCACATTGGAAGCCAATTCATAATCAGAAAGTTGCTCGACAAGTGTGGAATTAGAACAAGTAGCTTTAAATGACTCAAATATTACATGGGATGGAGCTAAGATTGCTACAGTGCAACTCTTTACACTTGCAAAGTTTTCTAACAATGTGTTCTGAAATCTTGAGAGGTAGAAGCTGTAAAAACTGTCATATAAAAAGCTACAGGCAGCTTCTTTAACGGGTAAAGGCTTGAAGACTCCTTTGGAGCTGATTGCTCCTTCACTCTGGGAATACCTCAGTGGGCCCTTAGTTGCACAAATGTAAAGCAAGAATTACTTATGAATTATGTATTGTTCTTGAAGAAAAATGTGATGTAATTGTTCGCCTGAATGAAAACATTTTAGACTGTGAAGCTAAGTGTGCTATTTGCTAATGTAGGATTCCGCCCTTGCTTGTGCAAGTTAGTGAATCTCTCCCAGCCTCAGTTTCCTCCTCAGTATAAGGGGAATGATTATAGTTGGGAAGATTAAGTAAAGCAGTACAAGTAGACTTATTTGAATGGGGTCTCACATCTATTAAGTGGTGTCATATTGGGGATGATGTTTCTGAGAATATAATTATTTTTTAAGATGCTATTTATTGATTAGAGACAGAGAGAGAGAGAGAGAGAGAGAGAGAGTGTGTGCAGGAGAGGGGCAGGAGAGAGAATCACAAACTTAACACAGGGCTCAATCTCATGACCGCAACATCATGACCTGAACCAAAACCAAGAATCAGATCACTATTCCATTAAATTTGGTTGGAGTGAGGCTAAGTCCTATTGTGATTTGTACAATAATGTTGTCTGCTAAAATTTATTCTTCCTTTTCCACTGGAAGGGAAATGTTGGACAAATGGTTGTTCAAGTACACTACATTCTCCACCTTTGTTTGCAGCTAGATGTTGCCATATGTTAGAGTTGTCGCTGATGGAATGTGAATAGAAGTGTGTTCCATTTGCAGGCCTGGTCCATAAGCCTCCTGAGTATTTTGTCATGCTCTTTTCTCCTTCTGCCTAACTGGTGTGACAACAACCAGAGAGATCTTGGAACTCATATGTGTTGAAAATGGCAGAGTCACCACCAGACTAATCTCTGAATGACTGCATGGAGAAAAGCCAGAGTTGACCTGGAACCCTATTCTGACTTTTATGTGAAAAAGACATATTTCTTAAACCACTAAATTTTTGGTGTTTGTTTCAACCAATTTGCCTATTGTAACCAATCCAGAAACGAATGTTTGGGCAATGGTGCCTAAAAAGTTGGAGAAACATATGATATCATGGCAAAATGTTGACATTTATTAAAACCATCTCCAACTATAACTTGGAATACAGAGCACATGCTCATAGAGTTTTAGGTGTAGTAGTTGGAAAGAGCCAGAATGTTTATACATGTTGGCTGCTATTCATTGCTTCAAATAAGGTATTATTGGAGTTGGCGTTTCTGCACAGGGATTGAAGGGGAGAGATAATTCACAGATGAAGGGTCTTGTGGGGTTGGAGGAGCTAGCTGCTTCTGAAACCCAAAGAGGAAATACAATTTAAAAGGTTTCAAGTGCAAAGGCCCAGTAAAATGTCTAAGTTACTTTAAGGTACTTAGCCTTGCAGCAAACATCAGATGAAGAGTGATATCTTCTCTCCTGACTATTTTAGATGTCCTTAAGGTAGCTGTGCTTAAGTACTCTCATTCTGTTTCTCTCTCTCTTTCTTTTTTTTTCTCTCTCTCTCTTTCTCCCTCTGCAAGCAAGTCAAAAAAAAAAAAAAAAGTAAAACAGACTGAAGAATTACATCTAAGAAATTATTTTGGGTATGGTCACTGACACTTGCAAGGGAAAGGAAATTAAACGACCAAAACCTACTTAGTTTTTCAGGCACTTATACTGCCAAGGAAATCTTAAGTCCACCTGAGCTTTTGACTTTCTGATCTGTATGGTGGATGAACACCCTCAGTGTTCATCACAGATGTGCTATGGAGGGTGGCAAAGAAGAAGGAATCTCAGAAGGCAAATCCAGGAGCTCTGAGGACCACAATCAAGGAATGGATGTATATTCTCCCAGAGAGCAGAATCATGTCTCCTCTGGGGATCCCCTCTACTGCTAGGACAGGGATTTACACAATGCAAGCTCAGCAGAAGTGCATTGTTTTAATGGACTATGATTGCTGATTTCCCTACTTTTCTTTTTTAAAAAAGTAGACTTGGGGATCCCTGGGTGGCTTGGCACCTGCCAAAGGCAGTTTGGCACCTGCCTTTGGCCCAGGGCGTGATCCTGGAGTCCCGGGATTGAGTCCCGCAGTGGGCTCCCGGCATGGAGCCTGCTTCTCCCTCTGCCTGTGCCTCTGCCTCTCTCTCTCTCTCTCTCTCTGTCTATCATGAATAAATAAATAAATAAATCTTAAAAAAATAGACTTCTCTTTTGAACAGTTTCAGGTTTACAGAAAAATTGAGCGAAAAGTATAGAGGCTTCCCATGTATTCCTTCATCCCAACTCCCTCCTCATCCCAGGTTGCCCTATTAACATCTTCCATTACTATGGTATATTTGTCACAATTGATGAGCCAATATTGATACATTATTAATTAAATTTCATAGTGTACATTAGGGCTCACTCTTTGTTGTACATTCAATCGGTTTTGATGAATATATAATGACTTACAGCCACCAGTTTAAAATTACACAGAATAGTTTCAGTGCCCTAAAATTCCTGTGCTCCACCTATTCATCCCTCCCTTCTTTTTCAAATATCTCCCCACCATCATCCAGCCCTAGCTCCTGCTAACTAATCTTTTTACTGTCACCAGTTTTGCCTTTTCCAGAATGTCAAATAGTTGTAGTCATATGGCATATAGCATTTTCAGAGTAGCTTTTTTTTCCTTTTACTTAGCAATCTGCATTTAAGATTTTTCCATGTCTTTTCATAGTTTGATAGCTCCTTTAAAAAAAATTATTCGATGATATTCCATTTCTAGAGGTACCAGTTTGTTTAGCCATTCACCTATTGAAGGTCATTTTGGTTGCTTCCACGTTTTGGCAATTATGAATTATTCATGTGCAGGTGTTTCTGTGGACATAAGTTTTTAGCTCATTTGGGTAAATACCAAGGATCATGATTGCCAGATCCTGTGGTGAGAGTATATTTACTTTTGCAAGAAAGTGCCAAACCGTCTTCCTAAGTGGCTTTACTACTTTGCATTCTTATCAGTAATGAAGAGAGTTCCTGTTTCTCTATGTATTCTTTTCTAATAGGTATTTTTGTTGTGGTTATCCTGCTTCATCAACATGTAGTGACTGGGCTTGAGGTAGATAACCTTTATTATACTTCTCTGTACTACAAAAATAAACAACCAACCAAAAGAACCAAAAACCCGTCCGGTGCTGGTGGGAAAACTTCATCTTCCAGAGATGCTGGACTTTGGAGTGGATGCAGCAAGCTGTCTCTTTGGAGAAGGGAGAGTCTATTTTGTCTGTGCAGATATTTGATGATCAGAGAGGTAGACTGGCTTGGAGATGACTATCTGTCCTTCATAGCCTACTCCATTTATGGTTTCCAATGTTCTTCTGGTCACCTTTGGTTATCACCATCCCAGCCCAAAGTGAGAAAGAGCATAAGGGTGGATGTAACTGAAGTGCTGGCTATATGGTTAGTGAGCTACATGAGAAACATCCCAACTTCCCTTGCAGTTAGGTGTAGTCATTAAGCTACGCTCTTCCAAGGTAGAGTATCAGGGTGTCACTACTGATGCAGGCTATAAAAACTCCCAGACATTCCCCCTTCTGCTCTTTCTCACTTCTCTTTGGGCTGGGATGGTGATAATCAAAGGTGACCAGAAGAACATTGGAAGTCATAAATGACCAGGCCCTGGTGAGTCTTGTTGCCTGAATAGCAGCATTGAAAAATATCCTGCTGACCTAAACTCTCCCCCCTGGACTCTTACGGAAGAAATAATGCACTTCTACTATATGTGAGCTAGGCTTGGTTCTCTTTGTGACAATTGTTGTACCTTTTCGAATTAATACATATACATAATATAAAGTGCATTATTTTCATCCTGTCCTAGGCTCTCAGAGTGCTGCCTGCCTTTTAAAAAATAATGGTCATGAACAGGGAGGTCATGATCTCACTCTAAATTGTTTTTCTCAGTGTCATTGATGGGGTGAGAGGCAATGTAATGCAGAAGTAAAGAAATTGGCTTCTAGTTGTTTCTTTACTACTTGTGCCTACCTATATTTGAATGTCAGATTTTGTTAGCTTGGGAGAAATGTTTTTAACTTTCAAACTTTAGTTCACTTATCTGAATAAGGGGGAGTAATAGTGCCTATTTTATAGATTTGTTGTAGAAATTAATTAAAATAAATTATGTAAAACATTTAGCATAGAAATTTGGCATGTAGGTACTCAGGCAACATTAGCTATTAGCTAGATCTTAATTCTGTGAAGTTGGACTTTATACTCACATTTAGTGGAGAGTCTGGAGTTTAAAATAAAATAAACAAAAAATGTTTCTGCTATCCTCATAGCCCCTGGCTGAAATGCCTTTTGAGTTTAGTCAGAGGGAGAAAATGAGGAAGTATAAAAGACAAGAGTTTTGTTTGATTTCCTGAGGGAATAGCTAATTTCTCCAAATAAAGTAAAATAATAGCACCTCCCACTGGGCAGAGAATTTGTAAAGAGAATTGCTGAACTTCTCGATACCCGAAAATTCAGCAGTCGGGGCAGATGCCAGAAACAGCAGTAAGGGGGTAACACAATGAATTGCAAACGTGTACAAAGAGTTTAGCAACTGGCAACCACTTGAAAACTGCAGTGAGCATGTGTTGCACGGAAGTTATTGGCAGCTTAAGTTCAGAAATCCAACAGCAGCTAAGCAGTGAAGACAATAAATAGCTTAAATTGGCAACCAACACTTTTAGCAAACACTTATATATACATAATGAGAACAATACAAAAGAGCATGAAGGAGGGTGAGCAGGGGGTTGGCTGGGATTCTTAAGGAGGTCACAAAGCCCACAGTGTGGATTAACTAGACTATGCATCACTGTCAAGGGTCCCCACAAATCCCTACAATGACACCAAGGAAGAAAATAGAAGAACAGAGAAGTGGAGTACAATAAATCAAGTCTTACTTTCAAAAAGAGGACGGTGGAGAAGATTGGAGAGATTTTCCAACTTCCTAGGTAAAGAGGAATTGATGGTAAATCCAAATTTGAGAGAAACAAATTCTTTCTGATATTCTCTATTAAATTCCCCTTTGTTGTAATTCCCAATTCATAACTCCCACAGGAATTATCCTACTTTTAAAACAATGCACTTGGACCCCAACAAATGTGTGACTGTTATGATAAAGTACAATCAGTAATTAATTACATTGAGTTGAATCCATCACTTCCTAACCTATAAAGAAGAGGGAAGAGATAGGCTTAAATAATCAAAGGTGAGTTGAAATTCTCTGGTATCCTGCCAATCAAATGATGATGGCAAATAACTGAAATTTAGGTGCAGAAAAACGTCTGTAAATGAATGAATAACTCAGAGGCAAGGATGCAATTCTTAGAATATTATCTAATAAATGAAGCTTCTAGTCTGGGCAGGCTGGCTGCTCACTCTACCTCACCTTGGCCAGTCTTTGCTTCTGAGCTCACCTTCTGTGCTCATACCATTTTTTTTTTTTTGTAATGGTTTTCATTTTTTTTTTTTTTACTTCTACAAAATTCTTGCTCCTTCCTCACAGCCCAAATTAAATTTTCTGATCTTCTTCCTATTGTTGAATTTGTGTAGCATATAGTTCTTTGAACCACAGAATTTAATGCTTTATTTTATTTTATGGCCCTTTTATCATTTCATGTATGTAAATCATATTTTGCCAATAAGATGATATATTCTTTGAGTAAAGGGCACAGGTCTTTCAAGACATGGTAGACATTTAATAAATATTTATTGATTGTTTAATATGCTTCCTAATGCACATAGGTTACTCTTAGGAAGTAATTATACGGTGGAAGACTCTGGATAAAAAAAAAATTGATGCAGAAGGAAGTTGAGCTGAGAACTGGATAAAAACAAAGCTTACATTAATGGCAGCAAATGACATGATTAACACCTTTTCTGGCAGCCTTGCAGCTTGAATTTGATAAAGGAAAGTAATTTCTCCAAAGTACCAAAAGCTAAATTGAGTGATTGAATTTAACTCCATAGTGTAAGGCTATGTTAGTAGATTTTTAAAAAGATGACATTTGAGTGTATTTTAAGTGCAATACATCAATCTGCCATTGAGCTAATGAACTTCAAGTTAAAAATCACTGAGGAGTTTGGTATAGATGACTCCTTCAAGTATCCTTGGGGAGGCAAGATGTATAGGTAATTGAATGAAAATCTATCCTGACTGACCCCAGTGACAACAATGTCCAACTCACATTACAAATCACCTGTAGTCTTTAATGGACTATTTTTTAATTGCTTTAAAAGTGTTAATGGTGACTACAAGGAGCAGGGTGTTTCTTATTTGCTTATTCCTCATCAATAAAATAAATTTTGAGTGGGTTTTTTTAATCACTGGCAGTTTACAATTAACTTCAGTTGCTCTAGTTTACATTTCATTGGAGGAGAAAAAAGCACATTTGGTTGTCTTTTATTTTGCTAATCTCTCTGTCTTTATGAATGCCTTGAGATTATGGGATCAGATTTGTTCAACCATAAAATGTGGGAATAAACGAGTAATTGGTGACTGTAAACTAATAAAAAGGAAAATAAAATAGAGAAACACCTTTTCCTATGAGTTCTTGCAGGCCTGCATCCAAGTTCACAGCTCAATTAAAATATGATTTTCTGTTTTTCTAAAGGGGAACATAAATGTTTAAAGACTATTACACAAATAATATATTATGAAGGAGTCATAAAATGAATACATTTTTAAGAAATGGTAAAAAAATGGTAAAAAAGTGGCATGTAATTGAACATTAAAATATGTAGTAATATTAATAAAAACAGAACCAATAGCCTAGAATATTTAAAATAATGCTTGACCAAATGTGCTCTTCGAATGCATCATCAGAATTACTTGGCTGAGTGGAGTGCAGGTTCCTAGATCACACCCCAGATCTACTGAATCAGAATTTCTGATGGTGAATCACAAAAATATATATTGTAAAATAGTTTCTCTGATGATTCTTGTAGATGTATGAATTAGAAATAACATCCATTTGACTTAATTCCTGACTTTCAAAAATATGTCTAGAAAGATAGACATCTCACTATTAATAGTGTCAACTCCTGGCTGCAATATTGAAGGACGGCAAACTCTCTTAATTATACATCTTTGCATTGTCTTTCCCCTAAACTTGGCATCCTTTGCTAGTAAAGAGAATACATGCAATTGATGGTTTCTGAAATTATTATGAGTCGCATTTGGTCTGTGGATTCTCACCTCCAATTCATATCTTCTCCTTAAAAGGGTCTTATTGGGGAAATTGTGGTCTGGCTCCAGCTGCCATAACAGAATAGCACAGACTGAGTGGTTTAAATAACAGGAACTTATTTTCTCAACAGTTCTGGAGGGTAGAAGTTCCAAATTAAAGTCTGGCAGAAATCAGTTTCTGGTGAGAGGTCTCTTCCTGGCTTGCAGACAGCCACTGTGTCATCACATTGTTTCCTCTGAGCCTGGAGAGAGAGAAAGAGCGAGCGAGCGAGTGAGCAAGCCTGTGAGCTTTCTCCTGTCTCTTCTTAAAAAGACACTAATCCTATCAGATCCGGGCCCCATCTTTATGACCTCATTTAAGCTTAATTACTTCTATTCTCCAGGAGTACAGCACAGCCATGCTGGTGGCTAGGGCTTCAACATCTGAATCATGGGGGGACACAAACTTTTTGCCCATAACAACGTTGATCTTATGTATGTGAGTGAGCCGTGGTAAGGGAAGAATAAAGCAATCTTTGTCAAAATCCTTGAAGATAAGTAAAGGATCAAAAGGTAAAGACCAAATGCCAAAATTTAAGGGGGTAGAAATGAGGTAATAGAAATAAAATAGAACAGGGATAAAGAACTGGAAGGAATAGGATTAAAATGGAAGGAATCCAGGAAGATGACGATTATCAACAATGGATACTCCCTTTTAGAAGCTAACACTTTAATAGCTAACTTAAATTTCCATGTTAAGGGCCCAAGACTCGGAGATGATCCTGTCTGTTAACATTTTTTTTTATGATATTGCTTTCTAAATTACAAAATGAAAATAATACTTGATTCATTTTTATTTAAAAAAAAAAAAAACCGATGCTGCTTAGTTTCGAATGAATGCTATGAATTTGACATTGAAAGTCCAAATTGTTGATTCTAAATATTTCTAAATAAAAACCAGTCTGTTAAGAGAAATAGAAACATTATAACTTAGAAACATCACTAGTACAAATCTGGAAAAATCTTGATATATCCAGGGACATAAACTAAAAGGCTAAACTTAGTTCATGTAGGAAAAAAAAAAGTCTCTAGTGGGAAAAATGTAGAGAAAACAGACATCTTGAATTTTCTATTTTTTCCCATATCACTTTCTCTCTTCCTCTGGATGTAGGTTTATGTGATAGGAAAGATGTTGTTGACACAGAACAAGGACAGGTTTTGTTATATATGTGGGCTAGTGGTAATGTCTGCCTCTCCTGTTCCCACTTAGCTGTGGACTTCCCTGACCTTTAAGTGAAGAAGCATCCTGGCTTAGCTCCTGAACTCATGTTGACAAATACCAGGAACACATTTGTTATTTCAAATCCACCAATGTGACAGAGTCTAGAAATAGTTTTGATGTTACTCAATCAAGATCTGATATGCCTAAAATGAATTTATTTTATCTACATGTCTACTCAGTCTATACTTTCCATAATAAATCTCATCGTTTGCTCAGTTGTGCCTTCGTGTATTGGTAACTACTAATTTTCTCCTGGGGTTCACTTTTTTCCTGAACTACATACCTAAAAAGAACTCTAATTCTTTGATTACTTTTTGATATTGCCATAGCAGAACGTCTATCTTATTCCTGGTATAGTCATTACCTGTTATCTTTTGCATGACTCCTTAGCCTGGTACCAGGATCCCAGTATACCCCTGATTTTAAGTCATGCCTGATTCTTGGACCTTTGCTCTGTGTACTCACTTGCCTGGTTGGAGTTCCTCCATCTTCAGTGGCAATTAAAACAAAACGTGGTGTCTTTGGGCACTATTCTCTGTTCAGAGAGCTCTCCTTCAGAGTCTTGCCCTACAGAAATGTCAGTTGTTTTCAGTTACATTCCTTTTATGGTCATAGTTTCCTCCTCTTGCCCATTGGCCATGCTTCTTGTTCATTATGCTTGCTTTGAGGCCCAGCTCACTCACCATGTAGTTGAAAGAAATTTTGAGATTCGTTTTTTTTAAAAGACATTTATTTATTTATTTATTTATTTATTTATTTATTTATTTATTTATTTATTTATTCATGAGATACACAGAAAGAGAGACAGAGGGAGAAGCAGGCTCCCCACAGGAAGTCCAATGCAGGACTTGATCCCAGGACTCTGGGGTCATGTCCTGAGCCAAAGGCAGACGCTCAACCATGGAGCCATCCAAGTGCCGAAATTTTGAGTTTTAGTTCCCAGTGCTTGATAAGAGGCACCTGGTTCCATGGGAAGAATACATGTTTTTGAATCATAGACATACTAGTAGAATTATCACCTCTAAGAATTTTCCCAGGACTTAGCAACCTCCCATCATTTGTGGGATGAGATTGTTTGATATGAATTCAAGAGGGGATAAAGAAAGAAAAAGACTTCCTTAGGGAAACTATTAGAAAGTATCTTTCCCTTTGGACTAATGTTTGGGGGAATGATGGACCTGGTGGCCACTGTTATTCCTATTTTGGAGATGCTGACACAAACCTGTATTTACCCCCTTCCTGAGTGTTTTTTTTTTTTTCTTTCTTTCTTTCTTTCTTTCTTTCTTTCTTTCTTTCTTTCTTTCTTTCTTTTTTTGGGGGGCTTTTTGCTGTTTTGTGCTATATCAGATCTTTTGAGAATGGAATGTCTTATGCTCTAGGTTATTCTCCACTCTGCATTTTTCAGTACATTCCTGGAATAAAAGAAAGCAAGTCATGAATAAAATTTGTATGATTCTTTTATAATATTCCATTAACATTGTTGTAATGCCATTTTTCTTGGATACAGATGTAACAACAGCATATCTGCTCTATGTCTACCTACTCTTTGACTGACAATCTCATGTTTTTACTAAATGATTCCCAGGGAGCTTACATAATCTTACATATTCAGCTTGAAACAAGACCACCATAGCAGTCCTTATTTATGAAACCAATTATATCCTCATGTGCTTCTATGCACTTTTGCATGCAGCTTCCTGCTACTACAATGTAACAATATATGTGAAATCCATTCCTCTTCTTCCCTATTTTTTTAACCTGTCTTATTTATTGACCTTGCATACTTTGACCTACTGTGTGAATCATGTTCCCCTTGCATTTATCACAAGGAGCCATTTTCAAATAAACTCTGGACCTAGACCGTCTTTCCTTACTTTTCTTACTGTAACTAGTAGGTCAACAGCTGGACTGTCGTGTTTTCCTTGAGCTTGTTTCATAGAGCTTTCCAGCAGAAAACCTGAAAAGATTATTTAGGTGCTTTATGTATCAGTGCCTTCTAAGTGATAAAATCCATTAATTTCATTTACAAGTGAAAAAAAAAATGAGCCTCAGAGAGTTTAAGTGATTTCTCCAAGGCCAAATCAGTAGCAAATGATAAAATCATATATAAAGAAGGGTGTTCTGATTTCAAGTCCAATCTCTTTCAGTGATTCTGTGCATTAATAGATATGTGTCATCTCATTGGCTCTTTCATTGGTGGAAAAGTAAAAACACGACTTTGTAAGCACTCATTGACTTTTTAGGGAGTCATTTTATATAGTCACTGGACTCATTGAAGGGTGGTAGCAAAACCTCAAATTGTCATCCATAACTGTCTTCAATTCCGTCATGATACTCCTTTGCTGAGGTCTTGATCTAATTGAATTGTCCTCACCCTGCTAAAGTATGCTTAGAGGACATTTGATGAGTTTTAATTGAAAAAGAGGAGAAAACAAGGGACTAATTAACTGACATAACAGTATAACAGAATTTTTTGTTTTTGTTGTTGACACATAATTTGAAAGTTAAACCATTTCAAGAAAAGAGCAAGAGTCATTTCAATGTGAAGTAAAGGGAATCCTGTCAGGAAAAGAATCTTGTTACATTTAAATCCAGAACTTAAAAATCCAAACAACAGTTTGAATTTTAAATTTCTCTTGTTTTTACTATAATTTTTACAAAGCGAAGTACTATTGGGAAAATTTTAAAAAATCTATTTAGATATTTGTTTATGGCACAAGTACAGAGAGAAGGGTTCAGTGAACACTAGAACTTCAGAGGAATTAATTTATTTGAATATATGTTTATTTTTTGATTAAACAAAAACTTTCTGTGAAAACCCAAACATAAATATAGATGCGTACTGTTTATTAAGCTAAAATTTTTATGAAACTAAGCTTTGAGCTGGGCATAGTTCTGGACAGATTTTAAGGCTTCTTTTTTTTTTTAAGATTTTATTTATTTATTCATGAGAGACACAGAGAGAGAAAGAGAGAGAGAGAGAGAGAGAGAGAGAGAGAGAGGCAGAGACACAAGCAGGCTCCATGGAGGCAGCCCAACATGGGACTTGATCCCGATCTCCAGGATCTTGCCCTAGGCATGAAGGCAGGTGCTAAACCGCTGAGCCCTCCAGGCTGCCCAATTTTAAGGCTTTTAACTGCTTAGATGTAGTATCCTACTAGTGGCTCAAGTTTAAAATAAACACAATATTATTGTCAGTGGTGATTATTATTATTGAAATTGGTTCATCTTCAGACTGGAAACTTTGGAAAAGTAATCTAATCTTCCTATTCTTTAGCTTTTGTACCAAATTTGTCAAGCACCACTTTTTCCTTTTTAAAAATATTTATTTGGCATAGGGAGAGAGAGAGAATCTCAAGTGGACTCTGTGCTGAGCATGAGCCTGAAGTGGGGCTCTATCTTTAAGACTCTGGAATCATGATTTGAGCCAAATTGAAGAGTCAGCCACCCAACCGACTGAGTCACCAGGTGCCACATACATCACCTTTACATTATGTGTTTTTATATGTGTTTAGACATATATATTTCTTTCTGAAATTGCTATTTACTCATCATTTTCTCATAGCAGTCTTTAACTCTATTCACTCTCTAATCACTTTAACTTGATCACAGTAATAACTTTCTAACTGATGTCACTGCTTCCAGTCTCTTCTTCAAACCTATCTTTCATACTGTTGCCAGCTTAAGCATGCTAACATGACACTTTCTTTGTGTCACTCGATTAAAATAATCAATAATTTATAATGAGTTTAGGTATCTAGAAAAAATCAGGTGGTAGTTTTGAAAAGTGGGCTGTGAAGTTCAGGAGGGAGAACTGCCAAAGAGATAATGAAGGGTTATACAGAGTTAGAAGAGAATCAATATCAAAGAGATGAATGTAAAAATAGAAACTGGAAAATTAAACTGAGAAGGAATGGCTCTAGAATCATGGCTTGCAGAATTTCATCATGGCTTGTAATGAGAAATACATTTCATATTTTGGCCAGGTATACAAATGTACAATAACCCATCTACACACACACATATACACAAACCCTGAAACAAATGTCACCGAACAGTACTTATTATAATCAGTGTGGTGCATCAGATGTTTTCAAGTCAATTTTCCTTCATTTTATTTTAAAAAGCCCAAATTTATGATGGTATTCCCCTATTTAAGTTCACTTGTGAGTCTTGATCTGTATTGTGAAAAATACTCCTATAGAAGAAAGTGGCTGCAAGTGTTGTGCCATTAAGACCTGAGAGGAAAGAGTTTTAAGGAGTTTTAAGAATTTTAAGGGCTCCTAAAACTTTAGAAAAAAATCCTAAAAAGAATTTTGAGGACTCCCTAATCTAGGGAGTCAGAAGCAGCTGAGAGATTAAGATAATGGTCAAAAGGCCTCGGTTGGATTTAACAATCATAAAATAATAATGAAGGGGTGACCATTGCAGTGCTGGTTTCAGTGATCAAATGTGGAACAAAACTGGACTGGGAAGGGCTAAGAAATAATCAGGTGAGGATGGTTGTATCCCTAAAAGAAATTGGAAAAGGCTTGGGGATATTGTTTACCCTCACTTTATCTAAAGAAGTAGGTTCACAGAGGATAGGAATTTTATCCTCCTTTGCACAGGAAGTGGTAACAGAACCAGCCTTCAGATCAAGGTAGCTCAGGGGCACCTGGGGGGTTCTGTAGCTTAAGCATCTGCCTGTGGCTCAGGTCCTGATCCCAGGGTCCTGGGGTCGAGCCCCACATCAGGCTTCCTGCTTAGTGGAGAGTCTGCTTCTCCCTCTGCCTCTGCCTGTTGCTCCCCCTGCTTGTGCTCTCTCTCTCCCTCAAATAAATAAAGTCCTTAAAAACAACAACAAATCAGGCTAGCTCATACTCTGACACCTGAGCTTTCCCCACCATATCACAAGAGAGCATGACTGATGAAAACCATGGTGGGATCGATGCTTTGCTTGATATTGTGTCCTTCATTAGTGTTTCTCTGTTTATGTAGCCACAACCTCCTTTTGAACATCTTGTGTACTCATTAGGCAGTTTTTGAATATTGTCTTTTATTATAATTAGTTTACATGTCCTATATGCCCCATTTTGGTTTTAAGTTGCATTTTAGTAGAAATAATGTCCTATTCTGATTGGATATGGCGTGTTAGTCCATCGCTCCCAGCACTTAGAGCAATACCTTGATCTTAGAATATATTAGATAAACATGTGTTGATTTGTTAACTAAGCAAAAACATCAGATGCTGCCTTTTCTTCGAAGACTGTTGCTTTAGAAATGAACAAATAGGGGCGCCTGGGTGGCTCAGTGGTTGAGCATCTGCCTCTGGCTCAGGTCATGATCCCAGGGTCCTGAGATCGAGTCCCACATCAGGTTCCCTACAGGGAGTCTGCTTCTCCCTCTGCCTATGTCTCTGCCTCTCTCATGAATAAATAAATAAAATCTTTAAAAAATGTATTAAAAAAGAAATCACCATATATTGGCTATTTTGTATCTGGGGTGATTGGCCACAAGCTATATGACTAATAAATAATATTAAACTTCACTAATCTATTTTTTCACGGATTTTGTAGACATGTAGTCTCTTGGAACATCTTTTCAAAGAAACATAATCTTTATCTTTTGTTTTGTCTCCGAAAGTACCTCTAACTCACCTTAGTTAAGTAGAAGCAGTAATTTTTCTTTTTAATGAGCCAAATGATGCACTATTGTCCTGCTTTTCTACCTTCACCATTCTTTCCTCTCAGTTGGAGAAAATCTGTTCTAAGAAACTAACAACTCAGAAAATGCCTCTTATAAATATCCTGACAATTACAGCAATTTTTCATTTTGTGTGTGTGAAAAATCTAGTGATAATTAGATATACTAAACCTGCAACTTATTTGTCTCTTTTAGTATTGTGTTTGATTTTCGTTGGTGTTTTTACAGGAGCTGCAAAATTTTATAGACTAAATATATCTTAACACTTGAAGTTCCGATTTAATTTTTCGGCAATTAAGACATTTCTTGGTCTATGAATTTTGTAAGCTAGCTCACTTAAGTCATGTCAAGTTTAGTGTGGCTCCTAAAATAAAGATCAAGTGTATCTTTAACAGTCCTAACTCTATGCCTAAGAAATTGCCTCTTTTTGAAAGTGTGGGTAGAAAACTATTAGAGACCACACTTTTGTTGAGAGGCGGCATCTGTGAAGCGAGGGCATTATTTGGTTTTAAAACAAATCTTTCCCAGGGATTGTGTTTCCTCTTGATATTGGAGGTATTTCTCATCTTTGAATAAAAACAGGCGATTTCTGTGCTAACCAGAGAGGAGTCCTAGGGCCTTGTTGTGGGTTCCCATTGCAAATTAAAGGGGAACTTTCACTGTGGCTCAACCCCTTGATGTTCTACAAGGGAAGGAGGAGGATGTCCTCAAATTCCTTGAAGCAGGGACCCAGCTGGTGTCACAACCTTGACTTCCAAATGGAACAGGAGATTTACAAAGGGGAATTTAATGGCATCTGCATCATAGATCTGAGGAGAACCTGGGAGGAGCTGTGGTTACCATTAAAAGGCCGCTGATGTTGGTGTCACCTCTTCCAGGAAGACTGGCCAGCGAGCCGTGCTAAAGTTTGCTGCCACTGCTGGAGCCTGTCCTCTTTCAGGCCACTTCATTTCTAGCAGCTTCACTAACTGGATGGAGGCAGCTTTCTGGGGTTGCAACTTCTGGGAATAGCTGATCTACTAGGATCGCACAGAGCTCTTAGGTTAACCTGCCTACACTTTTACTTTTTTCCTGCACTATGTGGACATTGTGATCTCTTAAAAAAAAAAAAAAAAAAGAAAAAAAAAAAGAGTTCACTTAGTAGGCCTGATGTGGTGGATTTTTTTTTTTTAATCACAAAGTTGTTTTAATGAATGTCTTGATTTCTATGTCAGATGTTTAAAAATTTTTTAGAAAGTAGTCATTGTTATCCATAGAAATGTTTTCAAAGACAAATCTTATTTCCATACAATAGGATTTGCAGATGAACTCTAGATTTTAAATATAGTAGACTCCATGTCCTTTCTTGGAGGTTTAAGTCCAGCTTCTAGAAGTGGTAACTCGAAATGGAGTCTAGGGTCAGAAATTATCTGGTGTTCATTGTATGTATTCAGTGTGAAGAGTGGCTTTTGAGGAATAAATTCTTTTTCAGTTCCAATACCCATCCTTGCTTTTGATGCCGTGGTATCTGACACGGGCTGGGGGTTTCTTTGCACACACAGCACGGCCTCCTGTGAGCACCTGCGGGAGGTCGTGCACCTGCGGGAGGTGGTGCATGACCCTTCCTCCTCCCGAGATGCTGCAAGCGTCCAAAAGGAGGAGCCGAGCCCCGCTGGGGAGACTGCGACCCAGGAGGGGTTTTGGGGCCACTGGCCTGCTCCAGCTCGAGGGTTTACCGCTCCTCAGCCCGAGGTCGCAGGTGTGTTTGAGGGCGCGGGGTGCCCTGGTGCCTACTCAGCCTGCCCCCGGGCGCTGAAGACCCGGCGCTCACTGACGGCCAGGAGCAGCCTCTGAAGGGTCTTAGGCTGTTCTCTCACGCACTCCTGAACACAAGATGGTAACAAGGTTGACGGGAAGCAAACCTGGAAAAAAAAAAAAAAAAAGTCAGAAGCTACTTCTTTTTTTTTTTTTTTTTAAGATTTTATTTATTTATTCATGAGAGAGGCAGAGACACAGGCAGAGGGAGAAGCAGGCTCCATGCAGGGAGCCCAAGGTGGGACTCGATCCCAGGACTCCAGGATCAGGCCCTGGGCTGCAGGCGGCGCTAAACCAATGGGCGACTGGGGCTGCCCCAGAAGCTCCTCAAGTCCCTGCTCTGTGCCATTTACCAAGCTAGGACCTTTCCACTGGCTACATATTTAGAAATCAATGCACTTTTTCCCAGTATAATTCGTTAATCTCTATACAAGAAATTTATGCCATCAAGTGTATTAAATGAAGAATATTTTTGTTAGCCCCAGCCTCCAAGCTACACTTTTGTTTTCTTAAGAGTCGAACATCATTTTCTCAGGCATTCTTCCAGAAATAGCCTATATGAGTGTCAGATATAAAATTGGGTCTTTTTCAAAGTTTTTACTCTTTCCATAAAGTTGTGCCTCTCCAACATATTATTTCAGAAGTTTCTTTTGCAGATCTTAACTTCAAAACTAAGGAAGAAAAAAATGGGCTAATGTGATTGTCTTTCTTTTTTTTTAATTAAAAAAATTTTTTTATTGGAGTTCAATTTGCCAACATATAGCATAACACCCGTTGTTCATCCCGTCAAGTGCCCCCTCAGTGCCCGTCACCCAGTCACCCCCACCCCCTTGCCCACCTCCCCTTCCACCATCCCTTGTTCATTTCCCAGAGTTTGGAGTCTCTCATGTTCTGTCTCCCTTTCTGAGATTTCCCACTCATTTTCTCTCCTTTCCCCTTTATTCCCTTTCACTATTTTTTATATTCCCCAAATGAATGAGACCATATAATGTTTGTCCTTCTCCGATTGACTTACTTCACTCAGCATAATACCCTCCAGTTCCATCCACGTTGAAGCAAATGGTGGGTATTTGTCGTTTCTAATGGCTGAGGAATATTCCCATTGTATACATAGACCACATCTTTATCCACTCATCTTTCGATGGACACCGAGGCTCCTTCCACAGTTTGGCTATCGTGGCCATTGCTGCTAGAAACATCGGGGTGCAGGTGTCCCGGCATTTCACTGCATCTGTATCTTTGTTGTAAATCCCCAGCAGTGCAGTTGCTGGGTCATAGGGCAGGTCTATTTTTAACTCTTTGAGGAACCTCCACACAGTTTTCCAGAGTGGCTGCACCAGTTCACATTCCCACCAACAGTGCAAGAGGGTTCCCCTTTCTCCACATCCTCTCCAACATTTGTGGTTTCCTGCCTTGTTAATTTTCCTCATTCATGTGATTGTCTTTCAGTCAAATTTTTGCCTGTTTGGGGTTACATATTGCTCAGCCTATGCAGATGGTGGGAGCAGTGGAAAGTGCGTGCACTTTGGTATGCTGTGTGAACTAGGCTAAGCTAGCCCCTGGACTGTTCGTTGGGACTCTAGAAAAGTAGTTTGAATTCTTGGAACTTCAGTTTGCTTTACTGTAATTGTGCAGTATTCTAACCCCCAGAGTAGGAGGGTTATCTCGGGGTCAAATGTCCCAGGTCACGAATCTTGGCTTTATCACTTTTTGCCACTGGGAAAATTACTTAACCTTTCTACATCTTACATTCTTTATCCCTGTTACAGGATACTAGTAACTACCTTATGGATTTATTGAAAAATAAATGACAAAATACATGTGATCGGCTGACTTACAGTATCAAATGTGCTTTGATAATTTTTACTCATTGTGTTGATTAAATTAGATAATACTTGCAAAGTACTTGTCACATACTTAATAGTCAACGAAATTCCCTCTTTTTCCTGTAAGTCAGTTAACGGGTTGCTTTATAAATCAGATGCTGTGTAATTTTACACTGAGGATTGATAAAATTCCATTTATTATTTTGCATGTGAAGTTAAGACATAGGACATTGATTTAATAAAAAAAAATAGACGAGATATTCCTTTCTTATTCATTGTTTCATGAGAAAGCTGGTCATGGTGACATTAGAATTTAATGATTATCTTGATCTATGGACATGAAATGTTTGTTTGATTGCATATACATGGAGAAGGATGGGGAAGGGAGAGTATTTTCTTACACAGATTATGGAAGGAGATGACCAAATAGTCAATGTATGTAGAAGGGTGACAAATGGATTACGTGAGTTGCACCTTTTCTTTAGGGGAAGAAATGTTTTGTTTAGACAAAACCTTAATAAGCCTCTGGGTGGGGAGCAGAGAGACAAAACTGAGGCTTATGGGGTTCAGGACAGAAGGCTTCAAAGGACTCTGCACTAGAAGTTGGAGCAAGAGGAATACAACGAGATTTTAAAATTTCAGTTGAAGGAAAGTTAAGGGAAGTTTTTTTGAAAAACATTTGATTTTATGAGGTTTGTGTTTCTGTAGCATAACTTTTCTGTCTTAAGGAACATATCATGTGCAAAAGCAATTTAGTGAAAAACTAGGAATTCTAGGATTTTAGTGGAAAAACATGGAAAAGTAAATTCCATGTAGGTTTATGCTGCATGAATAGGACACATAGGAGAGAAACGGTGAAAGGATGACCATCCTTGCTGTGCATTCAAATCTGGGGGAAGGATTGGCTCTAACAATCAGTGGAGTGGGAATTTGCATCTATAATTTGGATTTTAAGAGGAAGTGAGATCTCAGTTGATATCTGGGTTATAGTCAGTGAGAAAAATATTTCCAAATGCATACAGTATTGGTTTATTACTCCCACAACAAATTTAGTGGCTTAAAACCATACAAATTTATTATCTTATACATATGTAACACAGAAGTTTGGCATGGGTCTTGCTAGGCTACAACCAAGGGATGGGCAGGGCTGTGACCCTTTCTGGAAACTCTAGGGGAGGATCTGTTTCTTTACCTTTTCCAGCTTCTAGAGACCACCCATATTCCTTGGCTAGTGGCCCCTTTGCAACATTTTCAGAACCAGCAATAATGGGTACAGCTCTTTTTACATCTCAACTCTCTGACACCTCTTTCCTTAGTTCCCCTCTCTGACTAGAGCTAGAAATAGTTCTTAGCTTTCAAACACTCATGTAATTATGTTGGGCCCACTTAGATAATCCTGGATGATCTCCCATCTCCCGATACTTAATCTAGCCACCTCTGGCAATGTCGCATTTGCCATTTAAACTAACATAGTCACAGATTTCCAGGATGAGGACAGGGACATTTGGGGAGGGGATGCACCAATATTTTGCCTACCATACAGACAAAAGCTAAAATAGTAGAGAATATTATGTACTTAATATTACTATTTAACTTGAGAACCTTAGTGTTTATTTTAATAATACTTTAATACTGTAAGTATGAAAACAATAACTATTACTCTGTCAAAGATGATACCTGTGCAACAAACCTGTTAAAGTCTGTTTTCCCAGCTCTCAGAAAATGCTTCCCTTTCTACTCAATCACTTAGTTGTACATGGTACACCTTCACTATGGAGAAAGTACAGAAACATTTTGGGGAGGTTTTTTTTTTTTTTTTCTCCTCTGGAGCTTGCACTGAGGTGTATTCCGTTCAATGAATTAAAACCTTGTGCACAGTTTTCCACAGTGGTACTTTTACAAATGGTGATTAGGTGCTGAAATACCATTAATATTATACATCGGCTAAATTCTAGGTAAAATATGCTTATATGGGCTTGCTGGCCTAGAAACATAATATAATATATTCCAGGAAAAACTGTGCCGTTTCTTCACAACTGCATTATAAACAAACACAAGTTTCTTGTCAGCTAACAGCACTGTGCATTTATAGTCGCTATTTGTGCATGAAAAGGAAGACATGCACAGGAGCTGGTGCAGTGTGGGATAATGGGACTAGTCCTTGGGTAGGAGACTGCTGCCCCGACTTCAGGTTCTACTACTGAATAGCCGTGGGAGGAAATTGGACCAGATAATACCCAGGCTCTTCTAGGTGGGGCAATCTGTGCTTCTATTTCATTTCTTTACTCACAGAAATCAGAAGTAGCTTTTAACTCTATGATGTAGTAAAAACCTTAGGCTTCAGCTGCTATTGCAAACTGCAGTCTTCAGGGTAACTGTTAGGTTGCAGCTCCTCCATAGATCACAGGCCTCTATCTTCATACACTTAAAAAGCACCACCATCTTCATGCCACGATCTCTGGATACTTGGACTTTCAAGCACATCTAAGGCCAAGTGGATGATTCTGGAATGTATTTTTTTTTTCTTAAACCACCTTAAGACCCTTGATTGCATTGGAAAACATGGCTATTAAGAATTGAATAATTAAGACTAAAGGAAGAAGTTGAGCTATCATATCATTTGACAGTCAAACTTGAATATTTCCTATATGCTACACTATTTTAGCTAGCCAGTAAATAGACACAACTTCTGCCCTTGGGGGTTGTACATATGAATGAAGTAGAAAATAAAAAATAAATACAAATAATTAAAGCGTATCGTATGTATCAAAGTGGTAAGTGCTACGATGTGACAACACAAAACAGCAGGATAAGGAGGATAAGATTTCAATGAGTGTCAACCATTTAAAATAGAAGGGCAGATCAGCCTTTCTGGAAAGGTGAATTCTTTTTTTTTTTTTTTTTGAAAGGTGAATTCTAAGTAGACTTGAAAAATGTAAAGGAAGTAGCACATGGATATCTGGAGAATTGTTCAAGGCAGAGAAAATAGCTGCTGCATAGGCCTTAGATGGGATCATGTCTGGTGTTTTCTAGAAAGTACTTGGAAGCTGGTGTGTCTGAAGTGACAAAACTGGAGGATAATAGGAAATGTGGTCTTAGCCGTATCATGTAGAGGTTTGTTGGCTGTTGTTGAGTTTAATTTATACCCCAAACAAAATGTTAATAATTCAGTTTTCCTGAGCAGAAGAAAGGCAAGATCTGATTTCCTTGTCATTATGCTTATCCTGGTGGCTGTGTTGAGAACAGACTGGTGATGGCCAAGGATGAAACAGAGAAAACAGAAAGCTGTTGCAGGAGGATCCATAAGAGATGATATTGGCTTGGATTAGCATGGTAAAGCAGAGATGGTGAAAAGTGGTCAGATTCTTGATGTATTTTGCAGATAAAGCCAATAGAATTTCCTGACTTACGAAACTGTTGTGTGATACAGAAAAAGAGAAGTCAAGCATGTCTCTGGAATTTTTGACCCAACAACTCCAGGATGGAGATCCAAAAGACTGGAATTCAGTTTGGAAAAATTAAGTTCAAAATGTCAAATAGGTAGTAAGAAATATGATTTGGAATTCAGACTTTTATCTCTGGTATCAAGATACACATTTTGGAGTCATTGGCAAACAGAAGATATGGAAAGCCACAGGACAAGATATGAGTCACTGAGGGAATGAGGGGAAAGAGAGAGAGAGAACACTAAGGACTGAATCCTAGAGCACTCCAATTTTAACAGGTTGGAAAATGAAGAAAGATTAATAGACCAAAAAGGAGCAGTATATGGTAGCCAGGAAAACCAAGAGAATCTGATGGAAACCAGAAGGATGAAAGTATATCAGGAGGAGGGAGTTAACTAGTTTTTTCTTTTTTTTTTTCTTTTTTTAAGATTTTATTTATTTATTCATGAGAGAGGCAGAGACACAGGCAGAGGGAGAAGCAGGCTCCATGCAAGGAGCCTGATGTGGGACTCAAACCCGGGAATCCGGGATCACATCCTGAGCCAAAGGCAGATGCTCAACCACCGAGCCACCTAGGCATCCCTAACTAGTTTTTTCAAATTTATTTGGTAGATCAACTAACATCGGGACTTAGACCAGTGGGCAAGCAGTGTAGAGATGATTGGTTACTTTAATAAAAGCAGTTTCAGCAGAGGGGTTAAGTGGTTTAAGAGAGAACGAGAGGAAAGGAATTGGAGACCATGAATATGGACAACACTTACAATGAATTTTGATGCCCAAGGAAGGAGCAAATCAGAGGTTGAAATGAGGGAAAAGAATGTTTTTTGAAGGGGAAAAATAACAGTGTATTGATGTGTGCATGAGGAGAATCCAGCTGAGAGGAGAAATTGGTAATTTTGGATAGAGAGGGGTTCTCGCTAAAATGTTGTGTTTAGGTAGGTAAAAGGGACGTGAGCTAGTGTACAGGTAAGAGATTGACTTAAATTAAGGGTCCAGGAACTAGATGCGGAGCAGTGCTGTGCACATAGAGAGTATGAGCTATATGTGTAATTTACTTCTTTTCCAATAGCCACATGTAAAAAACAAACAGGTGAATTAATATTTATTTATTTAATATACTCAAAATATTATCAATTTAGCAGGTAATAACATACAAATTATTAATAAGTAATTTTATATTCTTTATTTTGTACCAGATCTTAAAAAGTATAAGTATATTTTATATAATGGACATTTTAATTTGATCACTAAATTTTTATCAGAAATAGTTGATTGCTTTTTAGATTTCAAAAACTGTACTGTATAAAAGTACACTCATATATATTGCAGGTGTTCTAGACATAATTAAGATCACCAATAACCGAACTGAGCAATTTTAAATTTAAGTTTATATTAAGTAAATTTGAGTAAGATTATTTAGTTTTTCAGTTATACTAGCCACATTTAAGCGCTCAATGGCCATATGTGCCTAGTGGCTGAATTCGACAGGCAGCTACAGTCTCAGGCAGGGGATGGCAGAGGATATTGAAACAAATGCTGGTAGGTAGGTAGATGTGGTGAGTTTGGCCTTAGGGATTTTCTTCTGAGTGTCCCAATATTTTTAGTAAAACTGAAAGCAGTAATGTCAGCCTCAGATGAATGTATTAGTCTGGATCACATGAAGAAATAGAACCTAACTCAGTTGGTTCAAGGATCTTATTATTATTATTTTTTAAGATCTTATGTATTTATTCATGAGAAACACACACACACACACACACATACAGAGAAAGAGAGAGAGAGAGGCAGAGACACAGGCAGAGGGAGAAGCAGGCCCCATGCAGGGAGCCCGACGTGGGACTCGATCCCTGGTCTCCAGGATCACACCCTCGGCCGAAGGTGGTGCTAAACCCCTGGGCCACCTGGGCTGCCCGGTTCAAGGATCTTCTTACTAATGTATTGGAAAGATTCAGGAAATCACAAAGAAGACAAACATCATCAGAAAGCTGTTCCATTCCTAGGTCTAAAGGGGAAAGGGAAGGAAACTAGTAAGCAAGAGACACTGTCCTTCTGAAGCTGTAGATTTAGAAGGATAAACAAATGGTAGAACCACAGTCTATAGCAGAAAGGGAGCAGGAAGGAGCTACCATGACCCCTTCCTTCAGCACTTTGATATCCTGCCAGAAATTGCCAATGGCAAACTCTGGGTCAATTTATAGGGTCGATTCCCAGAGGCAGAGCAGAGGGGAGTAGAACATGTATCCTAGAGGTAGGAGCAGACGAGACACAGGCAATTTTGGAGAGGAAGTGTAGGTTTGAGGAGAGAGAAGTTGTGCAGTAGTCACCTAAGAAAATGAGAAAGTGAATGGACTAGAGAAAGATAAAGACTGTATCAGTGTCTTAATATTTTTCTCCCTTTCCTTTCAACACATATGTATGAAGTGCCTCCTGTATATGGTAGTAGAGCACCTTGACTTTCTAAGCTGTGGGGACAGAGTATTAAAGAAGACAAAGCTCTTCTTTATCCTACCAGTGGGGGATGTGAGCAATAAACAAGTGAACAAATAAAAGACAGTCTTGGATAGTGACGCATTCCATTTGGACAATTACAGTATTTGGATTGTGATTGAAGCTACCCCAGATTGTCAGGAAGGACTTCTTTTAGCAGGTTATATTTGAACTTGGATCTGAATAATGCGAAGGAAGCAACCAAGTGAAGATCTGGGGAAGAGTATTCTTGACACATTACGTGCTAAAGGCTCCGAGACAAGAAAACTCTGATGTCTTGGTAAGAGAAGAGTAACAGTGTGGCTGGATGGTACTGAATTAAGAGTAGTGCTGTGCAACATGATGTTGGAGAGTTCAGCCAGCATGTGAAGATCCCTTTGTTGTTGTTATATGTGAAGACTTGGAAGGTTTTATTAGGGAAATGATTGAATCTGGTTTACTTTTCAGTAAGGTTACTCTGGCAGCTGTATGGAGGAAAAACCAAATAAGACAAAATTGGAAGCAAAAGACCAAAGAGAGGGGCTGTGCAGGAAGTCCAGATGAGAGTGGTCAAGATGAGAATGATAGCAGCTGAGCTGCTCAGGCACTGTTAGATATGAAATAGATTTTTGAATAGAATTGACAGGACTTTCTAGCTTTGCTTCTTTCCCTCCCTCTCTCACTCTTTTGCTTTCTTCCACACATGCTTGAATGGCCGGATGCTAGTGCTGGGGATTCTGAGATAATTACGGTAAATTTCCTGCCCGTCAGAAGGAACAAGGCTGTGGTGGGAAGGTGGGTAGAAGGCAATAAAGGTGCAAGAGCAGGCTTCTAAATGAGGAAGGGTGCCTGAGGGGAGATACACTATGATATGTACACTCTGGAAGGGAGAGTGAGAATTCTACTAGGTTGGACATCCAGGAGGGAGGGATCTGGAAACTTTACAGAAAAGGTAATGCTTGAGCTGAATTTTGAAAGACGAGTAGGTGTTTGTTTGTTAGGCAAACAAAGAGGGAAAGAAGACTCCTGGCAGAAGCAGCAGTCCTGCAAAGACAAGGCAGTGTGAAATAGCCTGGCATTTTTGAAGAACTGCAAGTCATGCAGTTTTGTATGGTTTGAGGTTGAGAAGAGTGGGTGGATGAGTGGGAGAAGGAAATGAATAGCTTGATAAGAAGTGTAGCTAGAAAGGTAGGCTGGGGCTTGGACACTGTTTTATACCCTCTGATAAAGAGTTTGGGCTTTGTCCCTTAGGCAAATGAGAATCTTCAAAGGGATATATAAATAAGGAAATTCTTGATCGAGTTTCATTTTTAGAAGTGGCTAAATGTTAGCAGCGTGGGGAATGGATTAGTAAGTGGGTAAGGCAAGGGATAAATAGGTTTAAAAAAATTTAGTGACTTTGTTTCAAGAACAATTGTTATTAGTCAATAATTGCTTATAACAATTCACAAAATTTGTTTATTGTTGTTTTCCTCTATCACACATTCATATAATTCTAATTAAAAGGAACTTATTTTTGTGTGCATGTGTAGTATTAGTATTGGAATTGGAAAATGTCCGATTCCTCGCATAATTTTTAGAGAATTTGTGAAGCTGCATGTTGAGACCTGCCAGCCAGCTTGTCTCTAAGGGTCTCTGACATGCTATGAGCTTGTAACTAGAAGCAACATATAGCTCTTGCTTCCTTCGCTGAGCATTAGGCAGTGGTCTAGTTGAAATAGCATCTATGCTGATATTATCAACTACAACCTTAGTAAGTTAGTTCTCAGTGAGCCAAATGTGCTTAGAAGTTGCAGCAACCAACTTCACTCATGGTTGGCAGGGTTTAGATATGAGTCATATGAACACCACATAGAAATAGCGTATTGTCTAATGATGCCATTGCTGAAAATGAGAGAGAAAATTGATTCAAAGTTAGTGTATCCTTTGGAAGGCCCATAGCATAATACTGTTACTGCAACTATTGTTTAAAAAAAACTAAAAAATTTGTTTGTTCATGAGAGATGCAAAGAGAGAGGCAGAAACATAGCAGAGGGATAAGCAGGCTCCCCACGGGAAGCCTGATGTGGGACTCGATCAGGACCCTGGGGTCACAACCTAAGCGAAAGGCAGATGCTTAACCACTGAGGCACCCAGGCACCTGGGTCTTATATTTGTATAGAATTTCCTAGTTTGCAAGTTACTTTCACAAATATTCAGTAAACCCCATATTAAGCAAAACATCCATAAGGTGGTTATCGTCTTTCATCATTTGTGTTTTTATGACACCAGGTTCTTTCTACTTCGGTGAATATCAAGTGATAGGACAAGATCAATGTAAACAGTTTGGTCCTCGGACACCATCTGTGAGCACTGAAACCATAATGGTCAAAATTCTCATAAGCTGGACAAGGCATATGTAAAAAATGGAATACAGCAGAATTTCTGAACACCTGCTTTGTTTCAAGTTCAGCTGGGACAATTTCAGGAAAGGCAGTAGAAAATGCTGATGGAATTCTGAGCTGCGCAGTGTTAGACCACAAACATAGCTCAAGATAATTTAGAAGCAAGGGCAACTAGAAAATTGGCCATTGAGTGTCAGGATTGGATCAGCTCTATTGGTAGAAAAAAAAAACCAACCTTGAGTCTAGAAGGCAGCGTCCTCCGGCATGGCAGAGACGCTCACCAAAATAGGATCAGTTTTACTTGAGTACAGAATGGAAAGAGCTGTTAGTTCAACATTATCATCTTCCATCTTTCTCCTACACAAAGATTTTGATTCTTCTTTAAGACCCAGGACAAATGCCATCATTTCCATAAGGCTCGGTTCAATCTAGCAAGAAGAAATAATTTCTTCTATCTCGTGATAGGCACTTCTAAATGTTAAGTGAATACAGTAGTGTCATCTTGAAAAAGATAAACATACCTGCTCAGATTTTTTTAGACTTTATATTCATTCATTCTAGGGCATTTAAATCTGAAGATGGACTTACTAATTTGAAATACGTTAAACTTTTTTTCTTTATCTCTTTCTGGTTCCATTTCAGTTCCGTTTCTTCTTTTAAATTTCCTTTTTTCCTAAGCACTGTCATCAGACAGCTATCATATTCAGATGCTTTGGCGAAGATTTTTATTTCCATTTGCATTCTCTGGTCAATTTTGAGACGGGTGTCTGCTCGCTGTGATTAGTATGGGAAGGAAGCAGCTGTGAATAGGGAAGCGCTGGCAATGAGGATTTTTGCTTTTCATTTTTTTGCTGTTGGTAGAGATTGTCTAAATAACAGGTGTCTATCATCATAAGTGTGAGAACATGTTATTTTTATCACCGTGAGGGCCAGATCCAGCCTCTAGGTACTCATCTGAACTCGGAGAGAAGTCAGCTGTGCTGAGTCCCTGAGAGTAGATTTTGCCTTTATGCTTCTGTGTTCTGACCTTCAATTGCTTCCATATGTAAAAATTCCACTCTTAAGCATTTTTACAAACCTTTGCCACAAATCTCATGAATATAAATTTACCATCCATTGGCTATGACATAATACAAAGTCTTTCATCACAATGAAAACAGACTATTGGCATTTAACACCTACAATTATAAGTAGCAGATAACGTAATTTCAGTCATTCTGAAAAACACAAACCCTTTGTCACTGTTCTCCCATGCAGCCCTGAAAATGTCTCATGATGGTTTGAAACACTTGCTCATTCCACAGATATCTTTGAGGCATTTTTATGCTGGTGGCAACACACCATTAGCACCATGCAAGATACTAAAACCTTTTCTTATTAATTATTTTAATATAAAGTGACTAATTATGTGGAATGGGAAATCCTAGCGCATGAATGCACAGAAAAGCACAGAGCTGTGCCCCATGCACGACTCTTCTCTAACACTCAGAGTTCAGATGGCATAGCAAATTACTCTCCTTCCAATCATTTAGGTCATCAGAACCCACTTGCTGGGAGTACATAGCCTTTTAATTTAGCAGTGCAGCTTCTCTACCTAAAACAGCATGAGCCAAGCAGAGTATAAGAAAAACACAATGTGCTGATGGCTGTAGTCCCTTTGACATGTTTTGCTGAGCCGTGATATAACTTTTATTTTTAAGATTTTATTTATTTATTCATGAGAGACACACAGAGAAGCAGAGACACGGGCAGAGGGAGAAGCAGGCTCCATGCAGGAAGCCCGATGCGGGATTCGGTCCTGGGACCCCGGGATCATGCCCGGAGCCAAAGGCAGATGCTCAACCATTGAGCCACCCAGGTGTCCCTGAGCCATGATACAAAAAGAGGAAAGGTGTATGGCTACTAGGTACTATTGGGCAAGTATAGAGATGGTTTTCAAAAGTGATATAGTGATGATTCCGAACTTATTGAAGGGAGAATGGATAGATACATATTTTATAATCTCTGGTAGCTCATTCCAGGAGACACTGATGTTTTTCATTTAGATTTTAAATTACTTGCTGCCGATGGCACATTTTTTTCTTCTGTGTATAACCACCTTTTATTCTTAGCAGTGTTATTCTCGCAGCAGGCATTTAATAAATGTTTTCTTGATTTGAAGGTGGTATCTAAAAATTAGTTCTCCAATTGTTATATTTCTTCCATTTTTAGTAGTTACTGAGAACACAGAATGGTATCTTATGTATTAGATAGATTTGTAAGTCTTGAATGCTTTGCACATAGTAGGCACTTAAATATTTTTAAGCTGAATTTTATTGTCTTTTTTTTGAATTTTATTGTATTAAAATTAAAGGAGTCTTGTTTCTAATAGCATTAGTTTGACAGGTGACTTTAATATACATTAGTTTTTAATTTTTTACTTTTTTTCACAAGTATGTAAGTGCCATTGCTTGACTGGGATTTAGAGTTAAATCTGATTCCTTTCTGTAGCTTCCTCCCACAACCCAATATAAAACAAAGTATGTTTGCTCTACTGCTAAAATATGGCTTGACTTTTTCTCCATCCCAGTTACCACCACCCTAGTCTGAGCCACCTAGACAGTGTCCTTAAGAACAGCAACAGTCTTACCACTGGCCCCAGTTTCTGTACTGTCCCCCAGCAATTTCTCTCTCACACAGCAATGAAATCATCTTTAAAAAAAAAAAGTCATTTCACTCTCCAGCTTACCACTCTCCACCAGCTCTGCTTTGAGTCAAACCTGAGTTCTTTAACAAGGCCTGAGCAGCATTCCATCATTTGGCCCACACCCTCTTCTCTCTGATTGCTTTTCTTCTCATCTCACCTCCTCAGTCACTACACCATGGCCACAGCAGTCTGCCTTCTAGTTCTCAAATCTCCTAAGTTTGTTCCTACCTGAGGACCTTGGATTTTGCTCTTCCTTGTTCATGGAATTCTCCTCCTTCAGATCTTTGCATGGATAGATCCTTGGTGAAATTCAGGTCTCAGCTCAAAGATCACCTCCTCAAAGTGGCCTTGATTGCCCTCCTATAGAAAATGTCATCACATCATGTGCTCACCATCCTGTCACCATGTTTTATTCTCTTCATAGCATCCATTACCATCTGATGGTCATTATTTTGTTTGTTCATTGTCTTTCCCTTTCAACTAGAATTTAAATGTCATGAAGGCAAAGATTTTGTTGATCTTGTTTATACCGGCACATAAAAATGTGAAGATATTATTTGTTGAATGAATGAGTAAACATGTGTATTTAAAGGGAAGATTTTGAATTTACTAAGAAAATGTAATGAAAGCACACTATTTGTGATGGTTTGCTTTAAATAGAGCTCCCTGTTAAGGATCATGGACTTAAAGGACTCCTCAACTGTTTTGTTTTGATGTGTTGGGAATCATCCTATTGATTGAAACTTCCAAGATATAGTTCTGAAGACTTATGTATGCTGAGATATATAAAAAAGATTCAAGAGTTGTGGCTTTGTGGCAGCCCAGGTGGCTCAGTGGTTTAGCGCTGCCTTTGGCCCAGGTTGTGATTCTGGAGACCCAGGTGTGAGTCCCACATCAGGCTCCCTGCATGGAGCCTGCTTCTCCCTCTGCCTGTGTCTCTGCCTCTCTTTCTCTCTGTGTCTCTCATGAATGAATAAATAAATAATTTAAAAAAAAGGGATATGGCTTTGAGTTTTAATACATACAGTCCTATTTTCCAGTCAAAGGGAATGAGTGAGACCAACCACTTTCTAATTTGGTTTAATGTCTTTTTTTAAAAATAAACCTTTTTTTAAAAAAAGATTTTATTTATTCATTCATGAGAGACACACAGAGAAAGAGAGAGAGGCAGAGACACAGGCAGAGGGAGAAGCAGGCTGCATGCAGGGAGCCTGACGTGGGACTCAGTCCTGGGTCTCCAGGATCACGACCTGGGCCCAAGGCAGCGCTAAACTGCTGAACCACCCGGGCTGCCATTGGTTTAATGTTTTAAAATATTTTAGTGAATGACCTGGATTTCAAACTGGTGAATATATGAATACATATACATGCATACTGACATACGTGTGTGCATATACACATGTAGTTTGTTCATGACACCTTATATAGGATTATTAGATAGTTGCTATAGTACCTACAGACTATGATCTGAAATTAAATTATCCTTATTAACTTGAAGAACTGGTCAGAAACAAATAGGTTGAAATTCAGCGAGAAAGAGTACAGAGCCAAATGTTTTGGGATTAAATGAATTACTTTTTTTTTTTACCTATTTAATTACCTAAAGCCATTATAAAATATTTTGTGCCCGATTTATGTATTATGGTAGATAGTCGCATGCATAATGTGGTTTTAGTTTAAATATTTTTACAGAAGAAAATATTAAAATAATCTTGTTTTACAGAACAAGAAAATGTACTACATGAGTGTTATACTACTATACTATATATACTATATACCGTACTACTATGGGGAGCTACTGTAGCTCCCCATCCCAGTATATCTCTATACTACATGCCATATTATCTGAAATTGCACCATTACAGAGTCATATTACATTGGGTTTAAGTGTTATTATTCTAAGCTCTCCTTGAAAACACAACTACTTTCCTTTTCCAAAGTAGTTTATCAGAGCTCTGGGATCCTGATCTCAAATTTTGAGGACGACAAAAAGAGAGCCTGGGAGCCAGATGATATTGCAATGTAAGGCTGTGCCAGGGTGGTGGGCCACCTGTGGCAGTACTGCCTGATAATTGCCTGGAGGGGTGGGCATCAAATGGAATGGAAGAGGGTGTGGAAAAGATTGGTAGGCAGCTGCTGCAGCCAATTTCACTTACCTTGCAATTGTGCCTTAGGCAGTCCCTGTCATCACATTCCTTTTGGTGCTAAGCCCAGATCTGTAGGGACTGATTAATGCTGAATACCTTATGGTTCTTACATTTTATGATCCTACTATCATGTATCCCACTATCATGTTCCCTTTCTTAAGTGTAGTCCTACACTGGTGTCCCACTGTCATCTTATCTACGATTCTTGATCCTTTTTCTCTATGCTCGTACATCTGGTCCTGTCCCACCTTGTAATTGGGCAGCCTTTTTATCTGAGGCACCAGAATTTCTCCTCTTTTATATATTTTTTTTAAATGAAAAGACCTGAATATATGATTCTGTCAGTATAAGCTCTGCTTATAATAAATTGAACTGCCAACCTGAATGAAACTATGCATCCATATAAGAACTTAAAGATCAGAATTTGAAAGTGGGCAGTAATATATTCAAACAGCTTTTGAGTACTTGGGATTGGCATCAGGGACAAAGGAGATTACAGAAAAAAACAATGGGTGCAGGAATAAACAGTGAGGAGCAACAGACAGACCATGTAAGGTATATGATAAGAGAAACCCAAGCAGGTGGTGAGTGAAGAAAGGGCAAGAGACCTTGCCTACCTTCATCTATCTCCCATTAAAAAACAAAGGACAAAACACAAAAATACAAAGATTAAAGGCGGGGGAGAGATAAATGTAAAACCTTATTTAGAAAAAAAGTGAATTCGATATGCAGAAAGAAGTAAAGTCCCCCTGGCTTCATCATTTCTGTTTTACCAACTCCACATTATTTATTTCTTCCAAATTAATCTTTCTATATCACAGCTATGATTATGTCTCTCAGTTGCTTAAAGCAGACACACACACACACACAGACACACACACAGACACACCAGCATTTTGCTGAATAACCTCTGTTCCTGGCTTTTGTTATCCTTTTCTTTGTCACTGCATTGGATGGTCCTGCTCTAAATGGTGAAACTTCTCTACTTGTTCTTCTCAGATTGCTAACCGACTGTGAATCCATCATGTAGAAACCCCTTCATATTCATCATTGCAGGGCCAGTGCTAAGGCCAAAGTCTGGCCCGCAATAAAATAAGCACACTCAATCCTTTACTACTTTTGAAGCTTTTGCTCCTTCAATTCCCTTTTTGGGATGCTTTCTCCCTCTTATCTGTAGATAGCGTAATTACACCAAAGTTTCCAGAACTATTTCAGTTACTTTTTTCATGATTCCACCCAAGTGAATGAATCCGTTTTCTTTAATCATTTCTGTATCACCTAAAAATATTTTTAGTATCTACTTCCATATTCTATCTTATGTTACAGTTTTCTATATTACTGTTTTTCTGCCTGGGAGACTATAAACTTTTGAAAGATAAAGTCGCTCTCTTACTTTTGGCATCTAATATGGTTCTTTGCACAGACAAGTGTGCCCAGTATTTCTTATAATGAAGCAATGAATTGGCCAATAAGGAACTGGGGAGAAGAGGCTCCTGGTTAAAATAAAATACTGTGTTCTCAACCTGAATTTTAAAAAAATTGCATTTGTTTTTCTATCAACCAGTAATTCATGCTTCTAAAGAGATAAATATATTTCTGAGAACTCTGCTATTTATTTGTACAGAATTAGGAATTTAGGATGATTGTCATATCTTCCAAAATAAAAGACTGTGATTCATCTCTTAGCTGTCTTCCTGGGATAAAATATCCTTCCTATTAAAGATAAAACAGTGTAAAACTATCACTCTTGAATTGAGACAAAAAGTTAACTAAAAAAGGCACTGGAGAGATGCTACTCTCTTTAATACATATGAAAATAATATTTCACAGTGCTTTGTAAATTTGTGGAATACTATGTGTAATTTGATAAAAAGATCCAGAATTTCAGCATTTAGTTACAGCCCAGGAGTGCCAATATGGATTGTCAAAAAAATATGCTAGTGCCATACAGAGACAGAGCACTCTTCTAGAACACTGATAGAATTGTTCTTTTAAGATACACAGAACCAATTTGTGCCGCCACCATCTTGTCAAGACAAGACAGTAGTCCTCCTCCTCAGGGTGTGTTTTTGTTTTCCTCCACACGGGTGTTTCTGTATACCACTGTTTCCCAATGTTTCTCAGTCTGTGAAACATCTGTGACCTTGGCAGGATGGTAGGGAGATGGGATTTCAATAAAGCAACACTGAGGGAGAAAGGAGATGATAACCAGCAACTGCAAAGATTTGCAAGAATAAATATATCTATTTATATACACTGGGCATCCTCCCTTCTCACTCCAGAGTGGTTATCACCACTTCATTGAGTATATTCATCCACCACCTTCTTGGTTTAAAAGAAAAGACAAAGACTACTGTGAAAATCCGGAATGTCAATAAAACAAGATGACCCGAAATAGTTCTTGGGGGAGAGTAGTTTGTGACAATATTAGTCACATGTATAATTTTTAAAAATGAAATACTCTCCTACCATATAACTGAGTTCTTGCTGTTATTAATTATGAAACTTTAAAAACATTTACTTATAAGAACTCTTAAGTGATAGATTTGGAAAATAAGTAAGATGGAAAGCCTTCTGAAAAGAAAAAAAATCCAAAAAAGAGCACACGGAAAAGCAAAATAAAAAATTCTCACACCAAGGACATCTGAGTGGCTCAGTGGTTGAGCGTTTGCCTTGGGCTCAGGGTGTGATCCCAGGGTCCTGGGATGGAGTCCCGCATTAGGCTCCCCTGGAGGCAGCCTGCTTCTCCCTCTGCCTATGTCTCTGCCTCTCTCTGTGTGTCTCTCACAAATAAATAAATAAAATCTTTAAAAAAAGTCTAACTAAAACTGGTATTCCAGACTGTTCTTTAAAATACTGACTTTGGGCATACTTACTAATATTATTTGTGAACATCGCTGTTTCATATCTAAACGTCTTCTTTCCTTTATTGAAAAATAAACACTTTGTAATGGTTCAAGAGAATCTTAGAAAGCACATTCAAGTTCTTTAGAAAAACAAAATGGCGCGTGAGATTTATGTGATACTAGATTTTGAGTGAACATGTTTTATTTATTTTTATTTTGCTATTTAATTCAGTATAGTTAACATGCAGTGTTAGTTTCAGGTGCACAATATAGTGATTCAACAATTCTGTACATTACCCAGTGCTCATCACGATAAGTGTGCTGTTAATCCCCTTCACTTATTTCATCTGTCCCCCTCCCTTCTGGTAGCCATCATTTTCTTCTCTATAGTAAGGAGTCTGGGTTTTGGTTTATCTCTTTTTCCCTTTGTTTGTTTGTCTTGTTTTTTAAATTCCACATTTGAGCGAAATACTGTGGTATTTGTCTTTCCCTGACTGACTTATTTGGCTTAGCTTTGTGCCTTTTAGATCCATCCATGCTGTTCCAAATGGCAAGATTTCTTTCTTTCTTTGTGGCTGAGTAATATTCCACTCTGTGTGTGTGTGTGTGTGTAACACTTCTTTGTGTATTTCTCTGATGGACACTTGGGCTGTTACCGTAATTTGTCTCCTATAAAGAATGCTGCATAAACAAGGGGGTACATATGTCTTTTCAAATTGGTGTTCATGGGTTTTTTTGGATAAAAAGACCAAGTAGTGGCATGACTGGATTGTATGATAATTTTATTTTAAATTGTTTCAAGAAGCTTCATACCATTTCCCACAGAGCCTGCACGAGTTTGCATTCCCAAAAATGCACAAGGGTTCCTTTTTCTCTGTATCCTCGCCAACACTTGTTGTTTCTTGTATTTTTGACACACCGTTTAACAGGTGTGAGGTGATATCTGACTGGTTTTAATTTGCATTTCCCCAGTGATGAGTGATGTTGCGCATCTTTTCATGTGTCTATTGTCCATCTGTATGTCTTCTTTGGAGAAATGACTGTTCATGTCCTCTGCCCATTTTTAATTGGATTATTTGTTTTTTTGGTGTGGGGTTGTATATGTTCGCTATATATTTTGGATACTAACCCTTTATCGCATATGCCATTTGCAAATTATCTTCTTCCATTCATTAGGTTGTCTTTTAGTTTTGTCGATTGCTTTCTTTTCTGTTGATTGCTTTTTATTTTGATATACTCCTAGCAGTGTATTTTTGCTTTTGTTTTCCTTGCCCAGGAGACACAGCTAGAAAGATGTTGCTACATCAGTGTCAGAGTAATTACTGCCTGTGCCCTCTTCTGGGACTTTTATGGTTTCAGGTCTCACATTTAGGTCCTTACTCCATTTTGAGTATAGTTTTGAGTATGGCATAAGAAAGTGGTCCAGTTTCATTCTTTTGCTTGTAGCTGTCCAGTGCTCCTAAAACCATTTGTCAAAGAGACTGTTTTTTTTTTTCCCCACTGCACATTCTTGCCTCCTTTACCAAAGATTAATTAATTGACCATATATATACAGGTGGGTTTATTTCTGGGATCTCTCTTCTGTTCCATTGATCATCTCTGTGTCTGTTTTTGTGCTGGTACTGTAGTGTTTTGATTTCCACAACTCTATTGTATATCTTAAAATCTGGGATTGTGATACCTGCAGTTTTGTTCTTTTGTTTCAAGATTACTTTGGCTATTTGAGGTCTTTGGTGGTTCCACACAAATTTTAGGACTTCCTGTTCTGGTTCTGTGGAAAATGCCCTTGGTGTTTTGATAGAGATGGCATGAAAACTATAGATTTCTTTGGGTAGTATAGACATTTTAACAGTATTTGTTCTCCTAACCATTGAGTGTGGATAATCTTTCCATTTGCTTATGTCACCTTCAACTTTTTTTCACCAATGTTTTTTAGTTTTCAGAGTACATGTCTGACCTCCTTGGTTTATTGCTAGGTATTTTATTCTTTTTAGTGCAGTTGTAAATGAGATTGTTTTCTTAATTTCCCTTTCTGCTGCTTCATTATTAGCGTATAGAAATGCAAGAGATTTTTGCATACTGATTTTGTATACTGTGACCTTACTCAATTCATTTATCAGTTTCTAGTAGTTTTTTTGGTGGAGTCTAGGGTTTTCTATGTATTGTGTCATGCTATCTGCAAATAGTGAAAGGTTAATTTCTTCCTTACTGTTTTGGATGCCTTTTTAAGTTCCTCTTCTTGTGTGACTGACAATTTCTTGTGTGATTTCTAAGATGCCTCTAAAGAGACTTTCCACCCTCCCCTTTTTCTACTCCTGCAAGGAGGATGTAATGGTGGAGGCTCTAGATGTCATCTTTGTCTATGAGGCAACCTTGGTATGGAGACCATTGTGCTGTGGCTGGTAGAGCAGAATGTTAGTAGGAGATAGGGACTCTGCCACCTATGGAGCCACCAAGTCAGCCTTTAACATTGCCTACCTCAGGGGAGCCTGGGTGGCTCAGTGGTTGAGTGGCTGCCTTCAGCTTAGGGTGTGGTCCCAGAGTACCAAGATCAAGTCCCATATTGGGCTCTTTTCAAGGAGGCTGCTTCTCCCTCTGCCTATGTCTCTGCCTCTCTCTCTGTGTCTCTCATAAATAAATAAATAGAATCTTTAAAAATAAATAAATGAAATAAAATTGCTTACCTCTTGGGTGCCTGGGTGGCTCAGCTGGTTAAGCATCTGCCCTTGCCTCAAGTCATGATCTCAGAGTCCTGGGATTGAGCCCTGCGTTGGGCTTCCTACTCAGTGGGGTTCCTGCTTCTCTCTCTCCTCCTGCTGCTACTTCCCCTGCTTCTGCTCTCTCTTTCTCTCTGTCAAATAAATAGAATCTAAAAAGAAAAATGAAAAATTAAATTGCCTACTTCATGTCCTTAATTTTGAGAGGGAAGTAAAATTTTACATTATTTAAACCAGTGTTATTTTATACTTTATTTATATGCAGCCAAATCTAGTCTCTCTCTCCCTTTTTAAAAGATATTATGTATTTAGAGAGAAAGCATGAGCATGGTGTGGACACAGGGGGCAGAAGGAGAGGGAGAAGCAGACTCCCTGCTGAGTGGGGAACCATCTCAGGGCTTGATCCCAGGACCCTAGGATCATGATCTGAGTCAAAGTTAGATGCTTAGCCAACTGAGCCAGCCAGGCACCCCATAAATACAGCCAAATCTAGTCTTAAGAGAGGCCTACTTGCACAGAAAGGACATAAACTGATTTGTGTCTTTCCTCTACTCAGCGAAATGTGGAAACATCTGAGGTTCATATGTATGGAGAGAATCAGGGCACAGGACATAAAATAAAGTAGGCATCATTCCCTACTTTGGTCTGAAAACATGTATGTTAGCAAAAATAAGTATTCTAGTGATCCAATTTAAGTTACTCAGATTCTCTGCTTTGGAATTTAGGGTTAAATTAGATTAGAAAAATTTGGTTGTATTCCCTTGCTTCCTGGGCATGGGTAGCAGGATTTTATATTTCTGGGCTCCTTGTTCATAAAGTCATTTAGTATCCTCAGTGCCTCCTTTCCTTTCCATAGTGTCAGAATCAGACCACAACTCCTTGCCTGAAACTGATCAGAGCTCTGGCACCTATTGGCCAAAAAATGTTTCTGACGGTGCCCACACACTAAAGATACCATAGCCTTCTTTAGTCATGATAATTGGTCAAAAATTTTGTTGCAGATACTATTAGATATTACTATAAAAGAAGCTAATTTTCAAATATATATTTAAAGTCAAGTTTTAAATAGCTCAGAACAGAGCAAGAAGGGTGAAGGCATTTATCTAATTTTATTTTCTCTTTATATGATACAGCCACCTAATGCACTAATATTGAACAGATCTCAAAGAGCCAGTGATTATAACAAGGAGTGCTTGTTCAATAACTAAAATTTTGCTGATTTTGTCCACTGAACAGGAGTTACCTTGAGTATGTGCTCGAGATAAGCAATTTTTAAAACTTCTGTGGGAATTATAGGTCCAGTTAAAATGCATAACATTATTAGGTGAAATTATTTGGAACAAATAGCTTGGCCATTCTCTAAAATCATCGATTCAAAATATTGCCAATTGAGAACACATTTGCAGTATAGTGTATCAATTCCTTATCAAAAACAGTATTTTTTATAATTTTATTTAGCCCTAACTAACCTTGTGGGATTCAGAAAATTCATCAATGAATAGATCTTCTGTCACATAAAAGACTGTTTTTGTTTGTCTTTTTTTTTCTAGAGAAAGGAATTATAGAAGCAGGAGAGAATGTTATTTCAAAGACATGAGAAAACTCAGACCTAATAGAGTTTGCCGTATTCACGGAAAGGACGAGGCTGAATTAATCACTCCACGTTCATAATTCAGTAGTATATAAAGTACTAACTGGGCTTAATGGGATATAAAAGTAACCTGTCCTGAGAAAAAATCTGTAAAATAGTGGGTCACACATTGGGGGAAACTCAAATTCTAAGTGACCAGGAAACAGTCTTCAGGGAGGATAGCTAAATGAATTTCCATGTCTAAAGCTGAGAGAAGAATATGTTAACCCTAGGGAAATGTCTGCATAGAGTTTGAAAGGCCAACTCAAAGAAAGAAAAGTTGGAATATTTATGCAGTGTTTCCCAAGGAAAATGGATATATCCATTTTCGGATATATATCTATATCTGACTAAAGAAAAAGTTCATTAAAGTTGATAAAATGCATGCTCAAAAAAGATTTTCTTCCTTTTATTTCTATTTTAGAATAAAATGCAGTGCTCAAAGAACTAGGAAGGTAAACAAAGATGTGGGTAGGAGAAATGGGGTCTTTAATTTTATCCAGAGGACACACTCCTGCTTTGAACCATCATGGGTAAAAGTGTTATACACATTAAAAGAAACTAAAAGCAAAATCATGACTAGAAATCAAAAAGATGTTTGGCAGAAAGACAGTGAGAAAAAGTGTGTAACTACCAAAAGCAGTAACTGAGGGTAGAAAGTAGTATATTTTCAGTAAAATTTTATCAGCATCTGTCCTTACCAAGTCCCATTTCTATATCTGGCCTGGGTAGAGGAGAGAGATGTAATTCAAAGGAATATGAATGGAGTACCGTATATGTAAGAACATCTTACTCTCAAACATATTGGGTCCAAATTCATATATTAGACTATGAGAATATGCGAGAGAGAAATCTTTCCCAGTAAGGACTTGGGAATGGATTGAGAATATAGGCTTTACCATGTCCAGGCTAGAATTTCTTTCTAGAACATCCTTTCAAACATATTATGAAAATATATCATAGCTGCATTAGCAGCTTCTCAGGTATTCTGATATTGAGGGGCTGTGTGAGTATTGCAACCCTCAGATTCATCATTAATTTCTAAAATGTTGTATTAATTGATTAATGTTTACTTATGAGCTTAGAGAGCATAGGGCCCACACTAACTGCAAGTCCCTGGAAAGCAGAGTCTGAGTCTCATTCAATCCTCTGTTGCCATCTGTGGTAGGCAGAGTAATGGCTGGATCCTATGAGTATGTTACTTTACATAGAAAAAGGGATTTTATAGATGTAATTATCCTGGACTAAAGCAGGTAGGCCCAGTTTAATTACATGAATCCTTAAAAGTAACCTTCTCTAGCTCAGAAAGATGAGATAAAAGATGGAAGAAATAATTGAAGAGGGGAACTCAACTCACCATTGCCGGCTTTGAAGATGGAGAAAGGAGGAACCAAGGAATATGGGTGAACTCTAGAAGCCGAGAATCGCCCTTAGCTGACAGCCAGCAAGAAAGTGGGGATCTCAGTCCTACAGCTGCAAGGAACTTAATTGCTGGCAACAGCTGGAACAAGTAAGGGAATATTTTCCCCCCAAAGCCTCCAGTAAGTAACATAACCCTGTCAACACCTTAATTTTAGCCTAGTGAGACCCTTGTCAGGATTCTGGACTATAGAACTGCATGAAAATAAATTTATGTTGCTTTAAAGCTCTAAGTTTGTTGTAATATGTTATGATAGCGATAGAAAACTAATACACCAGCATTTAACATTCTGTCTGACATCAGAAGTATACAATACAAACTTTAATTAAGTATGAGTCACTTTCTCACTAAAAAGAAATCCACTCAAGACCTTCAACCTCTCAAATTTAACCAAAATTTACTAAAGTATGTTGTTCAGAACTCCAGAGCCAACAGATACTTTGTGGTGATGGGTTAGGGTTATAAAATATATTGAGAGAAAGAGAGAAAGTCCCTGTTTGATGATTTGTAGTTCACACTAGCATAGTAAAGACTCAAAGAAATCCTACAAAAATGAACTTTATAAAGTCTATTCAATTTCATGTTTCTCAAAGTTATTTGACCCTTTTTATTCCCATGTATTTTTGAAAATATCCTCTGGAATAAAATAAGGAAAGCAAAACACTGCCATTTGCCTGGCTTGAGTCTCTTTTTGAGTACTGCAGGAGAATCAGTAACCTTATTAGTAGAAAGAATAGTAAAATGATCAACACATTTAGCAATTATAAAGGCCATATGGTTACTAATAATGCCAAAAGGATAGTGTTCTGAAAGAGTAGACTATAACATGGCAGGTCCATTTCTTCTTTTAAGAATATCCAACCACAAAACCACTTATATTTAACCTTTTTTTTGGGGGTGACAATTTTCTTTTCCTATGTGCAGAAATATTATAATATCAAGAAGTTAAGCACTTATAAAAATCCATGTCTTTGATCTCATGATAATATTTGTCATTAAAAGTGTACAATTTTAAAAGGTTGAGAGTTTTATAACCTCTCAGAAGGTGGTAATACTTAACTGAAAGCTACAAAAAACATTAAAATTTTTTTTCTATTTCCATCTCTTCCAAGATGCCTAAGGATTTTTATTAGAATAAAAAAGTTACATGACACAGACTCAAAATTTTATAGTATTCTTAAAAGTTAAACCTTTATTTTTACTGTTACAGTTATTCAGCAAGAGGCTTAATGAATCAAGCTGGAAATCATAAAAATAAAGTTTAGTTTCTTCTACAATGTGGTTCTTTATAATAGTCTTGTCTTCTTCTGAAGAAGATTAATCTAATGGTAAAACAAAACTTCCAACTCTAATTTCTTTCCATCATTGAATTCATAGGGATTGATTTTATAATTCTCAATTGCAAAACAAAAGACTTCAACTGTTCCAAAAATCAAAAGTTCACTTTGACAACAAGTATATTACAAATGTTCTATCAAATATTAAAGGTCAAGTTTTATTAAAGTGATTGTTTCCCAAATCCCAGAATTCCAGCATTTTGAGTCTACGATAATAGTGCAAAAGTAAAAAACACAATTTCAAATAAAATATAATACATATACACGTTTTATATTATAACCAAAATGTGACAATAGAAAAAAGTTTTTATTTGTAAATTGAGATTTTTCATGATGACTGCTTCAGTTGTACCATAGCCTGAATATTTAGCTCCTCTTTTGATCACATTATTTGAAGTCCTGTCTTTATGTATGAAATATATGAATTATGGCATAATTAATCCATTATTTCAGCCAATATAGCAGCTGATATTAACCACTGTGAATCTGATATAATTTACATCAATCATGAAAATGGATAAAATGGATGATATTACCAGGGCCTACTGTCACGAACAGCAACTACTCAAAGATATGGCTGGTGTGGAGATTTGAGTGATCTAAGTACTTATGCCTCCAGCCACATGTAAGCTAAAATTATTAAATTGTGGCTTGATTTTGGTGATCTTGAAGAGACAGTTATTTTAAACACCTCAAAAAAAAAAACAAAAAACCAACATTCTCTAAGAGATTGGAATGAATTCATATGGAAGTAATCCTTTCGACAAGTCAAAATTGTTGGTCTAATAGTCACATTTACCTGTCTCTTATAATCTTGATAAAAATGATTTAAGGATATGGAAAGGTCATTGGGATAATTTTTAAAAAAGAAAAATTCTCCTCTCTCTCAGCTTTATATTTCAAACACACAAATCAGTTGAGCCATATAATTGAGTTGTGAATACCAAAGTTGAGGGGAACCATTAGACTTGCCCTTCCATCTCTAGACTCTGCTCTTCCTAAACAAGGCTGCGCTTCTATGGGTCCTAGCTTAGTAAACTCACACCCTATTTTCTTTTCTATTTTTTTTTTAAGATTTTATTTATTTATTCATGAGAGACACAGAGAGAGAGAATGGCAGGGACACAGGCAGAGGGAGAAGCAGGCTCCTCACAGAGAGCCCAATGTGGGACTTGATCCCAGAACTCCAGGATCGTGCCCTGGGCTGAAGGCAGGCGCTAACCTGCTGAGCCACCCAGGTGTCCCTATTTTCTTTTTTCTTACTTGAATGAGAGGCAAAAATTAAACTATTTGATCACCTTCAGGCAGGACTCCAAGAACAACACAGAAATTGGCTACAGCTGAGTGCTTTATGCCAACTATCTTAGTAGAATGTGGACGTGGTCAACTAGGTCACTGGTCTACTTTCACTAGATCAGAAATACTGTAGCAGGAATCTTGGAATGCATCCTCCATGATTCTATCAAAGGAGAGCCTATGATTGTCCTACTATATAGGCAGAATGGTGCTAAAAAGCTAAAAACAGTTGATCCTATAATTGCATCCCAACTCCTGATGATGCATGACATGGGAGGGACTAATGATTTCCTAATCAAGGTATTTAACAAACCCAAAAGCTTTAGGTTAGATTCCTGGCATTGATATATCCATTTGCTGCCATTGAAGGTGATGGTCAATAGACCATAGTTGCACTGTCTCTGTGTTCCCACCCAAAAAATGCTTTCCAAAAGATCTGCTTTTCATATGCTGATTCACCCACCATTCACCTTGGTGCCTGACTTGCCCCAACATCTGAAGTATGATTAGCCTATCTTTTTTTCTTGCAAGCTTTAAGTGCACAACTTAGATACTACTCTACATAGATCAAATAAAAAAAATTTCCAGAGATTTTTGATGAAAACACAAAACTTTCAAAGAAAACAAATATTGGCAAAAGAAGAGAAAGAGCTTAAGAAGTCACTGGCTCTTCAATTATTAACTACTAATTTTGAGAAAATATTTAGATGCAAAGAACTTTCAAAATGTGTTCACTCAAAGGAAACCCATAAGGCTACCAGCTGATTGTTCAGCAGAAACTTTGCAGGCCAGAAATAAATAACATGATATGTTAAAAGTGCTGAGAGAGAAAAACAAACAAACAAACAAACAAACCTGTAACTAAAAAAATTCTACCCAGCAAGGCTATCATTTATAATAGGATGAGAAAGAGTGTTTATCAGACAAAGGTTAAATTCATAACCACTAAACCAGCACTACAACAAATGTTAAGGGGGACTTTTTGAGTGGAAAGAAAAGACTATAAGCAGGAGTAAGAAAAGTAAGAAATACAAAAGCAGTAAAAGTAAGTGTATCTATGAAAATCAGTCAAGGGATTCACAAAATAAAAGGATATAATGTATGGAACTATATACTTAAAATGTGGGGTGGAAGAGGAGTAAGAATAAGTTCAAACTTAAGCAACTATCAATAGAGACTGCTATATGCATGAGATGTTATATATAAACCTAGTGGAAAACCAGTAATAGAAATGAAAAAAAAAAAAGAGAGAGAGAAAGGAATCCAGTTTATTACTAAAGAAAGTCAGCAAACTGTGAGAGAAAAGAGCAGAGGAAAGGAACAGAGAACTACAAAAACAATAAAACAAGTAACAAAATGGCAATATGTACAGACTTACCAGTAATTACTGTGAACAGAAATTGACTAAATGCTCCAATCAAAAGACATAGGGTGACAATGGATAAAAAAACCCCACTACCTATCTATATGCTGCCTACAACTCATTTCAGACCAATGACACATGCAGATTGAAAGTGAAAAGATGGAAAAGCATTTATCATGCAAATGAAAGTGAAAAGAAAGCTTTGGTAGCAGCACATATCAGAGAATATAGACTCTAAAACAAAAACTATAAAAAGAGACAAAGAGGGACACGACATAATCATAAAAGGAAAAATTCAACAGGATAGTACAATCCTAAACGTCTATGCACCCAACATGGCAGCGCTCAAATACATAAAGCCTCTAATAGCAGACATAAATGAAGTAAGGGGTAGTAATCCTAATAATAGTAGGGAACTTTAACACCCATTCACATCAATGAATAGATCATCTAGTCAAAACAAACCAGCAAAGATACAGTGGCATGACACATAGGACCAGATGAATCTAACAAATATATTCAGAACATTCCATCCTAAAACAGCAGAATGCACATTCTTTTTAAGTGCATATGGAATATTCCCCAGGATAGATCATATGTTAGGCCACAAAACAAGTCTTAGTAAATTAAAGAAGATTGACGTCATACCATACATCTTTTCAAAGTGCAAATCTATGAAACAAGAAATCAACCACAAGAAAAAAATCTGGAAAGAACACAAACATATGAAGGTTAAATAACATACTACTAAAGAATGAATGGGCCAACCAAGATATCAAACAGGAAGGAACAAAACATACATGAAGATAAATGAAAATGAAAACATAATGGTTCAAAATCTTCAGATGCTGCAAAACCTGTTCTTAGAGGGAAGTTTATAGTAATACAGGTTTACCTCAAAAAGTAAGAGAAATCTCAGATAAACACCCTAAACTTACACTAACAGAGCTAGAAAGAGAAAGAACAAACAAAATCCAAATTCAGTAGAAGGAAGGAAATAATAAAGATTAAAGCAGAAACAAATGAAAGAGAAACTGAAAACAAACAAACAATGGAACAGGTAAATGAAACCAGGAGTCGGTTCTTTGACAAGATCAAGAAAATTGATAAACCTTATCCAAGCTCATTTAAAAAAAAAAAGATCTAAAATAAAATCAGAAATGAAAGAGGAGTAATAACAACTAACACCACAGAAATACAGAGATTATAAGAAAATATGAAAAATTATATGCCCACAAATTGGACAACCTAGAAGAAATGGATAAATTCCTAGAAAAACATAACGTCCCCAGAATGAATCAGGAAGAAATAGAAAATTTGAGGAACAAGGCAAGGATGTTCACTCTCACCACTTTTATTCAACTTTGTGCTGGAAGTCCTAGCCCAGCAGTCAGTCATTTTTTAAAAAAATCCAAGGCAAGTCATAAACTTTGGGATACCACTCTTTCCACCACAGAGATAGAAACAATACAGTTGGTGGCTTAGCAACTGACAAGAAACCAAAATCCCTCCAAAACCAAAGAAACAAAACAACAACAAAAACCAAACAACAAAAAACCGCACGTTTTTTGTTTTGTTTGTGCTATCGGGTATATTTATTTTATGTATTTTTAAAATGATGGTGATTTGTTTCTATTATCTTAGACATGTATAAAAATTAATTTTTGACAGTCACCTGTATAGTATTTATTAACAGACATGCCATTTATTATGTGTCAAAAAGCCTTATAGACATTGTGAATCTTTATAACCACTTACATGATGAATACTAATGGTTTCCTTACTTAGTAGATGAAGAAACTGAGGCAGAGTAATGATAAATGACTTTGTTCAAAGTTGTACAGGTTTTGCTTATTTGAACTTAGTAGTGTGACCGTGGAATGTATGCTCAGTACCACCTTGCTACACATACCCCAGAAATACTTGCTGTATTTCTAAGGTACCAAACTTACTTTAAGAACATACTGTTACTCTTTTTTTTTTATACTGTTACTCTTAATTTAAGCACAGCAATTATTATTTGTTAATAGAGATATTGAAACTCCAAGCGAGATAAGCGAAATGTTTGGCCTTATCTGATTATGTTGATCAGAGTTGTAAATAAAACTCAGGTTTTCAGACTTCAAACAAATGCTAAAATAGCAAGAGCCTTCTCATCTATTTGCAGATAGAAATATTCATGACATCTCTTTATAGGAAAATATATTCTGATCTTTTTCAATAAATTGAAAGATGAAATGTGACTCCAAAGTATTTAACATTATTTTCTTTCTTTTTTATACCCTTAATAATTTTTGGCTCATAAGAATATTGTATGTCATGAGGTTAAAACCGAAGATTTGATAGGGGAAACTATATTTCTTCTGTTGCTTACCAAAGTATACTGTTTGTTCATTTGAAAAAAAAAAATTGGAAGTCTTATACCTAGAGTCATCTAAAAATGAATTATGTCTATTTTGGAATGTATTACTTGATTTAATTAACTGCTTTAATCTTTATTAAAGATTATATGTGCATATGTATATAAAGATTATATATGAAGAGTAGATTGATGGATAGATTAAGTAATGGCAAGTGTAACATTTGAAAAGCAGAGCAAAAAAAACAAAAAAAAAAGCCCCACCAATTTTAAGCCTATTGAATCCTATCAACCTCAAGCATGATTCAAACATTTCAAATCTTCATAGAGACAATTATGAAATGAAAATGTTTATAAAGCATATGCAGCATGTGTTTTACAACCTTTGGATTTTGTTTTCAGGAGATTCTGAATCATTGCTGCTGTTTATAATCTGCATCTGTTATAGAATCAAATAAAAATGATAAAAATGTAGTTCATAAGAATACAATGAAAAAAAAACACAAGAGAGTTGGAAATGTATTTGTTTTAGGAAGGAAATGGACAATAATGAGGTTGAGGTGCATTGAGGAGAAACCTTGTTTGTAGTCTCCAGATAGGCCTAACGGCATGGCATTCATGATCTTGGAGAATTCATGGAGGTTCAGGGTATAAACTCAGTCTTTCACTGAGCTTCTGACCAGACTTGGGGAGACAGATGAACAATTGGGGGGGGCAGATAAAACAATTAGATTTAGAAGACATTGGAGTATATAAAATATCTGCCAAATTATTGTATATAGTGCTTTGACCTAAGCCTAAGCGGTATTTCCTTTTGGGATTTAGGCACATCTGGAAATCTCAGACAGACAAACTGGGCAGGTGGAGCTTCCAGAAACTTACTTGTATGACAAAGAAGCCTTCTAGGAAAAAAAAACAAACAAAACCAAAACACCTCCTAAGAGATGAGGGAATTAGCTTCAGTTCTCAAATAGAAGGATTCTGAGAAGAATAATAAGTGCTTGTCACGTGAATTAATTCCCATCCTGTCTTCCATGAACTCATGTCTGAATCCTAAGTCAGGAGAGCTCTGAGTAAATAATGCAAAACATTGGTGATCATGGCCATGCTGTTAAAGTTCTCCCCTAAGAGTATGTGACACAAAAAAGGAAGAGACATTCTCTCCCATGTAGCCAAAGATCATAATTGAGCTTTGGCTTCTCAAGGTCTCTCATGTATCAACAGTATTGGCAATGGGAAGCAGCAATACATGTCAGAAGAATCAGTTATTCCGTAAAAAGTAACTGTATGACGTGAGGAGCAGCTGTGTTTGGGTGAGGTGATTGTATAGGATCCAGAGGGATAGGTGGAAGTGTTCACAGATGGGGCAGTTCCCCATGGAAGTGGTGATGTATCAAAGGCAGAAGCATTGTCTGGCAGAGGTATGATGGTAGTATGTACTCCAAAATGGCAATGCTGCCTACTAGGAGAGTTTGTACCGGCCAGAATTGGATGAACTGGTGGAAGACAGCTTTCTCTAACTGCTCAAAGCAGTGGGGGATAATAGATGCTATTGGTGTTTCTCTCAGCTCCTGTTGACTGGTTTAGACACTTATTCCCTAATTGCTATAAGTGTTATCTCATTTCATCTCGCAGATGGTCCCTTACCTGTAGAATTGCCAGACATATTCCTCATTGTTCCTAATATGCAGCTGCAACAGAGCAGTATCTCATGATCATGGTCCATTATTGCCAGTATGGTAACTCCTTTCTTTCTTTTCTGGAAGCAGATTTTCCTTCTGGGTCACTTCAAGTTCTCACTCTGTTTCCAGACCCATGTAGTCTAATTAGAGGGGACACATCACCACACAACTGCCGTTGGTCGAAAGTACGTATTGCATTCTGAAGAGTAGCACCCGATCCACTCTTTGTGAAGAGAGAAATAGGATGAGGCAAGTATATATACAGACACATGAGCAGTGTCAAACTGCTTCACTTATGATCAGTGGCTTGGAAAGAGCAAGATTGGAAGATTAGGGACAAGAAGGTCTGGAGAAAAAAACCTGTGGATAGACCCATATAAGTAGGCAGAAAGCGTGAGGCTCTTTGTATCACATCCTAATGCCTACCGGAGAGCATCCACTGCAGAAGAGGCATTGAAACCAGGTGGACAAAATGTCTCAGTTAGTAGATATCAGTTAGATTCTGTCCTTGAGCTTCTTAGTGCTAGTACCCTATGGTGGCAGTGAAGGACAATATGTGTAGACCTGACAGCATGGGCTCCCTCTCATCAAGGCTGAACATTCAGCCTGTCCACAATAAAGAGTAACATTGAGCTCCCAGTATGGCACCATTCTTCGGGGAGACCAACAAATCACTTGGTGTCAAGTGGTTTATATCAATCCCTACCCATTATGAAAGGGAAAATATTTCTGATTGAGATTGACATGTGATCCAGATCCAGATTTACTTTTGTCCTCTTCAGTTTCTCTTTCCACAACATTAAGGGCTCATGGTATCTGATGTAGCAATGTGAGATTTTGGTAGAACACTTTTTTTTTTATTCCGCAGAATATTGCCTTGGAATAAGTGACTTTATAGAAATATGTCGTTGTGATGAACTCTGACCATTGAATCCATATAGCATACCATCCAAAAGCTGCTGGCTCACAGAATCAGTTTGGTGATGAATCACTGAAATGCTTGGGTGCTGATTATGACCTCTTAAAATAATGACCATTAACTAATGGCTAATACTATATAGAGCTGTGTATCCAATAGTTAAGAATATACAGGTGTAGGAAGTAAGAGTGGCTCGCCTTTTTACTTGTGACCCATTTAGGAATTTGAGATTCCCATCTTTGCAACTTCAGGCTCTATAGATCTTGAGATTCTGATTTTCAGAAGGACTCATTCCACTAGAGGACACAGTGAAATTTTCACCAACTTGAAACCTAAAGACACTATGTGGTCTCTGTATACTTCAAACCAGTAGACCAGTAAACAAACAAATGTTTATTTGTTTCTGAGTATATTACCTCCAGCATACTGGCAGGGATAATTGATCCTGATCACCAGGAGGAGGCATAGTCACTTCTATACATTGGGACATCTCTATAGCTGTAACTGAAAATGGCAAGTACAGTAACTATGGTCTGAAAAAGTCATGATAACCAAGGGCTCAGAGTCCTCAGGCAGGGTAGTCAGGGTCATCTCACAGGCAAACAAGGAATTCTGACTATCAGAAACATTAGAAAATGAGCAAGAGAACCTAAAAAGAAGAAGATAATTTGGTTATGGATTCAGGACCAGGTGCTCCAGCAGGTGAGGCAGTTCATCTCACCAACATTTCTCTTGTAAGCTTCCCCAGAAAATTAACCAGAATCCTAAAGAAGCTTTTGCTCAGATGAAATACATTGTGACAACCAAGTAGATCTGAGTTCTATACGAAATGGGTATTGTTGGTGTCTCACCTGGGTTCCTTTGCCATCATATACATCCATCTTTTTGCTTCTCTGAGCATTGGCTAATAATAACAATCTGTTGCTCTCTCATTCTCCCAAAAATTGTTATTGGCCAAACAGAAGACGCTTTCCCCCACTTCCTGCAAGTAGGCCTTGGCCAATGACTGTGCATCATGATTGTTTAAAAGGGTACTTCTTGCCTTAAGGTGGGGCTACCTTTGTGATCCAATTTAAATTTCAGAACTTCATTGCAGGATCAGAAGGAAGCTAGTCACCAGCTGAGACACTTCCTTGCTTAGCTGTCCCTGCATCGCCTGGTCTATCCTGCTTCTCTCATTCCACTCCTCATAAAAACACTATCCCAAAATACCACTCAAAGAAGAATCCTCAACTCAGGCTCTGCGTCTATGGAACACATCTTAAAGGAATTGTGATGTGCCTTCTCACCTTCCAGCAGGAACGAAGTAGTGATCATGGTCATGACTGGGGCAAATCAAAACAAATAATGTAGAAATAGTAGTGTAACATGGTTACTGAGCAGAATTGCTCATGAACACATGAAGCATTCCCAATGTAATTGGAAAAAATTCTGTCAAGAATTGGAGAAACTGTAGGTCAGAACGAGAATAAGTAAAATTTATTGCTGATATGTCTGTTTTATATCCTGGACTGGAAAACGTGTTACATTACCATAGGAAACAAGCATTTAATTAAATTGCTTTTTGTCTTTCATTCAGATTACTCCAGGTCTTGTTACATGTGACAAGTCATTTTAGCAATCGAAAGATGGATTATTATGCATGGAGTCAGAACTAATAGACTACATGATTTGAAGTATAGTTCGTTTTGAGCCATGGTGAACACTGGTGAGTGATATTTACCCTATTTTATGATTTACCTGCATAGTACTTTTAAACATTTGCAAACAAGCTTTTTTTGGACATAGTTTTCCTATCGTCTGCTGTTACCTTTCTCTTTGTCAAATCTTTTTCTAAATATTTTACTTGATTTCAACTTTTGAACTTGAAAATTACAATCCAACTTCCCTGAGATATCACTTACTATCTGCTTGACTTAAGTTTTTTTTTATGTTTCTATGTGTATCAGTCATATACACACTGTTTCTAGACTTATGTCCACCAAAGCTACTGACATTTATTTATATGGACTTATTGTTTGGCATCTTAGAGCAATTTTAATTCTTTCAATTACAAGTTCTAAGGGCACATCTAGTTTTTCTCAAATAATACTCATCACTTTAAAAAAACTAGGCAGAGCTGAAGTAAAAAAGAAAAAAAAAAGAAATGACCTGAATATCAGTTATTAGCAAAATACCAGTGCATTTTATCTTAGAAGAAAACTGATCACAAGGATTTTCAAGGCTGGTAGTCTATCTTCATGCTTTCAGGCGAGTACTAAACCCAACAGTTGAGAGAGCAGAGGATTTAATCTCTTTTTAGTTTATCTTTAAACTGAAAATGATTCTTTTATATTTAAAGATTAATCTAGAAGCTAAAGATACCGCAATTCTCCCATAAATCACTATCATTTCATAACTATATAGCAATCAGAAGATTCTTAACACCTAAAACAGCTTGAATAAACTTCTATTTATCAGAGAGTTGATGTCTATCAGGACCCATACACTGCTGAATCTAGGCATATCAGTCATTTTTGGAACTAGAAAATTTCTTTTATTCATAAATACTCCCAGATTTGCCTGTCAAAGTCACTGTGACTCCATCACTAGAGATTTGTTTATTTGGCTTAGGGCTTTGCTTCCCTGTGATTTGATTTAGCAACCTGGATGTTGGGTATCTAGGCTGAATTGGTTTGCATCCTTATCTGGGACTGTTTTTGCTCAGGGAAAAAATGGTATTTTCCTTCTGGTCTCATTCTTCTTTCTTTCTAAGGCTTTAAATCAGAACGAATACGATAAGAATAAGATTCCTAAGGACAATTTTCCTATCTACAACGAAAGACTAGTCTAGTATTTCCCAGACTGTGTTCTGCAGAGATGTTAATAAATGATATGTTTTTCTTTGAATAGATGGCACCATGGCTGTGTTACACCACAGCAAGAATTATAACGCAATTAGAAGCTTTGAAAAATGCTATAGAAAAGAAACTTGTTTCTTTGTTTAAACTTTATATAAATAATTTTTGGTAGCATATCGGTTAACCTCATTCAAGCCACTAATACTGGGATGACTAGTTGGGAAATACTGGTTTAGAATAAAAGCAAGGGCTTGTTATCCTAAATCAGTGTCACATGCTATCTCTGTAACGTTCTCACCTCTCTAGTTCTGTGATCCATGGGCATATGAATTATGCAGCATCCTCACCTAGGGACTTCCAGCCTGAATGTGATCACTGTGAGTTTCTGTACTAATTTTTTCAAGAGTATTATAAAATGAACATATATTTAGCATTAAAAATATAAAATAGAGGTTAGTTAGATAGATTGATGTATCAAATAAAGATCAATCTTAGTTGCAAATTCCAGAAATGCAACTCAAACTTGCTTATACAAGGGTTTTCATCGGATGATGAAACTGCAAGGTCATAGACTCAGAGAAAGAGCTTCAAGATTGAGAACAGTTCTGGGTATATCAGACTCCAGAACCAGAGGTGTGGTCCCATCAGGGGTCCTTCCAGCCCCCTCTCATCTGGTATTGCTTCTGCTTGCCTTCATTTTCCCTTACATCAGACAGCAGTTTCCCATGTGGAGAGAAAGGCAATGATTTCTAGTGGCCACCAATTCATATTCTTCAAACTCTGTGACCTCAAACAAAGGATCCTTTTCTCTGGCTTCAAACAAAAAATTCAGGGCAGAAATCTGTTTAGACTATATAATATCATATAACGAGCCTCAACCAATCACTGTGGACAAGTGAACTACAAAATGAGTCTAGCCGTGGATTATATGCCTACCTTTTAAACCTGGAAGTTTAGTTTTTGAACCCCCTTGAATTAAGGAAGTAGTTCACAGAAGAACAGGTTGGGGGAGAGGGGAAAGAGGAGTTCCTGAAGAGGCAAAAATAAAAATACTCACTACATTTCACTTTTTGATGGACGCAGTGTCTGTTTTACCAATACATAAACTTGCGACAATGTTCATATTTAAGGAAGAGAGTAACTCAAAACACATTTGCTTTCTTCCATCAGAACGCTATCTGATATTTTGTTTGGTTACTACATTTAGAATTTCTGGATTGTATTCACTTTCCTCAATCAAGTCTATATGTACCATTTTATGATCTGGCCATTTATGGACTGATAAGTAAAACCATAAAAGAAACATAGTAAGACTTCCCTTTTGGAAACAAGGAAAATGGAATACAACATGCAGAGATCAAAGCTCCAGGATACAGATTTTATTCTAGTAGACAATGGTCTCTAAATTATTTCCTCTCTGGCTGAAGAGTGAATTCTACAAGGGAATAGCCGTATTTCCTATAAACAACATAGTTGGAGCCCCCCTCACCTACCGCCCTCCATGATGACTCTTCAAAGGAATATTAGGAAGATTTCCATCTGAGGATATTATTACTCTGGAAGTTCTTTTTCCTATTTACACAAGTTTGGGAAAGCTAGAAATTATTTTAGGGATTAAATATTCATAGGCTTTTGATAGCAAGGTCTGTATGGCAAATAAATAAGTGTTTGGATGACAGGCAACTAGGTTTTTTTCTCCACACTAATTTCCTAGGTATTTTCATAGATTTAAGGACATTTACGAAGCTCAGTAAATATATTATTCCCCACATTTCCCCTGTGCATTAAACTTGCATTCCCAACTCCTCTTTGGAAGTTCTAATTTAATGAGGCCAAACCAACAGATCTTTTTAGGTCTTCCTGTCTGGCTCTGTGATTCACCCGTATTCTCAGGCTGAATTCTCTTATAAGTCATAGATTTATGTACAAACCCAAGCCTTTTCTGAATCTGAGCATTTATCACCACTTCCACTGACATCATCCTGATTCAAGCCAATATAATCTCTTGCCTGAACTACATGCTTCATATACAGAAGCTTTGTGACTAGCTTCCCACTTCTACTGCTGATTCAATAGTGTAAATTCACTAATAGTAGCCAGAATAGAATTTATTTTAAAATAAAATGTATGTCATGAAATAAAATGTATGTCAAATGTTGTATGTCAGATCAAGGAAACTTCTCTGCTCAAACAATCCTATTGTTGCTTTATTTTAAAATAAAATTAAAATCCTGGCCATACCCTGTAAGGCTCTATATGTATTGACCATGACCATCTATGAAGTCTCTTTCTACAATGGGCTCCATCTTGCTTAGTCCATTCTGACCACACTAGTTTTCCTGCTGTTCACTGAACACTTCAAGCTCATAATGCCTCAGGACTTTTGATTGCATTTCCTCATCTCTATCTTTCTATCCCTAGATGTGAACATTATTTTCCTCATTTCTTTCAAGTTGCTCTTCAAATGTTACCTCATATAGCTTACTTTTTTTTTTCATAATGCTTCTATTTATATATTGTGAATTTTCTATCACCCCACTAAAATGCTATAATGTGATCTCTCTCACTATAAGGTTTTCTTTGTTTTGTTCATTGCTATTTTCTAGAATGGTGTCTGGAATATTTTATCTATTTATATGTATGCATATATATTTATGTATGTAATTATGTATCATATTAAATGCATGGGTAATTATTTTTATGTTTAGGAACCAATACCTAACTCATGATCATTTAATGTTGACTTGCCTTTTTGTTTCTTGTTTCTTAGCAACAGCTAGCATAGGCTCTGTTTTTAATCTTCTAAGTCTAACAATAAGTGTCAAGCACTGTTTTAAATATCTTAACAATGCAATAGTTCTTCTACCTCAGCAACCCTATGGGGTAGGTCAAATACTATTATCCCATTTTAGAGAAGGAAGTGAGGCATAAAAGTGTTCATTTACTTTCCCAAGTTACACACTAATAAGAAGCAGAACCAGAATTCAACTGGACTAGTTTGGCTCTCCAGTCTGTGCACATGAATACTCATATGACCTTGTCCCACATGAGCCTTGGCTTCTTCCTCAGAGCACTGAGCAACATTGGGTTATGAAGGGAGTTTAAGGGAACAAGATCCTAGGATGCATTTCAGGAAGGCCTTGTCTGGAGGCTTGTCCAGGGGGCTGGCCCAGGGCTGCCAGACATTTTATTTTCCTGGTGCCATGTTGGCTTCAGGAGGGGGCCCACCCTCAGTTCCATGGAATCATTCAGGGACTGGTTGCTTCCATGCTTGGCCCGGAAGAGATATCTCATTCCTTCATAACTCATGGAAAATAACTAGTGAGATGGCCAGTCCTCAATGTAAGAGACTGTAGAAAGTATTAGCTGCATACCAGATAAACAAGTTAAAAACAAACAAACAAACAAACAAACAAACAAACAAACAAACATCCAGGGGCATCTGAGTGGCCCAGTTCATTAAGCTTCTGCCTTGGCTCGGGTCGTGAGACCCGAGTCAGGCTCCCTGCTCAAAGGGAACCTGCTTGTCCCTCTCCCAATGCCCCCCACTTGTGTTCTCTCTCTTACTCTCTCTCCTGAATAAATAAAATATTTATTCATTTATTTATTCATGAGAGACACAGAGAGAGAGGCAGAAACATAGGCAGAGGGAAAAGTCTGTGGGGAACCTGATGCAAGATTTGATCCTGGAACACCAGGATCATGCCCTGAGCCGAAGGCAGATGATACTCAACTGCTGAGCCACCCAAGTTTCACAACAAATAAAATCATAAAAAATCTAATCTAACCAACGTTATCCAGTAGAACTTTCTTTTAATAGGGAAAACGTTCTGTTGTACTCCCTAATATGTTAGGCACTAGCCATATGTAGCTATTTAGCACTTGAAATGTGGTAATGTGACAGAGAAAATGAACATTTCATTTTACTTATTTTTAATAGATTTAAATGTAAATAGTGTGAATGATAGCTTTCATATTGGAGAAAGCTGACCACTTGCATAAGGAATAGGATATATGTTCAAGGATGTTCACTGGGCAATATTGGCAATAAAAAAATATTTGGAGGCAAAACAAATAGTCACTTTGGGAATTTGTGATAAGACCTCCTCAGCAAATGGTTCAAATAATATTATGTGTGGAATATTGGTGCTTAGGTTCTGAGCCTGTGGAGGCTAGAAATTTAGGAGACTTGGTAGAGAGTATCAGAGCAGATTGACTCTTTAAAACTTTGGTTAGGTAGGGGATCCCTGGAAGGCTCAGTGGTTTAGCGCCGCCTTTGGCCCAGGGCATGGTCCTGGAGACCGGGGATCAAGTCCCGCGTTGGGCTCCCTGCATGGGGCCTGCCTGTGTCTCTGCCTCTCTCTCTCTGTGTCTCTCATGAATAAATAAATAAAATCTTTAAAACAACAACAACAAAAACTTTGGTTAGGTACTACAAAAAGCACCATTCTTTGGTCTAAGACAATATAGTTCTCAAAGTGTGGGCTCCAACCAGCAGCATCAGCCTCACCTGGGACCTTGTTGGAAGAGGAAATTCTACAATACCACCCCAGACGTACTGAAGCAGAAATTCAGGGGATGGGATCGAGCAATGTGTTTTAATAGCCCTTCTGGTGATATTGACACATGCTAACATTTGAGGACACTGATCGAAGGCAGTAGTTCTCAATGCTAGCTGCTCATTAGAAATACCAAGGGAACTATATAAAAAAGGGGGGGTTGCCATGGCTCATGCTCAGAGATTTTTATTTAATTGTTATGTGGTAGGGCCAAGTATTTTTAAAGTCCCCTGGGTGATTCAAATGTACAAACAGCACTGAGAACCAAAACTGAGGTGACCCAAACTGAAAACAGAAAAAGAAACAGATCACCACTTCATTACAAAAGACTTTTTCTGCCTGTGGTTCACAGCACAAAGCTGCTGGTGAGTGAGAAATAAATCTTGGTAGTGTCAATCCATTAATATGTTGAGGTGTTCACTTATAGCATTTAGCCCAACTCGATTCGTACATTGCCCACAAAAACATTAGGAATTGTGATATAGTATTGTTAAGTGCCAACAATTATTCTTCAAAATACTGCAGACATTTAATAATTCATTCTTACTGTCATTTACTTTTGTATAGTAGACACTTGAATGCAGCTTCATTTTTTAATTCTTTGTAGGTAATTTTTCTATTGATATTTGTAGAAATTCTTTTTTTCTTTAATTTTTATTTATTTATGCTAGTCACAGAGAGAGAGAGAGGCGCAGAGACACAGGCAGAGGGAGAAGCAGGCTCCATGCACCGGGAGCCCGATGTGGGATTCGATCCCGGGTCTCCAGGATCGCGCCCTGGGCCAAAGGCAGGTGCTAAACCGCTGCGCCACTCAGGGATCCCCTAGAAATTCTTTTTATTCATTAAAATATTTATTTTTATGTATGTATGCATTTGTTTTTTCTTGGTACTTGGTGAATGTTTTAAATTTTAACTTAATGTTCATTTTTAGCTTAAGAATATTTCTATCTATTATTTCTCTGAGTAATACTTTGGATCTGTTGGCTTTATTCTATCACGAATCCTTTAAGGTTCTTTTTTCCATCTATAGATTGAATTTCCTGGATCTAGTTCCTTTTCTTTCATCATTGTTTATCAGTTGGCTCAAGCTGCCATAACAGAATTCCACAGGCTGGGTGGCTTAAACAACAGAAATTTATTTTCTCACAGTTCTGGAGACTCGTCCAAGATCAAGGTTCTGGCAGATTTGGTTTCTGACCAGGGCTCTCTTCCTGAGCTAAACTAAAAGTGATATAAAGTTCACTTTTTTTCAATATGCTGTAACCTGCAGCTTATTTTCAAAAGCAGATTTCATAATCTCTCCCTTTTCTCCCCCCAAACATTTGACTGGATTGTTGGGTTTCTTAGAACAAGGACATGAGGCATTAAAACCAGTTACTTATCATGACCAATGACTTCTCTCTAAAGATAAGCTAAACTACCTTGAAATCTGAACTGATCAATTTAAATTTAAGCAAAATAAACCTCAATTTTAATCTTAGCGGTCGTATATCCAGTGTTTATTAAATATAGAAATATCATAACCAAATTACTTAATCATTAGTCAGGAATTGCATTGTGTTCTAGTATCACTCAAATTGCAAAAGAAACATCAGAGAAAGCTAGGCTATGCTGTGATCACACACACTCTGAAACTCTTTATGTTTTGAAATAGCTAAGGTTTGTTTCTTGCTTATGCTTCATGTCTATTTCTGGATAGCTAGGATCTACCATCCAAATCTTCCTTACTCTAAGCCAGGGTTTCTTAACAGTGGTGCTATTGACATTCTGAGTTGGATAATTTTTTATTGCCCCAAAGACAAAATTGTCCTGTGTATTTCAGAATATCTCACGCAGGCCTGGCTTCTATTTCCTAGACATAGGCAACTAGATATCTACTCTCTAACTTGTGCAAACCAAAAAGATATCTTTAGACATTGCCACTAATTTCAAAGGTGGCACAAGTAGTGCTTGAGAACCACTGCTCCCAAAACACTGCTGTCAGGACAGGGTCAGAGGGAAAGAGCCCATGGTGAATTGCACATTGGCTCTTCGAACTTCGGCCTAAGAGATTCATACCACTTCTGCTTACACTTGGTGGGCCAAACATGGCCATATTTAACTTCTAGGAGGGCCAGAAGTACAAATCTACTAAGGTCTCATGAGGAGAGTAAGGAATACTAAGGGGCCAAAATTAATGACTAGTTGTACATTTTGATGGAGAAATGAATATTTTTTCTTTCTTAAAAAATAGTGTATTTTTGACAGTGATCATTGACTTTAATCCTTACAAGTTTCAGTGTATATATATATATATGTATATACACACACACACACATATATATACATATATACATACACACACTAGTTTCATATATACGTATGTAAAGTATAGCAACTATTTGCCATATCTTTGAGGATATGTGAGAAAAGAATTACTAAGGAACTAGTGATAATATGCTTGTAAGATCAAAATTTATAAGAGAACACCACAGTATCCTCAACATTTGGTGTTGAGTGTTTACTATGCAAAGACTGTCTAAGGCCTGAGATTTATAAAAAAAAAAAAAAAGAAAGAAAGAAATGAACACATATTTTTTGAGCAATGCAAGATGATTTTCATACATAGTACATCATCTAATTCCCCAACAATTTTTTGAAGAGGTATCATTACATACCTTATATCATTGAGCAATCTGAAGGTAAGAGAGTTTGAGTGTGACTACATTTATTCAGTTGGCAAGAAAGGGACTCTGGATTCAGATTCTGGAGGCCTCTACTCATCTCTGTGCTCTCTTTATCACATACATCTTGGCTTCTCAGCCTCCACAACCAAAGAGTTCATAGTTTGTTTGGATATGATATATATGCAAAAATACCTAGTAACAAAATGTTTAGAGGAATTATTTCTTTATACTTGAAGTTATACTGGAAGCTGGAAAAATTTCTTGTCTCTTAGGGAGAGTATTAAATGTCCTTCAGTAAAATTGTCTATCTTAAAATGCAGATGGACTATATAATTAGAACTTATAATCTAAATTTCTGATTACTTAAATGTATAATGTTAAAACTTATAAAAATATCATGATATAATCATACTGCCTAATTTTTTTATGGTTTTATATATTTTAAGCCATAGCGAACTTATAGGAATAGCACAGAAGACAATGTCAGAGACATGTAGGACAACTCAGTTGGACAAATAGTGAATGAATGGAACCTACTGTATGTTAAAAAAGCTTTAAACACCATTTAGTTGCCACCAATAAGAAATTTACTTGTTTAAAAACAAAAATCCAAACACTGGCATTGTTCAGAAAAATATAACACATTTATTTATAACTGTTGTGAAGTTGAACTGCTAAAATTTGTTCATCAAAACATTTTGGCTTGCATTAATGTTTGTGTTCCCACATTTATATTAACAATTCACACACAAATGAAAATGGATAAACTGCCAATACCTGATTTCTGTCTCCAATTTTTCAACTTGTAATCATATATACTTGGGTAGTTTTTGACTCCATGGGGGAAAAAATATATCTAATATTCAGAACCACCCATAGCAGGAAAAAAAAAAAAGAAAACTGTTTTTGAGAACTTGATCAATCACAGAGTATAACAGTCTCTCATTAGTAGGGCCTCTCCTGACAGGTGCTGAAAAAGGAACCAAGACACTCTAGCAGCACTACAGCTGTCATCTGGGAATATTTTAGGGTCAAATATGTCATGGAGAGTTTGAAATGCTCGTAACTCATTTGCAAGCATCATTTTCAGAGCTTGGTATGTCCACTCAAATTGACCTCAGAGCCACTTTGAAAGACAGTTTGGTGGTTCCTCGAAAAATTAAACATAGAATTACCATATGATACTACCATTCCACTCCTGGGTATATGCTCAAAAAAAAAATTGAAAATAGGTCCACACAAAGACTTAAATTTTAATATTCATAGCATCATCATTCATCACAGTCAAAAAGTATAAACAACACAAATGTTTATAAACTAATTTATATAAAAAATCTATATAATAGAGTATTATTTAGCCATAAAAAAGATTTACTCATTCTTCTCTGTCATGTTTGCATTTTATTGAACATGGATTAAAAAACTTGGAAAAAAGTCTGGATATGTTCTTTTACTTTTAATACTTAGAAATGTTCTTTGTACAAATGTTCATTAGGGCCTTTTTTGTTGCTAATAATTGAAATTTACTCATCTAATTTAAGTAAAAAAAGTAGTTTGTTCAAATACACAGAGAAGCTCTCAAAATTGACAGAAAAATCTGAACATCCAAGCTTTTGGCAGGAGAGAAATTAGGGCAATTTCAAGTATCAGTAAAGACTCCTCAGGTCCCTTTCTTTGGAGCTGTTTCAGTTTTCTTTTTCCTCCCAAACAAAAGGTCTCACCTATGACTGAAGTACCCTATTGGTACAGAAACATAGAACATAGAGAAAATTCATTATTGTCCAGGTAAAACATGTCCAACCGTCCAAATAGTGGTGACCTTTATAACTTGTTATGGTAAGATGCGAGAAACCTTGATCCAGTATAAATGTTTGTGCCATCTTATGTTCAATTCCTTACAGAATCAGCTCAGTTCTTCCTCAACATCTCTTTGTGCTGCTCTATGTGACTCCATTACTAATTTTTATCCGGATCAATTGGAACATGGGGTGATCTGATTTTATTTCTTGCTCAACAACTTCTTGATTCTGAAAATCTTGTGAGAAGGTACGGTACAGAATGGAGTGAACCACTCACATCTAGATGGAGGAAAAAAAGGCCATTTTTTTATGTTTGTTTGCTTGTTATTGTTTTAACTCATGTCATTCTGCTAAAGATACAAACACTCAGGAGAGAGATTTTGATTGGCCTGGTTTAAGTCATATGCCAGTCCTTGGCTGTCCTACCTAAATTATATGAAGGAAGGTAGGGTAGTCTCCCAAAAGACATTCACACACCCATACCTCAGGAAGTTGTAAGGTGACAGAATTTCCTCTGAACTGGCATTATTCCATATACATCTTATGTCGTTTCCAAGGTCACCTAATACCAGTACTAGTCGCTAATAAAAATTCATCAGGAAAGTGCAATTTCGCTGGTAGGGAGAGCGAATCATGCCTTCCTCTCATTTCACTTTAATTAACTAAGTGTTCACAACTGGGCAGGGAACTTACGATTCCCTTCTCAAATTTAGGGAAGGGTAGGAGCAGATAATGTAGGGTGATTGGTTCAGATGGGAATATCTTAGGGTCAAATATATGACTTAATGAAACAAAAATAAGGCAAAACACATTGTACAGACACTAGAACATAAATTCAAATTGTTTAGCAAATACACTTCACAAACATTTAGCTCATGTATAATTGGTGTACTTTTCTGTTTTCCCATATAGAGGGAGTTTTGCTCTACCAGGTTATGATACTACTTCTCTAAGGAAATAGGGACCAAGACTTTCTTACTTTGATATTTTCTTCTTTAATAGCATTGTGAAAAAGGATGATTTTTGAGGGCTCATGAGTTTTAGATGATAGGCTATTACTTTTTAAAATCCATACATGCTGTTATGGAGACCAGGAACTTTTTGATGTAACAAGAAATTTAAAGATTTTAATTATTTTTGTATAATCTGCTTTTATTTATGCCTATCCACTTTCAACTTTTTCTTAAAAGTTATTCAGAAAATTCTAGGAAATGGCTATTTACCAAATATTCATTACATATATTAGTAGTGCTATAATTTATAAAATTTATTTTATGGGGCCTGTGAATTATTGTTTTATATTTTATTGTTTATTTCTACCTTCTTGCAAACTTCTTGGGGGCAGGAAAAATTTCACACAATTCTCTAATACTTAAAAAAATATTTTAGATCTTAATAATTATAAATAACTCTATGTGGTGTATCTTATGTATTCCTCTTATGAGGTAGATAACACTGCCATATCTATTTACAGATGAGGAATTTGGGGCTTACAAAGGCAGCCTGTGTTTATGACACATGTAGTAAATAAAAGTGTTAAATTTCAAATACAGAAAGTTTGACTCCAGGGCCTAATGTTTTTTAAATTATGAATACTACTGTTTTAAAATGATTCTAAACATATACTAGATACTTCATAAATGCCTGTGGAGTTGAATGGAATGACTTTATATGCTCAACAGTCAGAATATCTTTAACTCAACAATTTCTATCACTTTGCATAAAGAAGAGTTTGCAAGCCCATATGATAAATCAAATTCATTTACCTACCTCAGTTAATATCTATCTAAAAGGAAAGCCCCCTTTCCTGAGAAGAGCCAGTAGCAATGATTTTTCAATAATATTTTAGAGGGAAGCACTTTATTATTAAGAAAATGAATACTTTCTCACTGAGAGCTGCAGAAGCCAGATCGCATTCCCTAGCCGCAGCAGGTGGTTCCCAGAGTCACCGACAGTCAATAAGCTTCTAGAAGAGCAAACAACAGTGGGCCTCCCAAGTTTCAGGGCCTCTCAGCAGTGGAAAAGAAATCCATTCCTTCAAGTACTTAGGGGGTAAAACAAAATCCAGTACTTACCAGTTTTCCAGGCTCCAGGTTTCCACCTGACAATGAAAAACAAACACCACTACAAGCAAGGGTAAAGAAAGAGCAGCAGTAAGACTGGAAAGGGAGGGAAAACAGAATTGTTTTGGAAAAAGGAATGTGAGAAAAAAAAAAAACAGGTACTTAGAGTAGTGGGCTTTGAAAGAAATATTTGAACCCACGTTCACATAAAACAGAAATATCAGCAATCATATAGAAGGTCCATTTATCATAGGGTGGAGATTTGTTAAAGTTTTGTATTCTCTTCTTAAATGATCTCATTTTAGTTATATTTACAGATGTAACATCTATTTTAAAATTGCGGTAAGTGACATGAAATAAAGAGGTTTTTTAAATCTCATAATAGAATGCAAATGTGTTATTCTCACAGGAGCCTCATACATTAGGCTTCAGGATGAACAATGTTTCCCAATGTCTCTCTAATTTTACCATTCTAACTAAATCTACATTTCTTGTTCCGTTTGTAGCTATTTCAGGCATCAAACATACCTCGTAAAATCCTAAATTGAATTGAATTTAACCATGCATCATTTGAGAAGGTTCTTTCAAACATTATAATTCATGCTGCGCTGAGGTTGTTAAAAGATGTCAGGGTCCATTAAGGAGACAAAAAGCCCACTAGTAATTTGAAAAGAATTATTAATTGGCAAAATAGGACTAGCTACTAAGAGAGGGTAGAGATTATCCTAGAGAATATTGGGTTAGCCAATTTAAGGTTGAGGGCATATACTCAAGGAAGGAATAAACTTGAAAGAGATATTACCTAACGGGGCTGAAATTCACTCTTCATAGGCAGGATGTGGCTGTGGAACACTGGATGGAACAAGTTTGCTGAGGTGTCACTGGCCAAGGCTGGTGAGGAGGAAAACACCCATTGGGGTTCCAGGGAAATTCTCTAGGTCACTGTGCATTTTGATTCTGGCAAATCTTGCTTCCAGGAAGCAACTGGCTACACTGGTGATGAGACGATCTGGAAAGGTTTTCACTGAGGTGTCAGCCAAATTCAGGAAGGTACTGTTCACTGGTGTACTTGTAAAACTTTCTAGGAAGCTGTTGCTGGGATGCTGTAAAAAGAGTCTGGATTTTAAGCCCTGCCAAGTAAGAGGGCCTTGCTGCACACCTCAGGCTTTCCACTGAATCCCAAGTAGGTCCTCACAAGTCTACAGATGACCCAGATATTAGAGATGGCTGACAAGACACTTCTCAATTTGGGATGATACATGCATGAGTAAACAGAACTTAACAGAAAATAACAGTCTTATTAGGATTAAGAGATACAGGTTGGAGATTGGATCTGCCAGATGACTGGAAATTGACAATGAAATTACTGTGACATCTCTTCTTTCTACTTTATAATAATTAAGAAAGTACTATACCAGGTGTGCTAATTATCAAAATGCATCCTTCTTTGCCCTGCTTTATGATGCTGGAACTGAACCTTGCAAATTTTTTTCTTTGCCAGCTGGCCCAGTACTAGACCTTGTCAGTAAATGGATCTTATAGGACACTGTAGAAAGAAAATCTTCACTTATGGCTCCTTATGCTTTTCTTTTTTGCTGTAATAGTGCTACAGCCAGTAGGTATCTTACTGTGGGTGACCCAATAACACACCTTTGAATAGAAATAAACCCAGGATGAGAGTTAAACACTAGGATTAAGAGAAAGATCAAAACAGAACCACCTTAACAAAGATAATGACTAAGATCCCATAAAATCAAAGTAATGAGCTAGTAATTTGACTGTGGTTAAACAAATTACAAATTTCAATAATAACACAGATTTGAGGGCTCAGCCAAAGTCAAGTAGGATAAATACAAAGAAAGGTACATATAGGAGTGTCATCCTTAGAAGACAAAAGATACAGAGAAACAATTGAAAGTAGTCATAGGACTAAAGGATATATTACGTATAGTGGGACAATAAGAAGAGTCATATTTGACTGGTTATACAAAGGAAACAGAAGCCAGAAGACAATCAAATGACATGTTTAAAGTGCTAAAACAAAAAACAATATAGAAAACTGTGTAACTGGAATTTTACATTCAGTGAAATTATCTTTCAGAGGTAAAGGCAAAATAAAGTCATTCCAAATAAATGAAATTTGAGGATCAGAAACATATTCCAAAGAATGTTGTGGAACTTTTATTAACCAGAAAATAAAAATGTCAGGAAAAAAAAATTGACCTAGAGGAAATAGTGTTAGAAGAGGTAAATACAAAAACTATCTTTAAATGATTTTATACTCTTTAAAAGATAATTGACTAATGTTGTAAAGATAACAACATAGTATTGTGGGGATTATAACCTATGTAGAAATAAAATGTATGAAAATATAAGCCAAAGAATGGGAGAGGAAAATGGAAATATAATGTTATAAGATTCTTATACTAGAACATTACTAGAACCCTAGAACATCACTAAAAACAAAGCAAAATAAAGCAAAAAAGATGTATCTCTAGCAAGAGAATATGGAGATTAAATGAAACCTAAATTCTCAGTTTATCCAAATGAAGGCATGAATAAAAAAAACAAAGTTTAAATGGGATAAATAGAAAAGAAATTATTAGGATGGTAAAATGAAATCCAGTCATATGTATATATATATAATTATTAATTATTTACATAGGTAGAACTATAAAACCAACTAAGTGGCAGAAAATATTAGATAGGATAAGAAAGCAAAATCCAACTGCTACCTGTAAGAAACTCATTTTTACATATAAAGGCACAAATTAAATGAAAAGGAAAATGTTGAATGAATGTAAATGATAGAAAAAGATATGCAAAAGGAGTCTGGTGTGTTTGTATTACCTTTGGATAAAGTGGATTAGGACATAGACTATCACCAAGGATAAAGGGGGAAATTTCAGAATGATAAGGAAATTAATCAATAAAATAATCCTAAATGAGTATGTATAGAAACATGATTTCGCTGAAATATTTTATAAACCATGAGAAGTATGTGTACACTAAAAATATGAAGTATAGTTGAGAGAAATTAAGGGAAATCTAACTAAACAAAGAGATAGCCCACGTTCATGGACTGGAAGACTCAATATTATTAATATGTTAATTGTATGAATATTGATTTATGGATTCAAAGCAATCTTATTCCAAAATTCAAGCAAAATTTCTTGTAGAAATGGCCAAGTATATGCTAAAATTCATATGAAAATGCAGAAGATCTAGACTTGTAAAATGAATATTTGGAACCATCTAGAAGACTTAAACTACATAATTTTCAGCTTAATTCTAAACTGACAGCCATCTAGGCTGTTTGGCATCGCTGTAAGGATATAATAGATAAATGGAAAGAGATAAATCCACACATATACAGTTAATTGATTTTTGACAAATAATTCAATAAGGAAGGATAGTGTAATCTCAAAACCATAGTTTAATGAAAGATTCCAGACACAAGAAAATTTATATTATATGATACCATTTACAAAATTCTAAAAGAATTGAAATATAAAGCAGACCAGTCAGTGATTGTCAGAGCCTAAAGTGAGGGTAATGGTTTGAGTGAAACGAGGGGAGAAGAATACAAGACAACTTTTTGGGATCATGGAAATGTTCTCTATCATGATTGTATGGCTGTTACATGACCATATATATTTGATCAAACTAAAACTAAAGAATAAATAAATAAATAAATAAAGGGGAGATATACCATATTTGTTATTAAAATACTAACTGTGTAAGATGTAAATTTACCTGAAATTTAGCTATAGATTCAATGAAAACCTGATCATACTCCTACTAAATGATTTTTTAAGGGAGTAATTGCTGATACTAATATGTATAGAAGAATGCAAAGACCTCAGAAGAAACAAAACAATCTTAAAAATGAAAAAAGTTAAGACTTATTACTTAATTCTAAGTTGCATTTTATTTTATTTTTTTATTTAAATTCAATTAATTAACAAATAGTGTATTATTAATTTCGGAGGTAGAGTTCAGTGATTCATCAGTGGTATTTGACGCCCAGTGCTCATTACATCATGCATCCACCTTAATGCCCATGCTGTTACCTCACCTCACTGTTTCCTATGGTCAAGAGTCTTTTGTGGTTTATCTCCTTTTCTGATTATGTCTTTTTATTTTTCCCTCCCTTCCTCTATGCTCCTTTGTTTTGTTTCTTAAATTCCACATATTTGTAAGATCATATGATAATTCTCTTTCTCAGATTGACTTATTTTGCTTAGCATAATACCCTCTAGTTCCATCTACACTAAGACGTATTTTAAAGCTGCAATAATCAGGAGAGTGCGATATTGGCATTAGCACAAACACATCAATGGAACATAATAAAAGTACAGAAATAGATCCACAATATGTGATCAAATTATTTTAAACAAATGTGCTTACACAATCTAAAGAAGAAATGAAAGGCTTTTCAATATTTCTGAAACAACTGTATAACTAGGGGGAAAAACATATGTTGAGTCTTTTGAATACCATTCCTCAAAATTAATTCCTGAAATTATAGAATTAATCATATTACATTAACACTTTTAAAAGTTCTAGGCCTTGGATTAGGCAAACATTTCTTAGGCAGGAAAATAAAATAAGTTTACTCAATCAAAGTCAAAACCTTTTCCTAATCAAAAGACACCTTTCCAAAACAGTCAAGTAATAGTGAAACAATCCATATATCTGACAAAGGGTGTTCATGAATGACACATAAAGAACTTCTACAAGTCAATAATAAAAAGAAAAACATCAATAAAAGAATGGGAAAAAGGCTTGAGCAGTTACAAAAGAAAGTATAAAAATGGTAAATAAGACAGGAAAAGATGCCGAACATGATTTATCATCTGGGAATTATTAAACAAAGCACAATGAGATAATGTTTCACATCTTTCTAGATTGTTAAAATTTAAAGACTGACCAAAACAAATGTTTATGAAAATATGGAGCACCTGGGATGATCACGGATTTCTGGGGGCTGTGAAATTACACAGCTACTTTAGAAAGCTGTGTGGCATTTTTTTACGAAGTTAAATGTCTCTTATAACTCAACAATTTTACTGTTAGTTATTTATCCAGGGGAATGATAGCATAGGTTCTCACAAATAAGGCGGACAAAAATGTTAATAGCAGCTTTATTCATGACAGTCTTAGACTTGAAATAACCCAAATGTCCTTAAACAAAAGAATGAATAAATAACTTAAATATTTCATACAAAGGAATACTTCTCAACCACAAAAAAGAAAAGAAAGTTTGATTTTAGAATGGATCCTTAGGAGGGAAAGACCACATAGAAGATATACTTGAGAGTATGTAAGTGACAAAATTAGAATATGGGATAGATTTATTCAAGAATCTTATTGATGTTGAATTTATTGAGTATGACATGATTTTTATGGAGAATATTTATTTGTAGGTAGCCCACTGAGTATATACAGGCAAGGAACCATGATATATTTTACTTCTCAAATGTTTGAGAAAAATTTTATATATTATATGAAATGTTAGTATGGAGATGTTTATATGAGCATACATATGTATGCGTATGTGTGTATATGTATACAGCTGACCCTTGAGCAACACAGGTTTGAATTGTGTGGGTCCATTTATACGTGAATATTTTTACTGTATACATGTATTTTCTCTTCATTTGGGTTTTCTTTTTTTTTTTTTTTGGATTTTCTTAATAATAATTTTCTTTTGTCTAGCTTATTTAAGTGAAAGAATATAGTATATGATATATATAACATATTAAGTATATATTGATTGTTTATATTACTAGTAAGGTTTCTGGTCAACAGTAGGCTATTTATAGTTCAGTTTTGGGGGAGTTATAAGTTATATTTGGGTTTTTGACTTTGCCAGGGGTTGGTGCCTCCTAACCCCCTGTGTTGTTCATGGGTCAGACTTATGTATGTATAAAACAAGGGAGAGTTGTGTAAACGTCAAGCGATATAGGTAAATGCTGTCAACAAATGAAGCTAGATAGGAGATATACAGATTTTATTTTTTTATTTTTTGAAGATTTTGTTTATTTGAAAAAGTGTGCACAAGCAGGGCCAGTGACAGAAGGAGAGGGAGGAGTGGACTCCCTGCTGAGCAAGGAGCCTGATATGGGGCTCAATCCTAGGACCCTGGGATCGTGACCTAAGCCGAAGGCAGACGCTTAATTGACTAAGCTACGAGGTGCCCCATATATAGTTTTTTGTGTGTTATTACTCTAATTCTTGTAAATTTTCTATAAATTTGGAATTATTTCCAAATAGATTATTTAAAAAGGAAATACACTGAAAAACACAAGTGTAGCTCAAAATATTATTTTTAGTGAAAAAAGTCAAACATAAAAATGTATCTACTATATGATTGTTTAGATGATATTCTAGAATAGATAAAGCCAATCCATAACGTTAAAAGTCAGAATTATGGTCACCTAAGCAGGGAATAGGGAGTGATTTAATTATTGACTGGAAAGGAAACAAGGAATATTCAGGAGAGAAAGGAATGCTTTATATCTTGATTTTCTTGTTTGTTATGTGAGTTACACGTACATGTGTTACAACTCATGGAACTGTGTTAGGAGCTCTGCATCTTACTCCATGTAGAAGATATTTCAGTAAAATTAATTATAAAAAGTGCATTTATAAATTGTCATTCCAGCAGGAGATGTAGCCAAGCAAAATCAAGTTGCTTTTTGGCTCTCATTGAAAGGTCTGTATTGAAAATTTGCTTTCTGGGCCTAATACTAACATCATTAGCTAGCATAGCCTATGACTAATTATTTTATTGCTTTATACTGCCTATTTTATTGTTTTATCTTTTGTCCATCAGGAGGGTCGGTGTATCTGAATATATAATTCACAAAAATACAATTAGGTTTCTAATGGTGTGTTGGATAAATTAACAATTGGCACTATGGTAAAAAAGAAAGAGAAATTTCCATGTAAGTAATCTCACCATGGCCAATTCCTAGCTACCAATGTGATGTCACTAAAAAAAAGATCGTCAGTAATTAACTGTGGGGTAGCTTTAGCACACTAGTGGGTTTAACTATAGACATTCAGTATCTACATATGTAAAGAATGCTTTTCATAACACATGGCAGGATCCAAAATAGTCAGTAGACGATCACTACCTACTGCCTGCTATTTGGCCCTTTAGATACAATTGATTGATTATTGGTGATCATATATCCTAGTTTGGTTCTTTTCTGTTTTAGTGACTTTTCTTTTTCAGCTGAATGTCAGCTTCTTTTCCTCTGTAAATCTTGTAGCAGAAATCTGAGTAAGGGTCATTTAGGTCCATGACTAGCTGAATAAGCATTGAATACTGCTGATGGTGATTCTTTTTTACCTGGTGGCATTAGGAGATGTTTGCAGACAATGACATTGTCAGAATACTTATCCTTTACTGCAGGTATTGCCCTGAAAAGTCTTGATTTTGTGTCATCTCTGATTAAGGAGGGCCTATACTCTTCTCCTCAGCACATGAGGCAGTTCTTCTTCCAGTGGATTTTAAACTGCAGGCTTCTTTGAAAAATGTATGGGAAGGACAGCTTTTCCCCCATCTATTCTCCTCTTCCTCCCCTTAGGTTCGTCTCACTTTTAAATTAAAGAAACATAGACACTGATCTTAAGTCAATGGAAAGGTTCAGAGTTTTTAGTAAGACTATTTTTTATATATATTCATGGACAAACCCTAGAGGCATCCATGATTATAAACAAGAATTTTGCCAATTCGTCATCTGATTGGCAACTTCACTTTATATCTTTCCTCACTGTAGGTCTAAAAAAAAAACAAAAAAACCCCAAGCAATTAAAAAAAGCTCATTAGGTTCCTGCTAATGTTTCCTGTGTGCATATTTTGGGGTAGTATCTTTCGCCCCTCTTAGCTTCCTATTATCTAAAGTGGTCATTATATCTGTACTGTTCTGCAATATTGGGGAAAAAAAAAATAAGCTGGGTATTTTATGCCGTCTGCATATACTCTGTCCCACTCCTGGTTTTTTAAACAATGAGTATAATTCAATTTAATTTAGATTGTTGAATTTTTAGTATTTTATAGTTGTATGATTGTGACTCAGAAGACAAAATAATACAAGGCAAAAATAACTGATTTATCCTAAGGGAAAACTGTAGCCCATATAAAATTTGATTTTATGAAAGTTCATATCAGTATTTTTTAATATTTGTGAAAATTTCAACTAATCCAAATGTAAAATAGTGGTAAACTATATAAAATTATTCATATCGTATAAAAGTTTTTAAACTGTAAACATAAGAAGGAAGGGTATAGAGGAATATTTAAAGACATGGGAATATTGTTAATAAGTGAGAGATCAGGCTACAAATTTATAGGTTATGATTTCACTTTTATTTAAAAAGCATGCAAAGAGAAAGAGGCAAACCAAGAAACAGACTCTTAACCATAGAGAACAAACTTATGGTTACCAGAGGGGAGGTGGGTGGGAGGGGATGGGGAACTAGGTGATAGGGATTAAGGAGGGCACTTGTGATGAGCACCAGCTGTTGTATGGAAGTGTTGAATCACTATATTGTATACCTGAAACTAATATAACACTGTAACACTGTATGTTAACTAACTGGAATTTGAATAAAAATATTAAAAAACAAACAAAAATGCATGCCAAAACCATTATCAGTGGTCTACACTAGGTGATGAGATTATACCCATTTTTACTTTGTCTTTGTGCTTTTCTCTATTTGATAAACATTTGAACGTGAAAATATTTTTCTATTGAGAAACTTAACTGGATGAATTAATTTGTGTGACAAGATAATAGAAACTAAAAACAAATTTAATTATTTGAGCTTTTTCAAAATTGTTTTTGATTAGTGAAGAAAGAGGTAAGGTAATTTTTATCCTTAAATGGTCAGTATTTTTCTGCCATTACTGCTATGCTAATAAGGTTTTTCTTCTTTTATTAAGAATGAATGGAAATTTGTGCAAGCTACTTTATATAAGTCAAAGCTTAGTGTACGGTTTAAGTTCATCAGGTTGCTAGGAAAATATGAACTATCATCTCACAGACAAAGCTAGAACTGTAGAGCTGTAGAAAATCCAAGGACTCATGGAGGAAAAGCAAGATCTAAAATAAATCTAATTAAGACTTCAAAGCAGCACAGGGGTTTCTTCAAGAGGACCTTTCTTTCCTCCCTCCCTCCTCTCCTTTCATCTTTTCATCATTCCTTTCTTAGATATTTTGAGTTCCTACAACATTCTAAGCACTGAGGATATAGGCAAATTCTCTGTCTACATTCTCTTGGATGGGAAAAATCACAGCCCTTAAACAGTAGACAAATAAGAGAAGTGAAATAAATAAATAAATAAATATTGCAGGTAGTGACAAGTGCTAAAAAGAAAATAAAACTAGATGATGGGGGATCCCTGGGTGGCGCAGCGGTTTGGCGCCTGCCTTTGGCCCAGGGCGGGATCCTGGAGACCCGGGATCGAATCCCACGTCGGGCTTCCGGTGCATGGAGCCTGCTTCTCCCTCGGCCTGTGTCTCTGCCTCTCTCAATCTCTCTCTGTGACTATCATAAATAAATAAAAATTGAAAAAAAAAAAAAACTAGATGATGGGTTAGTAACTAGCTGGAGGGCTGAGAAATAAGATGAGGATGCCTTAGAGTGGGCAATCTGGGAAGTACTTTCAGAAGAGCTGTTATTTGAAGAAAAGATCCTGAGACAGAACATTCTAGTATAGGTGCTCAGTGAGTGGGAGGAAAGGGTGGCACGATATGAGCTGGAGAGTAGAAACTGGGTAGATCCTATGGGACCTTACATTTTATTCTCAATGCAATGGGAAGATCTTGGAGGATTTCAAGCCAGTCGATAGAATGCATAATTTAAAAGTCTACACTGGCAGTTGTATGGATGATGGATGGATTGTAGTGGGCAAGTATAACAGCAGCAGAGCTGCGATTAGGATGCTATTGCGGAAATCCAATGGGCATATATCTTCTTCCTAGTCATTAAATAGTTAGCTTCCGTCTTCAATCTAATTGCTATCTCATTTACTCTCCCAATTTCTGTTCTTTTGACTCAGTTTTTATTCCCTTTTCTTCACTGAACTTTTTGGTACCGCTTAGCTTCTGTGTCCTCAAGAATGTGGCTCTCTGTAATTGCTCATTTCCAGATTCAACTTCCCTGTCTCTAAGCACTAATATACATTTTTTATCTTCTGTGCACAGTTGTTCAGCGTTAGGTTCCTCCACCAACTGCTCAGTTCTCTTATCTTGCTATATCAGGCAACATCATGTGTTTCTGGCAAGCCTGTAGATTATTGTTGAACTTGAATTAAGTATTTGTAGCTCAGGCACAAGGGATTTATACAAGTTGTGTAAGTCATGGCCATCTAGAGCTACCCCATCATCTGGAGCTGTGAATAAAATGATGTCACCTAAATGAAGCCATGGGAGTGTTGGATGTCCCAATTGGCATGCTGGTACAGCTATGTGGCATTTTTCTTTTAGTTGATTAGTAGATAATTCTACTAAGAATTCAATTAATCCGAGAATTGTGAGTTAAAGAGACATGCTACAGGGAATAAAAGGAAAGAGGTAGTTGAATTGTGTGTGTGCATATATGTGTACACTTGTGTGTGTTTCCAGTTACTATGGCAAACTTCAGGAGGAAGACATGCATATTCTTTTGGAAATCTGGACTTGTAGGCACAGAGTCAAAAATAGTATTCAATTTAGAAAACTTGATATATGTTCCCTCAGTTTGTCAGAGGACAAATTGTTGAATAACCAAGTTGATTGAAAGTATGTTCTAGGGGCAGCCCTGGTGGCTCAGTGGTTTAGCGCCACCTTAAGCCCAGGACGTGATCCTGGAGACCTGGGATAGAGTCCCAGGATGGTCTCCCTGCATGGAGCCTGCTTCTCCCTCTGCCTCTGCCTGTGTCTCTTCCTCTCTCTCTCTCTCTCCCTCTCTCTCTCTCTGTCTCTCATGAATAAATAAATAAAATCTTTAAAAAAAAGAAAGTATGTTCTAACTTTTGAGTCTGTGATGATTGAAAAGCAACTTTGGTAAATTTATAGATTCAAATAAACTTAATATTAATAATGCCTATAAACGTCAAGGATCTTTGAGATTTGTGTTACACCTAGTTTTGTTTTTTAAACAGATTAACCAGTGAGGGTGAAATGTGATGTAATAGTCATTCAGCCTCAATTTTATTTTACTTATTTTCATTTTTTGAAATTCAAGTATAATTAATATACAGTATTCTATTAGTTTCAGGTATATGATATAATGATTAAACAATTTTATACATTATTCAGTGCTTATTATGGTAAATGTAATCTTAATCCCTTTCATCTATCCCCCCATCCACCTCTCCTCTGGCAACCACCAATTTGTTCTCTGTATTTAAGGGAAGGGAAAATAAAATATGATAAAAACAGAGAGAAGCAAGTCATGAGACTTAACTATAGGGAATCAACTGAGGGTCGCTGGAAGGAAGGTGGGTGACAGGATGGGGTAACTGGATGATGGACATGAAGAAGGGAGCTCTTGATGTAATGAATACTGGGTGTTATATGCAATTGATGAATCACTAAACTCTATTCTGAAGCCAATAATACACACTCTATGTTAATTAACTTGAATTTAAGTTTAAAAAAATTTAAAATTAAAAAAAAAATAAAATTAAAAAAATTTAAATTTTTGTCTCTTTTATCTTTCTTTGCTTTGTTTAGTGAATTCCACATATGAGTGAAATCATAAGGTATTGTCTTTCTCTGACTGATTTACTTCCCTTAGCATTATACCTTCTAGATGCATCCATGTTGTTGTAAATGGCAAGATCTTATTCTTTTTTATGGCCGAGTGATATTCCACTGTATATATATATATACACTACTTCTTCTTTACCCATTCATCTGTCAATGGACACTTGAATTGCTTCTTTTTTTTTTTTGAATTGCTTCTTTATCTTGGCTATTGTAAACAATGCTGCAGTAAACATAGCGGGGCATGTATCTTTTTGAAATTTGTGTTTTCATTTTCTTTTGATAAATACCCAACAGTGGAATTATGCATCACGTGGTAATTCTATTTTTAATTTTTTGAGGAACTTCCATACTGTTTTCTACAGTGGCTGTACCTGTTTGCATTCCCACCAACGATGCATGAGGGTTCCTTTTTCTTCATATCCTCTCCAACACTTGTTATTTCTCATGTTTTTGATTTTATCCATTCTGACAGGTGTGAAGCATTATCTCATTGTGCTTTTGATTTGCATTTCCCTCATGATTGGTGACGTTGAGCATCTTTTCACATGTCTGTTAACCATTTGTATGTCTTTTTTGGAAAAATGTCTTCATATCTTCTGCCAATTTAAAAAATTGGATTATTTGTTATTTTGGTGTTATGTTGTATAGATTATTTTTTAAAAAGATTTTATTTATTTATTCATGAGAGACTCAGAATGAGAGACAGAAACACAGACTGAGGGAGAAGCAGGCTCCTTGTGGGAGCCCAATGTGGGACTTGATCCCTGGACTCAGGATCACACTCTGAGCCAAAAAGGCAGACGCTTAACTGCTGAGCCACCCAGGCTTCCCAATTCTTTATATAATTTGGTTATTAACCCCTTATCAAATATATCATTTGCAAATCTCTTCTCCCATTCAGTAGATTGTCAGTAGATTGTCTCTTTTGTTGATGGTTTCCTTCACTGTGCAAAACTATTTTATCTTTTGTAGTCCCAGTATTTTAATTTTGCATTGTTTCCCCTGCCAGAGAAGACATATCTAGGTAAATTATTCTACGGATAATGTCAGAAATTACTGCCTATGTTTTCTTCCAGGAAATTTATGGTTTCAAGACTCACATTTAGGTGACAGTGGGTATCCTTGTTTTGTTCCTGATATTAGGGTAAACGCTCTCAGCTTTTCATCACTGAGTATAATCTTCACCGTGGCCCTAATTATGTCAAGGAATGTTTCTCTAAACCTACTTTTTGAGAATTTTTATCATGAAGCGATATACTTTGCCAAATATTTTTTCCTGCATCTATTGAAATGATCATATGGTTTTACTCCTTTCTCTTGTTAATGTGATATATCACATTGATTGATTTGTTTTTTTAATTAATTTAAAAAAATTATTTATTTATTTATGATAGTCACACAGAGAGAGAGAGAGAGAGAGAGAGGCAGAGACACAGGCAGAGGGAGATGCAGGCTCCATGCACCGGGAGAGCCCGACGTGGGACTCCCCGGGTCTCCAGGATCACGCCCTGGGCCAAAGGCAGGCGCCAAACTGCTGCGCCACCCAGGGATCCCTGTTAATCATTCTTTAGAAATACTATATGCATTCCATTTTTGATATATCACATTGATTGATTTGTGAATATTGAACCACCTTTGCATTCCTGCATTTAAATGTTTGGTAGAATTCACCTGTGAAGCTGTCTGGTCTTGGACTTTGTTGGGAGTTTTTTTGATTACTGATTTAATTTCATTGTTAGTAATTGATCTGTTCAAATTTTCTATTAATTCCTGATTCACTTTTGGAAGGTTATATGTCTAGGAGTTTATCCATTAATCTAGGGTATCTAATTTGTTGGTATATATATATATATTATAATATTCTCTTATAATCCTTTGTATTTCTATGGTGTTATTATTTCTACTCTTTCATTCTGATTATATTTATTTGAGTGCTCCCTCTCTTTATGAGTTTGGCTAAAGGTTTATCAATTTTGTTGATGTTGTCAAAGAACCAGCTTCTGATTTCATTAATTTGTTCTGTTATTTTTTTAAGTCTCATTTATTTCTGCTTTAATCTTTATTATTTCCTTCTTTCTACTGGATTTAGATTTTGTTTTGTTTTGTTTTGTTTTACTAGTAATTTATGTATAAGGTGAGGTTGTTCATTTGAGATTTTTTTCTTGTTTCTTGAGGTAGGCCTGGATTGCTATAATCTTTCCTCTTAGAATACCTTTTACTGTATCCCCCAAATTTGAACCATTGTAATTTCATTTTCATTTGTCTTCATATACTTTTTGACGTCCTCTTTAATTAATTTTGTGGTTGTCCCATTCATTATTTAGAGGCATGTTATTTAACCTCCTGATATTTGTGCTCTTTTCAGATTTTTTTTTCCTGTGGTAAATTTCTAGTTTCATACTCTTATGGTTGCAAAAGATGCATTAATATGACTTAAATTTTTTTGAATTTGTTGAGATTTGTTTTGAGGCCTAACATGTGATCTGTTCTAGAAAACGTTCCATAAGCACTTGAAAAGAATGTATATTCTGCTGTTTTAGGAGGGATTGTTCTGAATGTATCTGTTAGATCCATCTGCTAAAATGTTTCATTCAAAAGACACAGTGTTTCCTTGTTGATATTTTGTTTGGATGATCTATCCATTAATGTCAATGAGGTGTTGTTTCCTACTATTATTGTATTACTGTCAATTATTTCCTTTATGTTTGTTATTAGCTGGTTTATGTATTTGAGTGTTCCTATGTTGTGTGCATAGATATTTATAATTATTATATCTTCTTGTTGGATTGTTTTCTTTATAATTATGTAGTGTCCTTAAATGTGTCTTGTTATAGTCTTTGTTTTAAAGTCTGTTTTGTCCAATATAAATATTGCTACCCTGGCTTGCTTTTTTTTCTTTCTCTTTCTTTCTTTCTTTCTTTCTTTCTTTCTTTCTTTCTTTCTTTCTTTCTTTCTTTCTTTCTCTTTCTTTCTTTCTTTCTTTCTTTCTTTCTTTCTTTCTTTCTTTCCTCTTTCTTTCTTTCCTTCCTTTCTTCTTTCTTTCTCTTTCCTTTCTTTTCACTTCCATTTGCATGTTAAATATTTTTCCATCCCTTAGCTTTAATTTGCATATGTCTTTAGGTCTAAGATCAATCTCTTGAAGGCAGCATATAGATAGGTCTTGATTTTTTATCCATTCCATCACCCTATGTCTTTTGATAGGAGTGTTTAGTCCATTTACATTTAAAATAATTATTGATAGGTAATGTATTTTTTGCCATTTTGTGACTTGTTTTATGTGTGTATTTTGTGTGTGTGTGTATGTGTGTGTGTGTGTTTTGTTTCTTTCTTTTGCCTTCTTCCTTTGTGGTTTGATGGTTTTCTATAATGTTATGCTTGGATTCTTTTCTCTTTATTTTTACATATCTACTACTACTTTTTGGTTTGTGGTTACCATTAGGTTTATATATGCCATTCTATGCATGTAGCAGTCCATATCAAGTTGATGGTTTCTTAAGTTTGAACCCATTCTTAAAGCACTAAATTTTTACTTCCCTCCCACATTTTATGGATATGATGTAATATTTTATATCATTTTATTTTGTGAATCTCTTGGCTGATTTTTATAGATATAATTATTTTACTGCATTTGTCCTTTAACCTCCATACTGGCTTTATGATTAATATACTACCTTTATTGTGTTTGTATGTACCTGTGACTTTTTTTTCCTTCTCTAATTATCTTACTCCTGATTGTGGCCTTTCCTTTCCATTCAAAGAATTTCCTTTAGTATTTCTTGTAAAGCTGGTTTAGTAGTGATGAATATCTTTAACTTTTGTTTGTCTGGGCAATTCTTTATCCTATTTGGTATGCTAGTGTTGCTGGATAGAGTATTCTTTAAAAAACTTGTAGGGTTTTTTTTTTTTTTTTCTTTCAGTACTTTTTAATATATCATGCCACTGCTTTCTGGCCTGCAATGCTTCTGCTGAAAAAATCAGCTGATAGACATTTTGGGTTTCCCTTGTATGTAGCTGTTTTCTCTTGCTTTAAAAATTATCGCTTTTTCATGACTTTTTGCCATTTTAATTATGTGCCTTGGTGTGACCTACTTGGGTTGGGTTTTTTGTAGGCTCTTTGTGTCTCCCACATCTAGATTTCTGTTTCCTTCCCCGGATTAAGGAAGCTTTCAGCTATTTCTTGAAATAAATTTTTTGTCCCTTCTTCTCTCTCTTTTTCTGGGATCCTAATAATGTGAATGTTATAATGCTTGATTGATGTAGGCTGGCTGGGTCTGAGGACTCAGACAACAGGACTGGTCCTTAACTTCATGCAGAATAGAAATAAAATGTGAGCTGATAGGAAGTGAGAGCAGAGTTTACTGAAGATATAAAGAGGGTGCAATTACAGATGGAACATCTGGGAGAGTTAGAAAGGCAAAGAAGAATGAGTCTTATTTTCGCTTGGAGTCTGGGGTTTTTATTGAGGTTGGTGGTCTGATGTACATGTCCTCTCAGGCATCCAGGAACTGGTTAAAATAAAGAAGAGTGTCTGAGTGTCTATTTCCATTATGCCTGGGAGCCAGGGGTCTTGGCATCAAGATGTCTGCAGTCAGTAGTCTTGGAAAATGTACCTGACAACTTCACCCAACTTCACCCAGTCCTAGAAGACTCCATAGAAATTATTAACACTTTGATCTTTATAAAGAGAAAATACATTACCAGTACTATAAGACAGATATAGAGAGGGAGTGCAGGACCTAACAGGAATAGAAGCTGGAAAAGAAAAAACAAACAAAGTGTTTTTCAAGGGATTCTTTCAGTTTCCCCATCTCATGATGATGTTGCTGAGTTTCCTTAACCTATTATCATTTTTATTATTCTTTTTTTTTTCTTTTTGCTGTTCTGCTGCATTGTTTTCCATTACTCTGTCTTCCAGCTCACTGAACCATATTCCTACTTCTTATAGGCTAGTATTTATCCCCAGTAGAGTATTTTTTTTTAAATTTTAGTTTTTCATCTTGGATTGGTTCTTTGTTATATTTTCTCTTTGTTGAAGGTCTCATTGAGATCTCCTACTCTTCTCAAGTGCAGTAAGTATCTTTGTTACCATTACTTTGAATTCTTTCTGGGTAATTGGGTATCTCCATTTCATTTAGCTCTTTTGCTGTGATTTTATCCTGTTCTTTCAATGGGGACCTATCTCTCTTTTCATTTTGTCTAACTCTCTGTGTCTGTCAGATATGTCTCCTGATCTTGGAAGGAGTGGCCTTATGAAGAAGAGGTCCTGTAGTGCTCTGTAGTACAATGTACCATAGTCACTAGATCTTGGTGCTTCACTAGTGTTTCCTGTGTGTGTTGTGTGCATCCTACTATGGTTGAGGCATGTTTGCCTTTAGTCCAGTCATTTGCAATGACCCTCTTTGTTGTTATGGGCAAGGTTTAGTGCTATTAAGAACCCAGTCTAGGTCAGACCAGATGCCTGCCCTCAGTCTGCTTGCTAGAACTGCGGGTGCACTGAACTTCAGAGTGCTCTACATGCATTGTCCCTTGAGAGGTTTTCATTGGTGGATGGGACTGGCAATCAGGCAAGATGTCTGCCGCCAATCTCTGTTGGAGCTATCATGACCCTGAACTACAGGAATCTTTCTTTGTGCTGCCCCCTGTGAGGTTTTCGTTGGTCAGGGAGTCTGCAGTCAGATCAGATGTCTGCCCCAGCTTAGTGCTAGGGTGCAATAGAAATGGTATATGTGGTTATCTTCCTCTCTCCCCAGGACAAGAATCACTTTGGAATGGTGTTGGCTGATGTTGGATTCGCTTGAAGAATGATAGGCATCTGTTGCTGCTTTGGAGGGGCTCTTGTGGAATGGAGTGGGTTGGGTTAGTGCAGTCTGCAGGAGAACATGGGACTGGGGTGCAAAGTGTTAGCAAGTTAGATGGCAAGTGTTTATGCTGGTTCCTGCAGGTGTCGGTGTATCCAGACTAAGCTAGGCCAGTGCCTCCTGGTCTTCTGCTCTTGGAGAAGTCTCCTAAAGATATCTGCTACTTCTGTGCAAGTTCTGAGATCAGTAAATAAATATTTCTGTATACCCCAGGCTCTTTTTAAACTGCTACTTTTATGCTGTATCTTGGTGGGCTTGTTTATTCTTCTGTCCCCTTTAGGGCAGGCACTCAATTTCCCATTGCCCTAGGGCTCTTCTGAATTGAGGCTACTGATTTTTAAAGTTTCTGGTGGTAAGCCCCAGTGATTGTAAAAACACAGGAAGTTAAGCCCCTCTGATTTTCAAAGCCCAATGGTATACGAACTTGTCTTCCCAGCATAGGTCCCCTGTGTCTGGGGTGTCTTGTGTGGTGGTCTGTTCCTCTCCCTTCTTTGTTCTTGCGGTGTTCCTCCTATTTGGAACACCTTTAGTCTTGCTAGTTAGTTTGGTTCCAGAGTGAGATTCCACCCTTCCTATTGTTTTCAATGTGGCTGCCTCTGTATGATTAATTAGAGAAAGTCTGCTAAGCTTTGGTTTCTTTTCCATGTTAGTTACACTGATGTGGCTCTTATGGAGGTGCATTTGTGAGATGAGGTGAGTTTAGGATTCTTCTATTCCACCATCATCCCAGCTCCTCAATCTATACTTTAGATAGGTCTCTGTATCATTTCAGTGTTTTATTCTGTGAAGTATGATTAAATGATTCTAGACAGTTAAGTTTTTTTTTTTTCATATCATTGAGATTTCTCACTTAGAGAATGTATCTCTAAGTATATTAATGAAAATGAAAGTTTATTTTCTGGTAAATACATAGATAAAAAATAAAAGAAGGCAAAATGATAGATTGTTTTTAAAAGTGTTGGTAATTCGTTTAATGTGATATTTGGTGACAGATTTTGCAACTCATTTCTAAAAGCAGTTTGGCGGAGAAGATTTTATCTTACTTTGAGCCCAATACACAATGGAAAAATCTCCTGCAAATAGAAGAAAGTATAACTCTAATTCACTTATTTTTTATTTCTTAGCCAGGATCTGCAATGTACTCTCAACAGCCAGCATTTTGCATAAGAGGAAAAGCATTGTGTCATCCATATTAATTACACATCTTGTATCTGCCAGTAATGTCACTATTGGTACTGCCAACGCTGTGAGTCTCTTTTCAAGGATATTCCTTGGGTTATGTTCAATGTTATGCATGATTGGATCAGAATTGGGACAGAAGAATTTTTGGCAACATTTGAAAATTTCATACAGATAAAAGGAAAAAAATTAAGTTATAAGTGTTTGCCTACTTTACTCTGTTGGGCTGATTGGAATAATGGGTAAAAAGTATTGATTGAAATCTAAAAAGGCTAAGTTGATCTACATAACATATAGCTGAGTGTGGATCAGTGCAGAGAGAGTGTATAACAAATAAAAGCCAATGCAGAGCACTAGAGGTTGTTTTAAAAGAAAAGATTTTTGGAAATCAAATATAGTGTCAGAGAGAGAGGAGAGAATTTCTGAGCAGGCCATTGTGGATATTTGGAAATGGAAAATAGCAAAGACAAATTATAGAGCATATTGCTCTGTGTCATGCTATTTCATACATCTCCCTTTGTCCTTTAGTAACTTGAGTAAGAATATATTTCAGTGCATTTGGAATGTGGGACTTTTATCCTTTGAATGTGATAACATATGGAAATTTGCCACAAAATAGAAGTAAGAAGGCAAAGCCTAGTTATATTCAAGTTAGTTAGGAAAAAACACTAGCCCTGGAATACACCTCAGTTGTCCCTCCTCATTCTCTCAGAGAAAGAGGTGAAACCCAGATAAGTTTAAAGAATTTGCCTGAGGTGATATAGTTAATAGGGAAAATCTAGTACTAGAATTTAAGTATTCTTGCTCATATTTTAGCATCTATACATAATCTCAGTTAATGCTACACAGTTGCATGGTGTTAATACATTCTGTTTATTATTGGGTGTCATTAAAGAAATTGATATTAGATGTGAGATAACAAATTTAAGTGAAAGTGTGTGAGAAAAATAGTAACTGTAGTAATCTTTTGCCCATTGCTTTCAACAAAGATTAATAGTGACAAAAGAATAGTGTAGTGCCAAGATAATCATCTTGCAACTTTTTTTTTAAGATTTTATTTATTTATTCATGAAAGACACACAGAGAGGCAGAGACAGGCAGAGGGAGAAGCAGGCTCCTTGCAGGGAGCCTGATGTGGGACTTGATGTCAGGAGCCCAGAATCACAACCTGAACCAAAGGCAGATGCTCAACCACTGAGCCACCCAGGTGCCCCAATCACCATCAACTTTCAAACAACTGCCTCACTGAGAAATTTTACTGTTGGGTTTAATCAATGGCATTGTTGGTGCCTTAGCTCATTATCTTTACATTTCATAATTATCAATCAGTTATCAATGTTTATTAAACATCAATAGAATAATTATTTGCACAACACAGAAATCAATGTATTTTATTTATTTATGAATTTATATAAAAATAAACAACAGAACTTAACAACATTCCAGACACAGTTCTATAAATTCTACATGTGTTAATGAACTAAGCCTCATAATATATGATGTATATATATTTACCTTACATATGTTTACCCATATATATAGCTCATGTTTTACACATGGGGTAGACAATAGAATTTATTTTTTATTGTGGTAAAAAACACATAACATGAAATCTATCTTCTTAGTAAATATTTAAGTGTGTAGATAATTTTGTTAACTATATGCACATTGTTGTGCAGTAGATCTCCAGAACTTTTCTGTCTTGCTGGACCGAAATTCTATACTTATTTAGTAGCAACCCCCCATTTCCATATACTTCCCACCCCTATTTCTGGCAAGAACCATTCTATTTTCTGCTTCTATGAGTTTGATGACTTTACATACTTCATAGAAGTGCAATCATGCAGTATTTATCCATTATTTACTGGCTAATTTAAACTCAAGATTCATCCATTTTGAGGCCAATGGAAACATTTCCTCCCTTTATAAAGGCCGAATAATTTCTGTTGTATATATACACTACATATTCTTACTCATTCATCTGTTGACAGGCAATTAGGTTGTTTCTACATTTTGGCTATTGTGAATAATTCTACGATGAAAAGTGAGTGCAAATATCTCATAGAGAATCTATTTTTGGGCAGCCTGGGTGGCTTAGCAGTTTAGCGCTGCCTTCAGCCCAGCGCGGGATCCTGGGGACCCAGGATCCAGTCCCATGTTAGGCTCCCTGCAAGGAGCCTGCCTCTCCCTCTGCCTGTGTCTCTGCCTCTCTCTTTGTCTCTCATGAATAAATAATTAATTAATTAATTAAAAAAAAAGAATAGTGAGCCCAGCAATAAACAGATACACAGATGGTTAAATGATCTTTAGCAAGAGTGGCAAAGAAAATATGATGGGAGAGGATAGTCTCTAAAAAATAATGTTGGAGACACTGAGCCACCTGGGCTGCCCTGAGCTCAATATTCTATTCTATATTCTATTGTTTTGGTCTATAAGCCTATTTTTATAACTGTATCATACTGTTTTGATTACTGTTGCTTTGCCCTATGTTTTGAAATGAAGACATATGTTACCTCCAGATTTGTTCCTCTTTCTCAAAATTGCCTTGCTTACTTGTGATCCTTGGTAATTACATATGAATTTTATGATTGTTTTTTTTTATTTTTGTGAATAACACCATTGTGATAATGATAGAGATTGTATTGAATATGTAGATCAGATTGGGTAGCATGAACATTTTTAACTATATTAAATCTTCCAGTCCACAAACACAGGATATCTTTTCATTTATTTGTGTCTTAATTTCTTTAAGCAATGTTTTGTAGTTTTTAGTGTATAAATCTTTTGTCTCATTATTCAAATTTATATCTAAGAATTTTATTCTCTTTGATACTATTGTGAGTATGCTTAAAAAAATTCCTCTTAAGATTATTGGTTATTTGAGCACAGGCATGCAACTAATCTTTGTTTGATGATTTTGTTTCGTTATACTTTGATAAATATGATTGTTAGTTTTATTAGTTTTTTTTTGTGTGTGGAATCTTTAAGGTTTTCTACATATAAGATCAAATCATCTGCAAACATAATTTTACTTCTTCCTTTCAAATTTAAATGCCTTTTATTATTTTTTCTTACCTAATTCCTATAACTAGCAATTCTAGTACTAGGCTGAATAGTAGTGAGAGTTGAGCATCCTTATCTTGTTCTTGATGTTATAAAAATGCTTGCAGTTTTTAGCTGTCCTGTGTGATGTTAGCTATGACTTGTCATATATGGCCTTTATTTGTTGATGTAATCTTCTATTCCTAGTTTGTTGAGAGTTTTTATTATGAAAAATTGTTGAATTTTGTCTAATATCTTTTTTCCATTTATTGAAGTGATCATATGATTTTTGTCTTTCATTCTGTTAATGTATCACATATATTGATTTTCATATGTTGAACCATTCTTGCATTCCAGGGGTAAATCCCACTCAGTCAGTTGCCAATGATTCTTTAAAAGTTTGGTAAAACTTTTTAGTGAAGCCATCAGGTCCTGGGCTTTTCTTTGTTGGGAGGCTTTTCAATACTAATTTAATCTCGTCACCAGTTATTGGTCTGTCCAGATTTTCTATTTCTTTGTGATTCAGTCTTGCTAGGTGAGATATTTCTAGATATTTTCCATTTCTTCTAGTTATCCAGTTTGTGGACATGTAGTTGTCATACTATTCTCATAGTTTTTTTCATTTCTGTAGTATCAGTTATAATGTCTCCTTTTTCATTTCTGATTTTATTTATTGAAATCTTTTTTTTCTTAGTCTAGCTAAAGTTTTATCATTTTTGTTGATCTGAAAAGAAAAGCTCAGTTTCTTTGATTTTTTTTTCTTTTGTTTCCTGTCATGTATTTTGCTTATTTCTCCTCTAGTCTTTTATTATTTCCTGCTTTTTGGTAACTTTGGATTTGCTTTGTTCCTTTTCCCCAGTTCTTTGAGTATCAAAGTTAGATTTCTTAAATAAATATAATAGTTAATATATAAAATACATAATATAATTAACAATTAATTATATTAAAATAATTATTGTATATAACTGTATATATATATTTTAAAGACTTTTATTTATTCATGAGAGACACAGAGAGAGAAGCAGAGACATAGGCAGAGGGAGAAGCAGGCTCCTTGCAGAGAGCTCAGTGTGGGATTTGACCCCTGGACCCAGGATCGTACCCTGAGCTGAAGGCAGATGCTCAACCGCTGAGCCACCCAAATGTATGTAACTATATATTATATCTTATATATTATATATATATCTTATATTGATTATATCAATATATATCAATATAATATATATTATATCTTATACTGATATATCTTATATTGATTGCTAGCTATTATCTCATATATTATATTTCACATTGTATTTTTTTTTATTTCACATTGTATTAATAAGATAATAATAATTAATTTTAATATACATTTATATTATAAGCCTAAAATGTCAGTAATTGTATGTTTCTTCATTCCATAACAGAAAGAAAGAAAATAAATGCATTTTCAACTAGCATGGCACAATACTTTCTTATTCACTGGAACTGTTACATTGTATTTACTAAAAGAGTTGTTTCTTTGATGTAGATTTTACATTTATCTCTCACACACACAAATAAACATACACACACACACACACACATATATATACACAAACATTTAAATGAAATTAATTCTTTATCTCTAAAATGTCTTCACATTCAGATTCTTCTGAATCATGTTTTAGCTTAGTCATTGAGGTGTGTGTTTTTCCACACAATATTGACCTATTTGGCTTTTTGAGAATTGGTTACACAGTAGTTATCAAGTAGACCTCCACTATTGTGTCCAAAACTTTCTACCAAACAGCTGTTAACCATTCTGTAAGTTTTCATATTGCACATTTTTATGTTAGTATAAGGGCTGGCAATGAAACTATGCTACTGACCAGTGCCTGGTCAACAGAAATTATGAGATACTATTTGATTTCAGAAATGTTAAGATGTGAAATAATCAGTGACATATGGTAGTTGAAAAGCTTTCTCTGGAGGATATGATTAATATATCAAGACCAGCCTGGAAAGAATTTTTAATGTATTTAACATTATTTCATAAGAGTGTGACCTCAGACCTACCCTGTTCAAAATAATCATTAATATTCTAGATGACATGAAATCAAAATTGCTCATTACATGAAACTGAAGTGAATAGTCAATAAAATGGTCTTTTTTATCTAATAAAGAACACAATTGAACAGGAAAAATATAATAGGGGTTTATTGTGGTACTGTGTACTCTGCTGCCTTGGCTCAAAGGGAAAATTTCCCACTGATTCAATTTAATTTTATTTAGTAGAGGGGTAAGACTTTCCTTCAAGTCCTCAATCCAACATGGAGTATCCAAGTTCAAAGCTTTGGGGGTAGGTAGGGAGAGCTCTGGTGGCAGATTGTCCAGTACAATTGATTAGTAGATTGTAAACAAGTGATAAAATGGTGGACAGATTCCATGCTGAAGAACAACTTCCAGGCCTTTTTTCTGACTCACAGAAAACTGAAAACTCTTTTTAAAAATATTTAACAACCATTTTCTTTTCTATATCCTCTTACATTCTTAATGTTGGTGAGGAGTTTAAGACTCATCCAAATGGTTCTTTATCACTTACTTTGAGAATTATATTTAGTTTGACATCCCACTTTGGTATTTGACACTTTCCATTTTAGGGTCTCAGCTGAAGCTTCCATTTTAGCATTCCATTACAAGGATACATTTAATATCCTGCATCAAAATACATAGATTTTTTTTAAATACATAGATTTTTCTGGTCTATGAGGATGATTATCAAATAGATTATCAGAAACTTTAGCTTCTGAGCTTGAATCTATAACAGATTCTTTCTATTAGAGCTTTTCAACATTTTTGTTTTATCAAAATGCACACAATAAATGAAAATTACTTATGTGATACATTCTCACATGCAATTCTAAGCATTCTAATGATAAATGTAATACTTTTGTACTTATTTGAAAGAACATATTGACATCTACGAATGTAGATATTCTTTGTGTGAGCGAGAAATTCTTTAAGTGAGAAGTTCTTGCACTAGAAAACTGAAAATAATGAACAAAATTTGTTTTTATTCTTTTCTGAATAACACATTACTTGCAATATGGTTCAAAACTACTAATGATAAAAATGTGTTGATACTCCTTGTTCAGAACTCCTATGTGATCTTGAGGAAGTTATTATTATTATTATTAAAGCATAGTTGGCGGGATCCCTAGGTGGCGCAGCGGTTTGGCGCCTGCCTTTGGCCCAGGGCGTGATCCTGGAGACCCGGGATCGAATCCCACGTCAGGCTCCTGGTGCATGGAGCCTGCTTCTCCCTCTGCCTGTGTCTCTGCCTCTCTCTCTCTCTCTCTCTGTGTGTGTGACTGTCATAAATTAAAAAAATTAAAAAAAAAAAAAATAAAGCATAGTTGGCACACAATATTGCAGTAGCTCAGGTGTACAACCTAGTTGAGGAAGCTGTAATCCTTGACTTTTTCCTAAATTGAAAATAACTGAACCTGAAGATCCTGTTTCAGTTCTAAGACAATTTATTGCTACATATAGGATGAGGAGTCATGCTTAATTGTAAAACATATAAAAGACACATTTTAGTTGAGTTTTATGGATGCACAATAAAATACAATAAAAATATTTGATTACATACAATTTTTAGTATTTATAACTCAATGTAATTACTGGTTTTGAAAGAAGAAAAATCTACAAGATGTTAATTAAGATTTCTATCTATAGCTTTGATATTTCACTTTTAGTTTACTTAGGTAAAATATTGAGTATTTTTTTTTAAGTAATCTCTACACCCAACATGGGGCTCAAACTCACAATCCTGAGATCAAGAGTTGAATGTTCTTCAGAACATTGCATGTTCACTATCTGACTGCACCAGCCAGGTGCCCCAAATCTTGAGTATTGAAAGAAGGGGAAAGTATATGTAGTAATTGAATTTGCTTCATTACTTCTGAAAACTGCTTATTAAGAACTAATACATTACCCATTTTGATGGTGCAGCTCCTTTTATATGTTGAGAGTCCTTTAAGCAGTTTTTGTAATTCAATCTAGAAGATAACAGATAAGGAAAATGACCAGCAAATTGAAGATCTGTCGTTAAGCAACTATTTTTACACTGTTTCATTCAATGTTTTACTTATTAATAGAATATTTTGCATGCTAAATTCCCATCTTTAGTAGTTTCTTGTGTCACAGAATAGCATCCTTATGCTTTTATCAGGTAATTGTAATGAGATATGATGTTACTTTACCAATATGGTGTTTGTTTTCTATCCAATTTTAATAGGTCTTAACCATGCTTGCAACATTGGAATAACCTGGAAAGTCTTTAGAAAAGATTACTATATCATAGATTCAGAGATTCTGATCATTTTGATTGGGGAAGAGTCAGGCATTAGGTACTTTTGAAAAGTTCCTTAGATGATTCCAAAGTGGAATCTGGACTGAGATCCACTACCATAAGTATTGCAGACTATATATATTCTGCACACAAATATTTAACAATATATACTATTGTAAAATATGAAATAACACCATTATAATCTTATAATATGTTATTATTATTTATAATTTCTATTATACTATATTATACATACACATAGATATATAAATATAATATATCGGTATTTTCCTGATACTGGTATATTATTTCCTAGTTTGTTATGAAACCAGTTTGTATATTTCATTAACTTCTGTCCCAGAGTTATATTGTGAATAAAGTACAAAATATTTCTTCATAAAATATGAATTAAATTGAAAACAGCGTTAAAAATAGTCAAGTTTAACAAAAAGAAATAAAAGGCATTCAAATTGACAAGGAAGAAGTCAAACTATCCCTCTTTGCAGATGACATGATACTGTACATAGAAAACCCGAGACTCCACCCCAGGATTGCTAGAACTCATACAGCAATTTGGCAGTGTGGCAGGTTACAAAATCAATGCCCAGAAGTCAGTGGTATTTCTATACACTAACAATGAAACTGAACAAAGAGAAATTAAGGAGTCAATCCCATTTACAATTGCACCCAAAAGCATAAGATACCTAGGAGTAAACCTAACCAAAGAGGTAAAGGATCTATACCCTAAAAACTACAGAACATTTCTGAAAGAAATTGAGGAAGACACAAAGAGATGGGAAAATATTCCATGTTCATGGATTGGAAGAATTAATATTGTGAAAATGTCAATGGTACCCAAGGAAATTTACACATTTAATGCAATCCCTGTCAAAATTCCTTGGACTTTCTTCAGAGAGTTGAAACAAATCATCTTAAGATTTGTGTGGAGTCAGAAAAGACCCCGAATAGCCAGGGGAATATAGAAAAAAAAAAAAAAAAAAACAGAGCCGGGGCATCACAATACCAGATTTCTACAATAAATGGTGCTGGGAAAATTGCACAGGCACGTGCAGAAGAATGAACCTAGACCACTCTCTTTCACCATACACAAAGATAAACTCAAAATGGATGAAAGATCTAAATGTGAGACAAGATTCCATCAAAATCCTAGAGGAGAACACAGGCAACACCCTTTTTGAACTCAGCCACAGTTAACTTCTTGCAAGATACATCCACGAAGGCAAAGGAAACAAAAGCAAAAATGAATTATTGGGACTTCCTCAAGATACAAAGCTTCTGGGCTGCACTGGTGGCTCGGTGGTTTAGCGCCTGCCTTCAGCTCAGGGTGTGATCCTGGAGACCCCGGATTGAGTCCCACGTCAGGCTCCCTGCATGGAGCCTGCTTCTCCCTCCTCCTGTATCTCTGCCTCTCCCTCTCTCTCTCTCTCTCTCTCTGTCTCTCTTGAATAAATAAATAAAATCTTAAAAAAAAAAGATACAAAGCTTCTGCACAGCAAAGAAAGTCAACAAAGCTAAAAGACAACCTACAGAATGGGAGAAGATATTTCCAAATGACATATCAGATAAAGGGCTAGTATCCAAGATCTATAAAGAACTTATTAAACTCAACACCAAAGAAACAAACAATCCAATCATGAAATGGGCAAAAGACATGAAGAGAAATCTCACAGAGGAAGACATAGACATGGCCAACAAGCACATGAGAAAATGCTCCGCATCACTTGCCATCAGGGAAATACAAATCAAAACCACAATGAGATACCACCTCACCCCAGTGAGAATGGGGAAAATTAACAAGATAGGAAACCACAAATGTTGGAGAGGATGTGGAGAAAGGGGAACCCTCTTGCACTGTTGGTGGGAATGTGAACTGGTGCAGCCACTCTGGAAAACTGTGTGGAGGTTCCTCAAAGAATTAAAAATAGAACTGCCCTATGACCCAGCAATTACACTGTTGGGGATTTACTCGAAAGATTCAGATGCAGTGAAACGCCGGGACACCTGCACCCTGATGTTTCTAGCAGCAATGTCCACAATAGCCAAACTGTGGAAGGAGCCTCAGTGTCCATCGAAAGATGAATGGATAAAGAAGATGTGGTCTATGTATACAATGGAATATTCCTCAGCCATTAGAAATAAGCACCATTTGCTTCAACGTGGATGGAACTGGAGGGTATTATGCTGAGTGAAGTAAGTCAATCGGAGAAGGACAAACATTATATGGTCTCATTCATTTGGGGAATATAAATAATAGTGAAAGGGAATAAAGGGGAAAGGAGAGAAAATGAGTGGGAAATATCAGTGAGGGAGACAGACCATGAGAGACTCCTAACTCTGGGACGCGAACTTGGGGGGTGGTGGAAGGGGAGGTGGGCGGGGGGTGGGGGTGACTGGGTGAGGGTCACTGAAGGAGGCACTTGACAGGATGAGCACTGGGTGTTATGCTATATGTTGGCAAATCAAACTCCAATAAAAAAATAATAAATAAAATCTTTAAAAAAATACCCAAGTTTAGGAATAGAAAAAAAAGCGTAAAGTTTTTGATATTTGTAAGTACTGTACTTTGAATATGATATTGTTTTAGGTCCATGAAGTCCTCTTGCTTTCCTGACCAAAAGGTCATTTTGCTATTCTAGCCAAATGAGATTTGAACAGAGATCAAGGTGCACCTAACCTTGGATTTAATTCTTCATGGAAAATACTTTTTCCATGATTCTGATGTGATACATTGTTACATTCTCTAGAGGATATTTAAGGATATTTACGTTTCAAACTGAATATTAATCTACATCTTTGGTCTTTGCATGATGATAATGACTTGCCTCCTGTTCTCAAGAAGTGGCCAGGAATATCATGTACTTATGTAAACCAAATGCCAGCCAAGACCTAATTTTAGGGTAGGATCTGAGTAAAAAAGTCAGCAAAAGAGACATTATTTTTTAAATTTTTAAAAAAGATTTTATTTATTTGAGAGAAAGAGCGAGTGAGCGAGAGAACGCGTGTGCAAGCAAGCCAGGGGAAGGGCAGAGGGAGAAGGAAAGAGAGACTCTCAAGTTGAGCACGGGGCCCTACACAGGGCTCAATCTCACAACTGTGAAACTATGACCTGAGTCCAAATCGAAAGCTGGCTGCTTAACTGACTGAGCCACCCAGGTGTCTCGAGAGACATTATTTTTAATATTACTTTTTCTTATTGTATTACTAGTATACATAATTTTATTTTCTCTATTCTTGCTACTATTATTATTTTTTCGTTATTATTTACTGCCAATGACTTCTATTTGCAGAGGTGGGATTTATGACATTTTGCTCATTATTCTGTAGGTGAGTGAGGTTTATAATGGGAGAATGTTTTCAGCTCAGCAAGCCTTAATTTAATACCCATTATAAACAGTGCATAGATTTGTGTCCATGAGGATTAGAAAGGTAATGAGACAAATATCTGTCCTCAGGTGTTTTATAATGACGGGAGATACAACTCAATATATACAGTTTAGAATGCTGAGAGGACTATAATAGGGTATGATAATTAATATTAACTTTTAAATAACTATCCTTGTCTTATATTTTCAAAACTATTAGTGCATGCAGTTTTTGCTCTAAAATATGATTATCATCATAGGTGGATTTGACTAGACAGAGCAGAATATGATTATGGTTCTCACACATAAAAGATACGCAAGCCAATTATATAAATGTGTCCTAAAAATTATAGTATTTTGACAGTTTTTTGAGATTTGTTTTTACACATGAAGACATATAAAATGTAAATTTTGCAGGAGATATTCTTTTGATATTGTAATTTTAGACTTGTAATATTGACAGATAAGAGACAAACTTTCTAAGTTAAAAAAAGTCATTTTAATGAAACAGAGTGTTAGTTTTGCCCGTTGTGGCCATTGTTGGAGTCCCATATCCCAGTGACCCACCTGAGATTACATGCACGAGCAGTGAAATTTCCAGTGTGTTTCTGGCCTTCTTCACAAGGCCTGGGATTCTTCTCTCCTTTGCCTGAAGTCTTTCCCTAGTTGTGGTGCGAGCTTTGTTCTATAGCACATGGCAACTAGGAAGTGTGAGATCATGAATATTCTCATAGGAAATTCTTGTCCAGTGGGGAAAGTGGTCTTAAAAAAATGCTTCATCCCTTTCTCAGGTGGAATGATTCAGGATGCATGTTTCATGTCATCTCTCTGAGTGTACCCAAAAGACTAGAACTCCATAAAAGTAACCTGCTTATTGATGCTCTCTCATTTATTTATTTTTTTTTCTTTCTTTCTTTTCCCATTTTAAAATTTGTGCTTCTAAGATCACTATTTAAAATCATCCCCTTGTGTAAGCATTTGTTTTGGGGGCTACCAATACAAAGACATCTCTCAATATTTATTCTTACCTACTCTATCACAGAATAAGAAGCCTTGAGTTTGGGCTGTGCCATGGCTTTTCACAATGATTTCTCTGCTCTTTTTGCAGCCGTAGATGATCATGTAACCAATCTTTATTAAGTAGAATATGGGTAGAAATTTTTGTGCCCTTAAATAATAGGAATATCTTGTCATCTATCCTTTTCTCTTTTCACTCGATAGAGGTAAGCCATCTTGGCCATATAGAAGAAGGTTTACTGCTTTTGCAAATTTGGGAACGACAACAGAAGCCTGGATACCACAGACCAGAGAGCCTCTGTAGCAGAGTACAACGCTTGTATTTAAGGTATTACTTAAAAGAGAAACAGGCTTTTCTCTTATTTCTGTATCTCTCTGTTACAAGAGCCCAAAGTGTATTGCAATTATTGCATCGTCTACACAGATTAAATATAAATGCATAGGATTCTCACAGATTAAATATAAATGCATAGGATTGTATCTAAGAGCAGAATTATATTATAAGCCTGGTGAAAACATTTTTTCTTTAGTAACATATATCACACCTAGATAGAAATAAGACTAAGAATTCTCTAAGAGATGATGCTCACCTCATTTTAACACTCTAAATGTGAGAATTTTAACTGAAATTGTCAGGTAGAATTGTATCACTTCAGGAACTACTTCAAACAATACTTGAAACAATTGTTTAGCTTCTGTAGTTATAAAATGACATAGAAGTAAGAAAATACAATTGAATCTTCTCTCTGGAATGAGAACATTATACATTTTATGATGTATTGACTTCAGCATTCAAATATTCAACAATAAAAATAGTTTGTTGGTTGTGATATGAACTTCCAGTTCTTCTCAACTAAGGACTTCGTGGTGATGAGCGACTGAGCAATCATATGCAATTTTTTTTCAAGATTTACCTGCCGACTTAACAAATCTGTATTTAATAAACAATCTCCAGGCATTTGATGAACACCAGAGGATGGAAAGCAGAGTATTAGTGAGCAGTGCTGATGGTTCTTTGTGAATTGGCCATTCAATGTTTTTAGGATACTTATTTTTCGTTTTCAGAATATTTTTGGTCTCTCATAGCATTTTGTTTCAAGCATTGAGTTTTTATCAAATATTTTCCGTGAATATTTTTCCCTGTGATATTTCCTGCAAAGTGTCTCTGATTATTTTACTTAAGAATGGCTTCTTTCTCTAATTGGAGTTTGCTGTTCTGCATTTGTGTTGCTGTTATTTTCTGTTTCCTGTATGCTCTTGGGTAGATTAGGGGCATTATGTTTATTCCTTCACTCATTCACTCACCCACTTGTTCATTCATTCACTAATTCAAGCAATGTCCCTTTTCATTTGGGGATCAAACTGAAGACATGCCTTGATTAATATCCTGAACACCCACCTTGTGGCATTGCATTATTTGTAACCATCCCATATCCTTGAAGTGGACTTCATTTGTTCTTATATTCCTGCCTTTGGTGATTTCCACTGTAATCACATACTCTCAATATTATTCTACAAAAACATTAGGTTTCTTTTAAGCTAACTTAAAATTGAACTCCCTTATTTGCTCTGGATATAGTCTCCAATTTGTTATTAATGACTTACATTCACCTTGACATGTTTGAGATTTCTAGTTTTGCCTGTTCATTTAAAAGGTAATTGTTTTGGTCCTTCTCAGTAAAGTGAAGAAGGAAAATACGGAAATTTTGCTAGAACAAGGCTGTGGAGAATCCTCAGAGCCATTAATGGAGAGAAAGTTTATGTTCTGAAAAGATCTGTGACTTCTGTGGGCTGAGATTATTTTGAGCCCTGGTTTTCTCCATCATCAAGTCCTCCTGAATACATTATTGTTAATCTCTTTGTTAACCTAATGAATTATTCCATATATAATACTCACACTTAAGTAGTGTCATAAGGGTAAAAGAAAAAGGTTTTTTATTAACGGAAATGTGCAGACTAAAATACAAAATGAAAAGCATATTATTCTGTTTTCTTTTGGCTTCCAGTGATTTCAGTGAAAAGACATCAGAAGTTTAGTGCTTAGACTTATCTTAGTTCATCGCTTATAAAAACAACTGTGTCTCCTGTTTGAATTTAATGTAAAATGGACATCCTGAATCCATCCCAAAATATTTAGGGATTATAAACACTTTAGTTTTAAAATCATGTCTTATACTACATATGAAAGACACTTGGCTTTAATGATTTATTCATCATTTCCTCATTATAGTCTTCTTCAGTCCGATATAAGGAAGTGGGTATCTGTTAAGTCATGCAGGAATGAAGAGCATGATAAACATTCCTATTCTGTTCTTTATGCTACTATTCAGTGAGGAGATTCTGGAGTACATGAGGCAAAGGAAATTTCATCTTCTAATACATTTAGATCACATTTCAAACTGCCAGAAGTGGTTCGGCATCTTTTCTCTACAGCCTGGCAAATTAGGCTATTTTAACGTGATAAAATATAGTCTTGATGAAAACTTTTATTTTTAGTTTTGTATCTTATAAAGGAGGCATACAAAATCACTGTGTCTGTGTATGTGAGTGTCTGTCTACCCCCATATGCTGTCATAGACAGTTGGCATTGCCTTGGCAGCTTTACAGGATCAAATTGCTGCATTCAGTATTCAGTGAAAGCAAAACCAGCACTGCCTCTTCTCCCCATCTGTAAATGAGAGAAAATCAATCTCTGTAGGTTTGAGTCTTTTGTTGTAGTCAGATAGTTATAAAAATTATAATAAGCTCCTTTGGGGAAGGGAAATGTTCATTTGATTTTGTAACAACAGAGCCTTGCCAGTACCTGGCTCATAGGAGGTTCTCAATAAATCTTTTTTAATCAATGATTTTTTTTAAAAGAGAAATTGTATCATTCCTTCTGGATTGTTTCAGAAGTTTAAAAAAGTATAGTAAACTACTTGGTGATGAGAATAGCTTCAGAACCGAGGTAACTCATAGGAGGCTTTTGTAAGATCTCACTTCTGTGAAGATTATTCTGCTTTCCTTCTTCCTTCCAGATCTCCTATGAATACCTCTCATTGGTGGGAATTAACCCAGAGATTCTGGGAAGTGTAGTTCCCAGGCTTTCAGCCCCTGTGGTATAGGAGAGAGCATAGAAGTGGAGGACTCTTGCTGAGTTGCCAAAAAATAATCCAGCACAGCTTTCTAGGCACAACTCTTACATGAATTACCTGGAAATGGCTGTATGCCGCACATCAAGTAGAATTCAGTATGACTGGTCCAAAATTTAGGCTTATACAAGGATTAATTGCATACTGGTTTCAAAAAAATATGTAACTTATATTTATTTTATCCTAAAGATTTATCTTTATTTTGAAATCATTTTTTACTAATTTTTAGAATGCTTCTACTAAGGGGCACCTGTGTGGCTCAGTGGTTGTGTCTGCCTTTGGCGCAGGGTGTGATCCCGGGATACTGGGAAGGAGTCCCACATCGGGCTCCCTGCAGGGAGGCTGCTTTTCCCTCTGCCTATTATGTCTCTTCCTCTCTCTCTGTGTCTCTCATGAATAAACAAAATCTTAAAAAATAAAAAAAAAAAAGAATGCTTCTACTAAAAGCTAGGATAAAAGTGTCTTCTTTAATGTCCTGAATGAGGTATGTTATCTGTCCCCCACCCCGGCCCACAGTCTCTTCTGTCAAAAAGTAATAAAAAAGTTTGGAAAGAATGTTCTCCCCACCAAACCTTAAATACTACCTAGTATGCGGTAGGTGCACAGTATCTATTTGCCAGACGAATAATGAAATAAAAAATCATTTGGGATATCAGTGTTTAAAAAGTTTTAATTTTGTTATGAAACATCTCTTTGATGTGGCTGATAGCTGAAAAATGAGTTTGGCTTCTTTTTATGTTATTCTTCAATGTTGATTTCAGTGCTATACCTTGCCTTCTAGGAAGCCATCTCCAGTAGAGCCTACCACCAGATACCTTCTTTCTATAGATAGGAGCAAGATGTGTTGGGAATTGGTGTAGGAATAAATGCAACAGTATTTTGGAAAGACAAATGACTTGAGTTATAAGATCTATGTCATAAACTGTTATTCACCTATCAAGACTGAGATTTCTATGATTTAGACAATTTCTTGCCTTTTTCCTTTTTTCTCTGCATTCATGGTATTTTCTACATATTTCATTCATGGTATTTTCTATATATTTCAGTAATGAAGTATGTAGAAAATAATGAAGTACATTCATTCATTTTATATGAATTCAATTTGTCCACATTCATTGTCTGCTTTGCATTAGGTGTTATACAAGGATTAACATACAAACAAAAATGTAGTATCATACCTCCTTTCAAAAATTTCCAGTTTAGTTGTGGAAATAGATGGTAAACTAAAATTTTAATATTTTGAGTGAAATATAGGCAAAGAGATATCCAATGGCTGCAGTAAAAAACAAACAAACAAACAATAAAACTGACAATGCATTTAATGTAGAGAGAAGTTTATGGCTGGAAGTATATGGCATTCACGTTGTACACCTAGCAATTAATTCATAGGGTCTTAATTGATTAATAAATTCCCAGAGCAACTTTATCAGTAGTAATAAATAATTAAAAGTCTATTTTTGTGGAGCACCCGGGTAGCTCAGTCAGCTAAGCCTGAGTCAACCTTCAGTTCAGATCATGATCTCAGGGTCCTGGGATAGACCGCCTCTTCAAGCTCCTTGCTCATCGGGAGTCTGCTTCTCCCTCTCCCTCTGCTGTTCCCTTCTTGGGCTCTCTCTCTCTCTCTCTCAAATGAAAAAAAAATTATTTAAAAAAACCCCGATATTTTTGATTGATCTAAATGTCACATGACATATTCTGTTTTTAAGTACAAATTTTAAACATTTCATTTGTATGTAATCCTGTACTAAATGCTGAGTTTTTCCGAAGCTCTTTTGTGCTCAGCAGGTTAAAACCCAGTACTGATTCTAAATTGGAGGTAAATTGGGAAGTTTGCTTTCATTTCTTGGTAGTGATGGAAATGCAGTGTTTCCATATCTTTGAAAATCAGTTCCTCCTGTGCTACCATGGCTACCTTTGGTTTATATTTAACTGTAAAGATCATATTGGAAGTGATTCCATGAATTTTTCAATGGGCCCGCTCAAATCTAATTCAAGGTATACTTAGAATAAATTTTGGCCCACTTGAGAGCACATATGAAGGATTTCGCTGCCAGTTAGGTACACACTTGACTCATCCTTAACTCATACACTGATGCATGTTCCCGACGCATGACACCAGCCTCCTACAGCTTTCCATCCCACAAACACACTACTGACTCCACATGGCACAACACCCACCACTCCTCAGGCCATCAGGATCACTATAATGTATTTTCACAGAGATATGCAAGAAAGAACACACACAGCTCTCCCACACAGCTCGGAACAATCATGCAGAGTGAAGCACAGTCTATTCTGGTTTCATATTCCTGTTCTCCAGAGGTGAGTGGGCAGATCCAAAGATGATGATGCTGTAATGATCTTTATGGTCATAAAAACATCTTTAAAAAATATTCAGCCGATACATTCCTAGGGTTATTCAGTCGTTAAAACTGACTCTTAGTTGATATGGATCAATTCACCCACTTTTTAAAATAAATGCTTGGTCTTTTGGCATAAATTCTTCTCTGTAACTATCAGCCCCCTCCCTATGAAGGTAGCCAATCTAGGTGGTCAAGAAAAATCTACTCCTGCATTTCAAATGCCAGCAAGCATATTATTGTCTGCATTTGAATCCCTATTAAAAACAAAACAGAACCAAGACAATAAGTTGGGGCACATTCAAGTCAGGACACTTCACAGATAACAGAAACAAGAAGGTAATTGTTAAAACGTGGGAAGATGTCCTTTAGGCGTTCAGGTATTTACAGGCTTCCTCAGTTTCAGCGTTGATATTTCACGAGTGCTCTGTAGCAATAAACTGAGAGCCAGGAGACCTGGCTCCTCCTCCCAAATCTGCTGCTTAGCGCTTGTGTGACCATGACAATTGACAATATTTCTTAGTCTCAGCTGTCTCCGAAGTAAAACTGAGTATCCAGATTTATATGATGCTATCTAAATGTAGTATAATACAACTGGAAAACACACACAAACACACACACACATTTTTATTAGATATATCTCTCAAAGAAAAAATTGGGAGGAGAATGTAGGGAGAGCTATAACATTTATTGAACATCTTATAATCATCTTACATAATCCTCAAAACCGTCATAGAGTTAGGCCTCTCCCCTCCCATCTCTCATTATTTACTGGAAAACAGAGCCCAAAAAGTGGGAATACAATGTATAATGTTCCCAAAGTAGTAAATAATGTAACTAAAAGCTCAATGTATTACACTAAACTATCTGGAATTATCAGTCTCTGACAAGATAGTATTTTAATTATGAGTGACCTCTATTTCAAATTTTAGGAGATATTTAAGTATTAAGGAAAACTATAATTATTAATAGCTTTTATCCTAGTAAAAGTATTGTACTGTCCTTGTAAAGTGATCTTTTATATTTGAATGTTTGGACTTTACTTTTTTAAATAAAGATTTATTTATTTGAGAGAGAATGAGAGAGCAGAGAGAGAGGAAAGGTTAGAGGGGGAGAGAGAGAGAGAATTGTAAGCAGACTCCCTGCTGAGCACAGAGCCTGACTTGATGCAGGGCTTGATCCCATGACTCTGAGATCATGACCTGAGCCAAAAGCAAGAGATGGATGCTTAACCAATTGAGGCACCCTGAATGTTTGGACTTAAAATTTTTTTTAATCTATGTTAAATTATTGAGTGGTGGACATTTTTTGTGTGTGTGCATATTAATACATATTTCTGGTTCCTTATAAGGGAAATTTCTGGTTAAAGGGTCTGAACTATTTTGAATTTCTCTATTCATACTAAAAAATTAATTTCTAAAAACAGTTGTAGAGAATTAGACTTTCATTTGAGTATATCATTGTGTCTGTCTCTAGCACCTATACTAGTAATAAAAATCACTTTTACTAAAGGTATTTACTAGTTTGATTAGTAAAAAATGGTATTTATTTTTTGCTTTAATTTACATTTAACTATCTTGAAGGCGAACATCCAATTTTATATAGATTTTTATATTGCCAACTTTATCTATCTGGGATTTATTTTGTTGTAATGAGGTGAGGTGAGGATATAGTTGGAACTTTTCCCTAATTGGAAGCCCATTTTTTTGGACATTGTTTCTCACCATCCTCTCCTTATTGATCTGTAGTACTTTATTAATAATATATTAAATTTGTTTACTATTAATACTAGAAGTTGCTTCTAGAGAATATATAGCCTTGTAAATGTTTTGGCCAGAATGTTACTGTTTTCATAATTATAATTTAAAAATATGTTTTAATAGCTCACAGTAAAGTTCTCTTATTTTTATGAATATCTCCTAATACTTTTGTTAGTCTCACTTAATTCTTTGGATACAGTTCAGGTTAAACCCACACATATGTTTTAAAAGAAAAATCACTTGTGTTTTCATTGCAAGTATATTACATTTATTAATATATCTGACCAGAGTTGATATCTTTACATTACTTAATATTCTCATCTGGGGACATGATATATGTCATATATCCTAGCCTTTTTAAAAACTTTCAGTTATTACAAGTTATGGACAACAGATAAGTAGAAACTATAAGGAAATTAGAGTCAGGATCACAGGAAGGTAGCTGAGTCAATTAAGTCAAAAAGTAGTAGAGAAATGACCAGAGGATTCTTGCTGCTGAAGGATAACAACACAGTGAGAACTCAGGAGCATCCTTAGTCATCAACATTAGTCCAGCTTCCAATAATCTTTGGTTGCAATTTCAACAGTATCCTAAGAGAATACTCTTGGAAGCCTGGCTGTGGGCTGTTCCTATTTTGTTCTTATATTCTGGTTTATTTTTTAAATTAATGCTTATCCTCTGAGATAACCTCCTCATGTCTTTTTTCTCTCTTCCTTTGTAAAAATTGAAATATAATTAATATACCAGATTATATTAGTTTCAGGTATATAATATAGTGATTCACAATTCCATACATCACCCAGTGCTCATCACAACAAGTGCACTCCATAATCTCCATCACCTGTTTCACCTATCCCCTAACCCATCCCCTCTCTGGTAACCATGAGTTTGTTCTGAGTCTTTTGAGTCTCTAAGTTAAGAGTCTTTTTGTTTGTTTCTTTTTCTTTTATTCATTTGTTTTGTATCACAAATTCTAAGTACAAGTGAAGTCATATGGTATTTATCTTTCCATGACTGGCTTCACTTAGCATTATATACTCTAGATCCATGCATGTTGTTGCAAACGGCAAGATTTCATTCCTTTTAATGGCTCATATTCCATGGTATTTATATACTACCTTTCTTATCAATTCATCTCTGAATGGACACTTGAGTTGCTTCCATAATTTCAACTATTGTAATTAATGCTGCAATAACATAGGGGTGAATATTTCTTTTTGAAATTTACATTTTCATTTTCTTTGGATAAATACCCAGTAGTGGCATTTACTAGATCATGTGGTAATTTTATTTGTAAATTTTTGAGGAACTTACATATTGTTTTCCACAGTGGCTATACCAATTTGCATTCCCACCAGCAGTACATGAGGATTCCTTTTTGTCAACATCACTGCCAACATTTATTTCTTGTGTTTTTGAGTTTAGCCATTTTGACAGGTGTGAGGTGATATCTCATTGTGGTTTTTATTTGCATTTCCCTGATAATTAGTGATATTGAGCATCTTTTCATGTGTCTGTTAACCAACTGTATGTCTTCTTTGAAAAAATGTCTATTCATGTCCCTTGCTCATTTTTAGATGGATTATTTGGGTTTTTTTTTTGTGTGTGTGTGTATTGAGTTGTGTAAGTTCTTCATATACTTTGGATAGTAACTACTTATTGGATATATCATTTGCAAATATCTTCTCCCATTCATTAGGTGGTTTATTTTGTTGATGGTTTCCTTCACTGTGCAATAGCTTTTTATTTTGGTGTAGTTCCAATAGTTTAATTTTGCTTTTGTCTCCCTTCTTAGAGAAGACGTACCTAAAAAAAAATTTCTATGGCCAATGTCAAAGGAATTACTGCCTGTGTTTTCTTTTAGGGATTTTGTGGTTTCAGATCTCACATTTAGGTCTTTAATCCATTTTGAGTTTATTTTTGTGTATCATGAAGAAAGTGATCCAGTTTCATTCTTTTGCATGTAGCTATCCAGTATTCCTAAAACCATTTTTTGAAGAAACTAGTCATCATTTCTTTTCTCTGCCATGTAAAGTTTTAAAAGATAGTAATTACTTATTCTTCTAATACACTATGAAATTTGACTTGCTAATATTTTATTTTCAAATTGTGCATCATATTCATAAGTGAGATTTGATTACTTCTGTTTGTATCATACAGTGGCGCTCTTCACTAATCCCTTGTTTGATTTGGTTGCCTCAGCATTACGTAGCACCGGGAGTGATTTTTACAAAAAAGAATGATACATGTAACTTTATGGTTGAACACTTGGAATATGAACACTTGGAATGTGTGTGTTTTCCCTCAAGTCTTTAAATATTAAAGTAAAGAAAATGTTTTAGAATTATAGTAAAAAATAAATGTTGCATTTGCCAAATGTATCCTGATCTATTTATTTATTTACTTATTTTTTAAAGTAAATACTTTTTTAATTTATTTTAAAAATTTTGTATATATTTTTAATGGAGTTCGATTTGCCAACATATGGCATAACACCCAGTGCTCATCCCATCAAGTGCACCCTTCAATGCCCATCACCCAGTCACCCCCACTCCCTGCCCACCTCGCTTTCCACCACCCCTTGTTCGTTTCCCAGAGTTAAGAGTCTCTCATGTTCTGTCTCCCTCACTGATATTTCCCACTCATTTTCTCTCTCTTTCCCCCTTATTCCCTTTCACTATTTTGTATATTCCCTGTATGATTGAGACCGTATAATGTTTGTCCTTCTCCGATTGACTTACCTCACTCAGCGTAACACCCTCCAGGTCCATCCATGTCAAAGCAAATGGTGGGTATTTGTCGTTTCTAATGGCTGAGGAATATTCCATTGTATACATAGACCACAGCTTCTTTATCCATTCATCTTTCGATGGACACCGAGGCTCCTTCCACAGTTTGGCTATCGTGGCCATTGCTGCTAGAAACATTGGGGTGCAGGTGTCCTGCCGTTTCACTGCATCTGTATCTTTGGGGTAAATCCCCAACAGTGCAATTGCTGGGACATAGGGCAGGTCTATTTTTAATTCTTTGAGGAACCTCCACACAGTTTTCCAGAGTGGCTGTACCAGTTCACATTCCCACCAACAGTGCAAGAGGGTTCCCTTCTCCACATCCTCTCCAACATTTGTGGTTTCCTGCCTTGCTAATTTTCCCCATTCTCACTGGTGTGAGGTGGTATCTCATTGTGGTTTTGATTTGTATTTCCCTGATGGCAAGTGATGCGGAGCAATTTCTCATGTGCTTGTTGGCCATGTCTATGTCTTCCTCTGTGAGATTTCTCTTCATGTCTTTTGCCCATTTCATGATTGGATTGTTTGTTTCTTTGCTGTTGAGTTTAATAAGTTCTTTATAGATCTTGGAAACTAGCCCTTTATCTGATAGGTCATTTAGAAATATCTTCTCCCATTCTGTAGGTTGTCTTTTAGTTCTGTTGACTGTTCCTTTTGCTGTGCAGAAACTTTGTATCTTGATGAAGTCCCAATAGTTCATTTTTGCTTTTGTTTCCCTTGCCTTCATAGATGTATCCTGCAGAAGTTGCTGTGGCCAAGTTCAAAAACGGTATTGCCAGTGTTCTCCTCTAGGGTTTTGATGGATTCTTGTCTCACATTTAGATCTTTCATCCATTTTGAGTTTATCTTTGTGTCTGGTGTAAGAGAATGGTCTAGGTTCATTCTTCTGCATGTGGCTGTCTAATTTTCTCAGCACCATTTATTGAAGAGACTGTCCTTTTTCTAGTGGATAGTCTTTCCTGCTTTGTCAAATATTAATTGACCATAGAGTTGAGGACCCATTTCTGGGTTCTCTACTCTGTTCCATTGACCTATATGTCTGTTTTTGTGCCCGTACCACACTGTCTTGATGATCACAGCTTTGTAATACAACCTGAAATCTGGCATTGTGATGCCCCTGGCTCTGGTTTTCTTTTTCAATATTCCCTTGGCTATTCGGGGTCTTTTCTGATTCCACACAAATCTGAAGATGATTTTTGGGGATCCCTGGGTGGCTCAGCAGTTTAGCGCCTGCCTTTGGCCTGGGGCATGATCCTGGAGTCCCGGATCGAGTCCCGCATCAGGCTTCCTGCATGGAGCCTGCTTCTCCCTCTGCCTGTGTCTCTGCCTCTCTCTTTCTCTCTCTCTCTATCATAAATAAATAAATAAAATCTTTAAAAAAATGAAGATGATTTGTTACATCTCTCTGAGGAAAGTCTATGGTATTTTGACAGGGATTGCATTAAATGTGTAAATTGCCCTGGGTAGCATTGACATTTTCACAATATTAATTCTTCCAATCCATGAGCATGAAAAAATTTTCCATCTCTTTGTGTCTTCCTCAATTTCTTTCAGAAGTGTTCTGTAGGTTTTAGGGTATAGATCCTTTACCTCTTTGGTTAGGTTTATTCCTAGATTTCTTATGCTTCTAGGTGCAATTGTAAATGGGATTGACTCCTTAATTTCTCTTTCTTCAGTTTCATTGTTAGTGTAGAGAAATGCCACTGATTTCTGGGCATAGATTTTGTATCCTGCCACACTGCCGAATTGCTATATGAGTTCTAGCAATCTTGGGGTGGAGTCTTTTGTGTTTTCTATGTACAGTCATGTCATCTGCAAAGAGGGAGAGTTTGACTTCTTCTTTGCCAATTTTAATGCCTTTTATTTCTTTTGATTATCTGATTGCTGAGGCTAGAACTTCTAGTATGATGTTGAATAGCAGTGGTGAGAGTGCACATCCCTGTCATGTTCCTATTCCTGATCTTAGGGGAAAGGCTCCCAGTGCTTCCCCATTGAGAATGATATTTGCTGTGGACTTTTCAGGATGGCTTTTAAGATGCTGATGAATGTTCCCTCTATCCCTACACTCTCAAGAGTTTTGATCAGGAATGGATGCTGTATTTTGTCAAATACTTTCTCAGCATTTATTGAGAGGATCATAGGTTCTTGATTTTTCTCTTGTTGATATGATCTATCATGTTGATTGCTTTATGAGTGTTGAACCAGCCTTGCATCCCGGGGATAAATCCCACTTGGTCATGGTGAATAATCATCTCAATGTGCTGTTAGATCCTATTGGCTAGTGCCTTATTGAGAATTTTTGCATCCGTGTTCATCTGGGATATTGTCTATAATTCTCCTGTTTGGTGGGGTCTTTGGTTTTGGAATTAAGGGGATGCTGGCCTCATAGAACGAGTTTGGAAGTATTCCATCTCTTTCTATCTTTTGGAACAACTTTAGTCGAATAGGTATGGTTTCTTCATTAAACGTTTGATAGAATTCCCCTGGGAAGCCATGTGGCCCTGGACTTTTGTGTCTTGGGAGATTTTAGATGACTGCTTCAATTTCCTCCCTGGTTATTGGCCTGTTCAGGTTTTCTATTTCTTCCTATTCCAGGTTTGGTAATTCGTGGTTTTCCAGAAAGGCATCCATTTCTTCTAGATTGCTGAATTTATTGGTGTGTAGCTGCTCATAATATGTTTTTCAAATTGTTTCTATTTCCTTGGTATTGGTAGTGATCTGTCCTTTTTCGTTTGTGATTTTATTAATTTGAGTCTTTTCTCTTTTGTTTTTGCTAAGGTTGGCTAATGGTTTATCTCTTATTAATTCTTTCAAAGAACCAACTCCTGGTTTTGTTGATCTGTTCCACAGTTCTTCTGTTCCACAGTTCTCTATTTCATTGAGTTCTGCTTGAATCTTTTTAACTCTCTTCTTCTGCTGGGTGTAGGTTTGATTTGCTGTTCTTTCTCCTGTTCCTTTAGGTGCTAGGTTAGCTTGTATATTTGAGTTCTTTCCAATTTTTGGAGGGATGCTTGTATTGCGATGTATTTCCCTCTCAAGACCGCTTTTGCTGTATTCCAAAGATTTTTGAACGGTTGTATCTTCATTCTCAGTTTCCATGAATCTTTTTAATTCTTCTCTAATTTACTGGTTGACTCTTTCATCTTTTAGCAGGATTCTCTTTAAATTAACCTCCACGTGTTTGAATTTCTTCCAAATTTCTTCTTGTGATTGAGTTCAAGTTTCAAAGCATTATGGTCTGAAAATATCCAGGGTACAACCCCAATATTTTGGTATTGGTTGAGACCTGATTTGTGACCCAGTGTGTGGTCTATTCTGGAGAAACTTCCATGTGCACTTGAGAAGAATGTGTATTCAGTTGAGTTTGGAGGTAAAGTTCTGCAAATATCTGTGAAATCCATCTGGTCCAGTGTATCACTTAAAGCTCTTGTTTCTTTGGAGATGTGCTTAGATAATCTCATTTGCAGCCGAGAGTGCCGTGTTGAAGCCTCCCAGTATTAGTGTATTATTATCTAAGTATGACTTAACTCTGGTTATTAATTGATTGATATCCTTGGCAGCTCCCACTTTAGGGGCATAAATATTCATGATTTTTAGGTCCTGTTGTTGGATAGATCCTCTAAGTATGATGTAGTGTCCCTCTTCATCTCTTACTACAGTCCTTGGGATAAACTTTAATTTAGCTGATATTAGGATTGCTACCTCTGCTTTCTTTTGAGGACCATTTGAATGGTAAATCATTCTCCAGCCTTTCATTTTCAGGCTGTGGGTGTCCTTAGGCCTTAAATGAGTCTCCTATAGATAGAAAATAGATGGGCCTTGCTTTTTGACCCAGTCTGAAACCCGTGTCTTTTGATGGGATCATTTAGCCCATTCACGTTCAGAGTTACTATTGAAAGATATGAATTTAGTGTCATCATAATACCTATTCAGTCCCTGTTTTTGTGGATTATTTCTTTGGGCTTCCTCTTTCTTTTACAGAGTTCCCCTTAATATTTCTTGCAGAGCTGGTTTGGTGGTCCCATATTCTTTCAGTTTCTGCCTATCTTGGGAGCTCTTTATCTCTCCTATTCTGAATAACAGCCTTGCTGGAAAAGTATTCTTGGCTGCATGTTCTTCTCATTTAGGACCCTGAATATATCCTGCCGGCCCTTTCTGGCCTGCCAGGTCTCTGTGGAGAGGTCTGCTGTTAATCTAGTAGCTCTCCCCATATAAATTAGGGATCTCTTGTCTCTTGCTGCTTTAAGGCTTTTCTCTTTATCTTTGGAATTTGCAAGTTTCACTATTAAATGTTGAGGTGTTGAATGGTTTCTATTGATTTTAGGGAGGACCTCTCCCTGTTTCCCTCCCCACATTAGGGAAGCTCTCAGCTATGATTTGTTCAAATATGCTTTCTGGTCCTCTGTCCCTCTTGGTGCTCTCTGGAACCCCAGTTATATGCAGATTTTTCCTTCTGAGGCTGTCATTTATTTCCCTTAACCTTTCCTCATGGTCTTTTAATTGTTTTTCTCTTTTTTCCTCAGCCTCCTTCCTTGCCATCAACTTGTCTTCTATGTCACTCACTCATTCTTCTACCTCAATAACCCTCATCGTCAGGACCTCCAGTTTGGATTGCATCTCATTTAATAGATTTTTAATTTCTGCCTGATTAGATCGAAATTCTGCAGTCTCGAAGTCTCTTGAATCCTTTATGCTTTTTTTCCAGAGCCACCAGTAGCTTTATAACTGTGCTTCTGAATTGGCTTTTTGATATCGAATTGTAATCCAAATTCTGTAACTCTGTGGCAGGGAGTACTGTTTCTGATTCTTTTATGGTGAGTTCTTCTTTCTAGTCATTCTGCTCAGTGCAGAGTAGCTAAAAACGAGTTTTACTGGAAAAAGGAAGAAAAACAGAAAAAAAAAAAGAAAAAAGAAAAAAAGAGAGGTACCCTCTGGTTCTATATACTGTAAATCCCTCGACTTCCCTGGAGCTTCCCAGCGCTGCTCGGTGCAGAACTTGCTCTTCCCCTGTCCTTCCAGCTGGTCTTCTGGGGCAGGGGCTGCTGTGCTGGTTCTCAGGTGTGTGCACCTGGGGGAGCTGCCCCATCCCCCCCCTGCACCAGGTGCACGGCTCAGCGGCAGCTGTAGACCCTTTGAGGCCCCTGTTACCTGGCGGTGGCCAGGTCCCCAGCCCTGGAGTCAGCTCCCCAGGAATCACCGCAGTCTCCCGGTCCGCAGGGGCCTGGGTGCTCCCGGGGCGGGGGGCGCTGCCCTGCACAGCTGGGGGCCCCGGGGCAGGAGCGTCCTCGCTGTCCTGGGCCCTCCCCGCCTCTGCCTGTCCCGGGGGGAGCAGGAGCCCGGTGTCCCCGGCGCCCTGGGATCGGGGCCTGCGCCTATGGGTGGGTGGCTGGGGCTGCACCGAAGGCAGCAGGTGCAGCCCCCCCACCCCCGCCCCGAGCCCCCGCCGGACCCCCGGCTTCTCCCCGAGGCCCCCCCCAGCTCCCCCGACCCCCGGCTTCTCCCCGAGGCCCCCCCAGCCCCCGCCCGACCCCCGGCTTCTCCCCGAGGCCCCCCCCAGCTCCCCCGACCCCCGGCTTCTCCCCGAGGCCCCCCCAGCCCCCTCCCGACCCCGGCTTCTCCCCAGGCCACCCCCAGAGCCCCTGCCCGACCCCCGGCTTCTCCCCGAGGCCCCCCCAGCCCCCGCCCGACCCCCGGCTTCCCCCCGAGCCCCCTCCCGACCCCGGCTTCTCCCCAGGCCACCCCCAGAGCCCCTGCCCGACCCTCGGCTTCTCCCCGAGGCTCCCCCAGCCCCCGCCCGACCCCCGGCTTCCCCGCGAGCCCCCTCCCGACCCCGGCTTCTCCCCAGGCCACCCCCAGAGCCCCCGCCCGACCCCCGGCTTCTCCCCGAGGCCCCCCCAGCCCCCGCCCGACCCCCGGCTTCTCCCCGAGGCCCCCCGAGCCCCCGCCCGACCCCCAGCTTCTCCCCGAGGCCCCCCGAGCCCCCTCCTGACCCCCGGCTTCTCCCCAGGCCACCCCCGGAGCCCCTGCCCGACCCCCGGCTTCTCCCCGAGGCCCCCCCAGCCCCCGCCCGACCCCCGGCTTCTCCCCGAGGCCCCCCCAGCCCCCGCCCGACCCCCGGCTTCTCCCCGAGGCCCCCCCAGCCCCCGCCCGACCCCCGGCTTCTCCCCGAGGCCCCCCCACGCCCCCGCCCGACCCCCGGCTTCTCCCCGAGGCCCCCCGAGCCCCCGCCCGACCCCCGGCTTCTCCCCGAGGCCCCCCCGACCCCCGGCTTCTCCCCGAGGCCCCCCCGACCCCCGGCTTCTCCCCGAGGCCCCCCAGCCCCGCCCTCTCCCACTCGGCCGCGGGGTGCAGCCTCTCCCCGGGCCCCCTCCTCTGAGTGACCCTGGGAGCCTGGAGGCCCCGCGGCCCCTCCCGGTCCTGCCCGAGGTCCCTGCGAGCGCTTCTCCGCGGAGGAATCGGGGGGTCGGTGAGGTTCCCGCTGCTCCGGGCGGGGCTCTCCTGTCCCTGAGGCTGTGGCCTCAGCCCGGCTCCTGCGGGGGGGGGGGCTCCCCCACTGGCTTCTCTCCCCCCCACCTTCCTACCTTGTTAGAAGCACAAACTTCTCTCTGTAGCGTTCAGGCTGTTCTCTCTTTAAATCTCAGGTCGAATTTATAGGTTTTCAGGATGATTTGAAAGTTATCCGGGTGAGTTGGGACAGGTGACGGGGACCCTACTCCTCTGCCGTCTTGCCCTGCCCTCCCCCCCCAAAGTAAATTCTTATGTGCAATGTTGGACTTGAAGTCATGAGCCTTAGATCAGGAGTCGCATGCTCTACTGACTGAGCCAGCCAAGCACCTCAATATTTTTCTTTTTTAAAAAAACTAATCTCTACCCCCAATGTGGGGCTCAAACTTACAACCCCAAGACCAAGAGTTGTGTACTTTACTGACTGAGCCAGCCAGGTGCCCCATCCCACTGTTTTATTCTAGTTATCAGTGACTTACCACTGATTACTTTCTTCAATGAAAGTAGAACTAAATAGTTACTGAATGGACAGTGACAAAAACAGAAAATTTATCAGTATATTTATGTTTTTTTAATAATAAATTTATTTTTTATTGGTGTTCAATTTGCCAACATACAGAATAACACCCAGTGCTCATCCCGTTAAGTGCCCCCTTCAGTGCCCGTCACCCAGTCACCCCCACCCCCCGCCCTCCTCCCCTTCCACCCAGAGTTAGGAGTCTTTATATTCTGTCTCCCTTTCTATCAGTATATTTATCGAACGCCCACTACATTTTTCAGAACTGGGCTAAGTACTTAGTATTCATAGATTTATATAACTGGTTGCCTATTCTTACAGATCTACAAAGTCTAGGAGTAGAGAAAATATATATGTCATTTATTATAATTCAGTTCAAAAAGTGGTATAAAAAATATATACAGGATGTTCTGGGTTGATGAGAAAGTACACTGAGTACCTTACTTTTTGTTGTACCAGGCCCTGTGGCAAGTTATAATAAAAAACCAGCACACTTTGGTGGCTGGAGAATCTACACTAGTTCAATTAAGTCCATGTCATATACCATGCATTTATCTGACCAGGGGTAAATTATTTAACTTCTGTGCCCCAGTTTTCTTGTCTATAAAATGGGAAAAAAAATACAATCTTCATAAGATTGTTCTGAAAATGGGGATCCCTGGGTGGCTCAGCGGTTTAGCACCTGCCTTTGGCCCAGGGTGCGATCCTGGAGTCTCGGGATCAAGTCCCACGTCCGGCTCCCTGCATGGAGCCTGCTTCTCCCTCCGCCTGTGTCTCTGCCTCTCTCTCTCTCTCTCTTTCTCTCTCTCTCTCTCTCATAAATAAATAAATCTTTAAAAAAAAGATTGTTCTGAAAATTAAATTACTTAACATATTAAAATGAAGCCTAGCATATAGTAAGCAAAATATAATATTAGCTTCTATTATGAAGAAGATAAATGGAAGCGGAAGAAGAAAGAAGAGGAAGATTAGGAGATAGGAGAAGGAAGAGAAGCAGCAGCTATTAGTGAATGAAAGAAATAGTAATCTAGGCAATCCAAACTTCCCGGAAAACATTGTATGAATAGTACCAGATGAATGCATGATGTTAGATGTGAGTAAGGGATCAGCAAAGGCTTCCCAGAGGCAATGACTTCTAAACTAAATCCCCTAGGAGGAATCGGTAAACACCCAGCAAACTTGGCAAATTTGAGAGAGAAAATCACTGTTGAATGAAGAAGAAAATTCTGTAACCTACCAGAGGCAAGAGAATGCATGACTGGAACACAGAGTGTGAGGTTGAGGTTGAGTTCTTTTTTTTTTTTTTTTAATTTTTATTTCTTTATTCATGAAAGACACAGAGAGAGAGAGGGAAAGAGAGAGAGAGTGAGGCAGAGACATAGGCAGAGGGAGAAGCAGGCTCCATGCAGGGAGCTCGACATGTGATTTGATCCCAGGACTCCAGAATCCCTGGCCGAAGGCAGGTGCTAAACTGCTGAGCGACCCTGGGATCCCTGAGGTTGAGTTCTTTTTTTTTTCTTTTTCTTTTTTCATTTATTTATATATATATATTTTTATTTTAGTTTGGTTTGCCAACATATAGCATAACACCCCATGCTCATCCCATCAAGTGCCCCCCTCAGTGCCCATCACCCAGTCACCCCAACCCCCCCGCCCACCTCCCTTTCCATTCCGAGGTTGAGTTCTTATAAGAACTGATGCTGGTTGATCTAAGTGGGATCATGATCAAGAAGGATCTTTGCTAGGACTCTTGCTAGTTGCAAATGAAAGAAAAGCTAGTCCAGAACAACTTAAATAAAGAGAAAATTTTTAAGTTCTTACAAATGGAAAGCCCAGGAATAAAGATGGTGGGGTTCAAACAATGTCCTCAGGGTCTTCTCTTTCTCTGTCCTTCCACGGTTTTTCTCTAATCATTTATTATCTCTGAATGAAAAGATTTACCTTCATAGTTTCAAATACAGCAGGGAAGACATTTCTTTTTTCTTTTACACATACCAGGGGTTGGCAAAGTAGTGTCTGAAGACCAAACCAATTCTGAATTCATTTATTGTAATGGACTGAATGTTTGTGTTCCCTTATCTCCCAGATTCGTACGTCAAAATCTTAACCCTCAGTGCAGTGGTACTAGAAGGTGGAGCCTTTGTGTGATTAGGTTATAAGGGTGGAGCTCTCATGGATGGGATGAATGCTTATAAAAGAGACCCCAGAAAGCTTTCTTGCCCTCTCACCGACGTGAGGATAAAACAACAAAATACTGTTGACAACCTAGAAGAGTGCTTTCCTGAGACCTGACCATGTTTGCACCTTGGACTTGAACTTGGAGTCACCAATATTGTGAGAAATAATTTTCCATTGTTTATAAACCACCCAGTCTGTGGTATATTGTCATAGTGGTCTGAACTAAGACAGCCAGCAAGCTAAGAATGCTATTTGTACTTTTAAAGGTTTGTGAACAAACAAAAACAAACATGGATACATAACTGAGACGGTATGTGGCAGGACTCTTAAAGCCCAGCATATTGTCATATGGCTCAACTCCCTTTCTCCAGTCTAAGTTCTGTGATTATTGCAGAGCCTGACTGAATTGGCTTCATGCCCACACCGGACTAAAAATGAAACCAGCTTAATCTGAAACACCTGGACTGAGAGCTGAAGAGGTATAGCTGCTCTGAGAAATATCAGAAGAAGATCTGGGGCCATAAAATTATCAACGCCTGATATGCCCTTGCAGGCCATCTTGAAGACAAGCTACTTTGTCTTGAGACCATCAGGTTGCTACTGAAGGCTTTTTATGGTGTGGACTTGATTGCTTACATTTGTGTTTGAATGTAGTCCAACATTAGGACTAATTTCAAAATTTTAACCTATTTCCTGTGAGTTTTTCTGGCCCTTAGCACTTGCAGAATTCTTTCACCTGCAACTTAAGAGCCTTTTCCCTTGCCATATTACTCCGATGAGTATGACAGCAGGTTCTGGAAGCACAGAGACTAGGACTCAAAAGAAGCTTCTGGCCAAAGTTCCAGACAGAGGATTTAGATGCATGCTAGCAGAGCAAGTTTTTCCCCTTCTAGAAACTAGGTAAGATTCAGACTGGAAATAGCCATGACAACTGAAGAAGAAGAAATGGCATTTACTCCTGGAAGAGGGGTGGGATGGAGTGGGTGCTGTGGATTAGTAGAAGAGTTATCTCTTAGAGAATGGCTTTTCAAACATTAACGTACATATGCGTCACCTAATTCATTGTTAAATATTTTAATTTAGTAGGATTGGGATTATGCATCTCTTCCAAGATAACAAGAGTGAAATTTCTGGTGGTTCACGGACCCCTCTTCCCTTTGAGTAGCAAAGGTGCAAAGTACTAGGGAGCTACTTAGAAGTAGATTCAGTGCCTACCTCTTCTTGTAATTGTCCAGGGAGAACTAAGATGTGTAGCAGTCAGCTCATTGGCCATTAATTCAAAGTGACATTTGCCTCACAGCCTTTGTTTCCCTTCAAGTCCATTGTTCCATTGCTTGCAAAAAGCCCAGAAACAGATGGCCTTATAATTTTAATTGAGCCCTCTATTAGAGCAGAAAATAGAGGTTTGAACAAATTGGTAGTGGTGGATTAATGAAAGGAAAGCTTTGCTTCACGCCCACTATAGGACTAGATATAATCAGTTCAAAATTTCTCTCTGGGGATGCCTGGGTGGCTCAGCGGTAAGCATCTGCCTTCAGCTCAGGGTGTGATCCTGGAAACCCTGGATCGAGTCCCACATCGGGTTCCCTGCGTGGAGCCTGCTTCTCCCTCTGCCTGTGACTCTGCTTCTCTCTCTGTGTCTCTCATGAACAAATAAATAAAATCTTAAAAAAAAAATTTCTCTCTGAACTCCAGTACTAGTATGGGTGATGGATTGGAACAAGAGGCAAGACAGGAAATAAAAACACAGGATGCTGTAATATTCTAGAGGAGAAACAATAGTGTTCTAAATTGAGATGGAGACACAGCTGAGACAGATAAGAGATCTGGAAAGATAGTGTCAGTAGAACTGATGGAATTTAGTCCTTGATTTCACATGGGGCATAGAGGAGAGGAAGGAATCTTGAATAATATCTAGGCTTAGAATTTGGGAAAATTTATTTCAATATTGTTTATTGAGCTAGAAAACATTGGAGAAGGGGCAGGAGGAGCTGTTTGGGACTAAATATTTAGGAACATATCTATGATGTTTGAATTTTGGGTGGAGACATGAAGCAAGGGTGAGAATTATAGAGACCGAGAAGCAGAGATTAAAAGGACTAATCCAAAATCCGATTCAGTGAACTACTGGAGCTGTGACTGGAGATGGGAGTAATGGGGCAGGGAGTAGAGAATAAAGTAAGACTTTAAAAGTAGGTGGGGGTAGAATAACAGAGGATTTTGAATGCTAAACAGAGACTAGCAAATTGTTTCTGAATTCCATTCCGGAATTTAAGCAGAGGAGTGACAGAGTCTAAGACAGAATTTAGGAAGAGAGAAAAGGAGGCATCTTTTATCAATGCATTTTATGTAACAGGGTTTATATTAATTATCTCGTTTCGGCATGGAGGATGAATGGCGTTGGGCTTGTAAAAGATGATGGCAAATTGCCACAACTCTAAGCATGAGAGTTACAGCTCCATTCTTGAAACACAAGAAAGCTTTTCTTTGAGAAATGCACTCTTGGTTAGTATTCATTTCAAGCTGGACTACATAGTTCAGTATGAGTATATTACCTTTAATACAATGACCTGTGGCCACCAGGCATCCACACTGTAGTTATTTTTGGGGGGGAAGTGAATACAAAGTTTTTGTGTACCTGTCATTAATACACTCCAAAATTTCTGGAAAATCTATAATGCTCTTATCAATACATTTATCCACATTAGGTCATCTAACTTTTTTATTGTAGATTTCCCTCTTGGAGGTCTTTATCTATACAATATAGATTGCTCTCTAGGCTAGAATATAGATACGTATCTTTTGAAACTTTGCTTTGCCTTAATTTTGGGAATTCCTTTTCTGCTACTGTTGAATTTCCTGATTCCTAGATACTCTCTCTTCCTCTTCTGGTTTATTCCTGATAAAGTAGACTTCTTAGTAGGTTCTCGATAAATGGTGCACGTGAGTTATAACTTTTTAGACATTGCATGTCTAAAATGTTTTTTATTCTATTCTTCCAATGACTAATAATTTAGGTAGATAAAGAATTTTATAGTGCAAATATTTTTCCTCAAGGATATTCCATTGTCCTCTCTCTGTCCCTAGTGTTGCTGTTGATATGTTCTGTATCATTCTGATACTAGATATTTAATGTGGCATTGTTTTTATTTTTATTACTAGAATCTGTTAGGATGTTCCATGTAGTTACAGAATTTTGTGCAACATGATTTGTTGAGAAAGTATTTTCTGTTTATTCAACTGGGCTTTCAATGGGTCTTTTTCATCCAGGATCATATTTTCCTCATTCAAGGGAATGTTCTTAAATTATTTTGTTACTAAACTTCTTTTTGACTTTTTCTTTTCTTCCAAGAATTGTAATATTTAGATAGATGTTGGAGTTCCTGGATTGTGCCTAATTTTCTTCTCTTTTTTTCTCTTTTAATATCTATTTTTTCTTTTGTCGTATTTTCTTGAAGATTTCCTTTTGCTTTTTAAAAAATATTTTATTTATTTATTGATGGGTGACAGGAGGAGAGAGACAGAGGCATAGGCAGAGGGAGAAGCAGGCTTCCTGTGGGGAGCCCAATGTGGGACTCGATCCCAGGACCTCAGGATCGTGGCCTGAGCTGAAGGCAGACACTCAGCCTGGGAGCCACTCAGGTGCCCTCTTTTTACTTTTCAAATTTCCTATTGATCTTAAAAAATTTCTTCTATTACGGTTTTAGTTTCTAAGATATCTTTATTCTGTTCTGATTATTCATTATTTATCATTTCCTATTATTATTCTTTGAAGACAAGGTTTTCTTTCATCTTTCTGAAGATACTAATCATGTTTTTCTTTTGAAGTTTTCTTTTGCTTCCTGTCTTGTTACTGTTTCTTCTGATTTATTTTCTAATATATTGCTATTTTTTTCTGAATGTGTTATAAGAGGTTTTTCTGGAAGAAATAGACAGAATTTTTGTAGACAGAATTCTAAGATGTCCCCTCAAATTCTTGCTCTTGGTATATATGCCTTGTAGAATCCTCTCCCTTTGGCTGTGGTAGACTTGGGAATATTGTGGGATAGTCACTCCTTTGATTTTTATATATAGTCACTTATGAAATGTTTTGTTGTAAAAGATGGCCTTTTTGCAGAGTGGAGACAGAAACACCACAAAGTAGATTAGAAGCTCTGAGTATATGAACTGGCTATAATTAAAGTCACTTGATTTATGTCTGATCAAACTTTACATCCCAAGATTGACCTTCTTTACCATCTTTAAAAAATAGCACCTGTGGGACACCTGCATGGCCCAGTGGGTTGAGCCTCTGACTCTTGGTTTTGGCTCGGGATGTGATCTCATGGTCATGGGATCCAGCCCCTTGTGGGGCTCCATGCTCAGCGTGGGGTCTACTTGAGATTCTCTCTCCAACTCCCTCTGCCTCTCCCTTTTGTGCTCTCTCTCTCTCCCTCTCTAAAGTAAATAAAATCTTTAAAAAATAGTACTATCTCCTTACATTTTCTAAATTTGCTGAAAACAATCATCTGTATATCCAAAAAGCTTATCCAACTTGAACTAGGATAAATGCAAAGATAATCCTATCCAGATACATAGTCAAGATGCTAAAAGTCAAAAAACCTTGAAAGCAGTTAGAGAAAAATGATTCATACATATATGCAAATTCCAATAAAATTGACAGCTAACTTTTCAGAAACAATGGAGGCCAAAAGGGAGTGGGGCAACATACTCAACATATTCAAAGTGATGAAAGTAAAAAAAACAAAACAAAATTGCCAACTAAGAATCTTATATTTAGGATGATTTTCTTTTAAAAATTGAGGCACTTGAGTGGCTTAGTTGGTGAAATGTCTGCCTTCTGCTCAGGTCATGATCCTGGGATCCTGGGATGGGGCCCCACATCTGGCTCCCTGCTTAGCAAGGAGTCTGCTTCTCTGCCTTTGCCCCTCCCCCCCCCCGATTCCTACTGTCTCTCTCTTGTCTCTCTCTCTCTCCCTCTCTCTCTCTCAATAAATAAATAAATAAATAAATAAATAAATAAATAAATAAAATCTTTTTTAAAAAACTAAGGTAAATAAAGACATTCTCAGACAAGCAAAACTGAGATAATATGTTGCTAAAAATTCAGTCTTACAAAAATACTAAAGAAAGTACTTTGGGCTGAAAGCACCTCATACCTTACAGTAATTCAAATCCACACACATGCAAAAATGTATCAGTAGAGGCAGTTATGTGGGTATTACACATGGCAACATAATTGCATATCTATTCTCTCTTTTTAAAAAACTAATTTAAAATTACTTGCATAAAACAATATATATGTATGTATATAATTACATTCTTGAGCTTATAGCATATAGAAATGCAATGTATTTATCAAAAACAGCACAAAGGAGATGGGTGGGAACAAAGCTTTATGAGCAAGGAAATGACACCAGATGGTAGTTTGAATGTACAGGGAAAAAATGAAGAGAATTAAAAATGATAAATAGGAAGATTAACATACAAACTTCAAAAATACGTATTTCTTCTTCTTTCTTCCCTTATCTTTAAAAGATATGAGTATAAAATATTAATATACTAATGTAATGTAGGGTCGGCAACATATATGTATATAATATGTATAACATTACAGAATGGGGGAGGTGCAGCTATGTATGAATAAAATTGTTATGTTTTACTGGAATCAAGTTAGTATAAATCTGAAGTAGATTTTGGGAGTTAAGATATACAAAGCTCCAGAGCAATCATTAAGAAAATAATTTTTAAAATATAATAAAATTATTAAAAGAATAAAATGTTACTAGAAAGTATCTATTTAATACCACAGAAGAAAAAAAAAATACCAAAGAAGTCAGTGAAGGAGGGACAAAAATGATAGGAATCACGTAGATAACAAAATGTAAAATGGTGGATATAAATCTAACTATAGTCACAATAACATTAAATATGAATGAATTAAATAATCAAGCCAGATCATATCAAATTGCATTAAAAAATCCAGAACTCAACTATATGCTGTCTATAGGAGATACATTTTATATTTGAAGATATAAGTAGGTTGAAAATAAAAGGAAAATATGATAAAAGGATTTATCATGCAAGCAACAGCCATAAGTGAGACGAAGCAGCCATACTACAATCAGACAGAAAGAATTAAAACAAATAGATATCTGAAAAGCCTTAGAGTAGTTGAGTAAATATAACCATTTTCCTGAGAAACCAAAGTGCAGTAACTGAAGGGCTTTTTTCTGGGGCTGAGCACTTAGTCCAGAGAGGAATACTCCAGCCTCTGTCCAGGGCCAGGTAGATATGAGTTTGGTGGTGTTGGTAGATCTACGCTAACTAGGAACTTATTCTGGGTACTTGAAAGGTAGGTCGGCCTGAGAGGGACTTAAGTGTTTCAGACGTGAAGTTTCATTTCTTTTTCAAGCTAGTATCTTCCTTCCACCCTAAACTGTGCCCATGTTCTCAAGTCTAGATTTTTTTCAGGTTCAATCTCTCTAAAGCCTGGATCCTCTGCTAGGTTGAGACTGAGTAACTGCCTAAGTGGGAAATGTAGGGAAAGGGATTTAAGGGGGACATATTAAGATTTTCAACTTAAAAGAAAAGTAATCTTTTTTTTTTTTTTTTTTAATTAACCCTGACCCATATTTTGGCCTTAATCTTTTCAGGGCTTTCGAATAGGAATTTCCTTCTTCCTAGCTGCCATACCAGTTACCTTCCATCTGCTATTTATTTTCCAAATATTTACTTCTTTTATATATTATCTCCTCTTTGTCTTCTTGGATTTATGCTCCCTCCCCTTACTATGATTTTAGTGGGATTTGGGGGAGAGCAAAGATAAATGTAATTATTTGATCTACTGTGTTTGATCTTAAAGTATAGCCCCTTGAAAATAGTTCAGCAAAGTAAAAATAATACAGCTCAGTTAAACAGATCTTGGTTCAGATGCTGAGTCCATCTCACACTGATGGTATTGTAATAAATAGCTTACATATTTTCTCTGGGCCACTATTTTCTCAATGGGAAAACATACATAATACTGTCTACCTCATGGGCATTACGTGAAAAAAGATACATATATATAGTACTTTCATGGCTTGTTTCTTTGTGGCTGTAATCATTATCATCACCATCATCATCATCCTGGCTCCAAATAAAATAAAATAAAATGTGACCCAAGTGTTTTAGATCAGTGTTGAAATTCTTCAGCTACTTAATAATTTAATATTATTATTTGATTTGAAGAAGAGTCTTCAAACAACAAGGGCCAATATAGTTCAAGCTACTGCTCTGCTGTCTTGGTAAGAAAAAAAATTTGCTTTGAAGAGAATGTGAATCATAATTTTGGAATCTATTAAATGTGAAGTGGAGATGAGAAAACAGAATTCTGTTTTGTTTTGTTTTTAAAATTATTTATTTATTCATGAGAAACACTGAGAGAGATGCAGAGACACAGGCAGAGGGAGAAGCAGGCTCCCTTTGGGGAACCTGATGCGGAACTTGATCTCAGGACTCCGGGATCACGACCTGAGCCAAAGGCAACACTCAACTATTGAGCCACCAAGGTGCCCCTGAATTCAGTTTTGAGGATTGAGGTGGGCTGAGGTGCTAGTTTATAAAGTGGCCACATAGTTATAGTGGCATAATAAGAATTTAAATACTTAGAAATATGAGATTTGTGAGATGTCATGAATTATATATGATACTTGAGGAAGAATTCAAGATATATAGGTTTTTTTGGGTCCATTTTTCAGCTCATTGCATTTAAAAATTTTTCATTTTCCTCTTCTTTGTCTTACGGTTTTAAATATGATGGCTTTATGGCCATAAGTCTTCCTTGATTAATACTACTTGCTTGTATTCATGATGGGTCGTGTTGTCTTTAGTAATGAATAATTCATTCATAAAATAATAAGCACATTCTCATCATTCCAAATGAACCATATGAGTGTTAAATAGAAAGTTAAATAGCTCCTTGACATTCTCATGAACCAGTAGTACCAGAGTAGAATCTGATTGCCTAAAATGATAAGAACTAAGAACAATAAAAAAGAATTAAATCTTCAGGAATCAGAAGAAATAAGGGCAAATATCTGATTGTCATAAATAATAAAAACTTGCTATTCAATATTTAATGTGTACATCAATGTATTTTAAGGTGTGATTAGTATCAAAAGCGAAACATCTTTTATTTGAACAAGAGCTTTCCAATCTTCATAAATGTTTCTGTATTTAGAGAATTTTATTCAGACAAAATACCTTTTGAATTGAAAACTACCCATTAATTAAATATTTTTTGAGTGGCTGAGTTGTACATATTTCATGCTACAGGATTTAAAATTATTGTGTTTTAATGCTAATTAATAAATTTGCCCATGTATTTTGTAAATATCCCCAAGGAAGGTAGTCTGTAAAATAATAAAATTGCTGAAGCACAGGTATTTATCACTGATCCAATAATATTTTATGTACCCTGTAAATGCTATATTATGAATTTTATACTTCCTCTATCTTTGGTGCAATGTACATTCAGTTTTTTTCCCCATGAAGTGAATTTCACAATCAGTAGATATCTCTGAACAATATTTTGTTACAGCTTCATGAGTCCTGTAGGTTTACCGAGTCATGTTATTTTTTCCCCCTGGGTAGTGATAAGGAACCAGATAATTTGAACCCAAATTATTTATATTTTTAAATCATTCTTGATATCTAAGATATAATTATCTTTTATTTACTAGATCTATCATATATATTGCTCTTTGCCACTTACTTTTAAGTGTATCACTATTTAATCTAAGCTTGTAGCACTATAGACATCAAAGTCAAGTTCAGAACTGGATGCATAGACTTAAGTAACAAAATGAAGGGAAACCTGTTGCGATTCTTGGTTTTGCATAATTAAGAGGGTAAAAGTAACTTTCAATCCTCCCAAATGCTCCAAAATGCTACCTTACATAATTAAGCATACACAAATATTTGATAAATATATGTAATAAACCTGTTAAAGAGAATTAGTTTTGTGAGGAACAGGATTACTCAGTAAAATAAGCTGGATAAAGGTATTGAAATTTTAAATTCTTTTTCTTTTTATTAGTTTCAAAGATAGAATTTAAGTGATTCATCAGTTGCATATGACACCCAGTGCTCATTATATCAAGGGCCCTCCTAAATGCCCATCATCCAATTATCCCTTCCCCCTACCCACGTCTCCTCCAGCGACCCTCAGTTTGTTTCCTAGAGTTCAGTGTCTCATGGTTTGCCTCTGTCTCAATTTTTATCTTATTTTTCCTTTCCTTCCCTTCTGTTCATCTGTTTTGTTTCTTGAATTCTACATACGAGTGAAATGATGTGGTATTTGTCTTTCTCTGACTTATTTTGCTTAGCATAATACCCTCCAGTTCTATCGATATCATTGCAAATGGCAAGATTTCATTCTTCTTGATGGCTACGTAATATTCCATTGTGTTATATACCACCTCTCCTTTATCTATTCATCCGTTAATGGACATCTGGGCCTTTCCCATATTTTGGCTATAGTGGATATTGCTGCTATAAACTTTGGGGTGCAGGTGCCTCTTCAAATCACTATGTTTGTATCCTTTCCCCCTGGGTCATGCGGCAGCTCTATTTTTAACTTTTTGAGGAACCTTCATACTGTTTTCCAGAGTGGACAGTGAAACAGTGAAAGGGGTTCCCCTTTCTCTGCATCCTCACCGACATCTGTCATTTCCTGAGTTGTTAACTTTAGCCATTCTCATTGGGTGAGGTGGTATCTCATCGTGGTTTTCATTTGTATTTCCCCCAAAATCAAATGATGTTGAACATTTTTTCATGTTTCTGCTAGCCATTTGTATGTCTTCTTTGGAGAAATGTCTGTTCATGTCTACTGCCCATTTCTTGACTGGATTTTTTGTTTTTCGGGTGTTTAGTTTGATAAGTCCCTATTAGATTTTAGATACCAGTCCTTTATCTGAAAAGACACTTGTAAATACCTTCTCCCATTTTGTAGGCTGCCTTTTGTTTGTTTTTACTGTTTTCTTCACATCAGCTTTTTATCTTGATGAAGTCCATTAATTCATTTTTGCTTTTGTTTCTCTTGCTTTTGTAGACATGTCTAGCAAGAAGTGGCTGTGGCTGAGGTTAAAGAGGTTGCTGCCTGTGTTTTTTAAATTCTTAGGCCATTTCTGTCACTGATCTGGTTTGGGAACTTGCACAATTAACTCATTCTGTTTATTTTTATTCTAAAATAGAGATTGCCACATCAACTCAACTAATGTCTCTATGAGAGAGAATAAGGAATAAAAAGGAATTAGAAGTGAAAGGCCAATGGCTGTTATTGAACCTCTGCATAGCCTTGAAACTGGAGATGAAAAGGTACTTAACTTTTTACATTTACACATATTTGGGTTATTGGGTCTTTAGGTTTTTAAAAAGATTTTTATTTATTTATTTTAGAGAGAGTGAGCAGGGAAAGGGGCACATGGAAAGTGAGAGAGAGAAAGAATCCTCAAGCACATTCCTCACTGAGTGCAGAGTTGGAAATAGGGCTCAACAGGGGGCTTGATCCCAGGATGGTGGGGGAATGGGTGGAGGGAATTATATGGAGAGGAAAGACTTAATCCAGACCTGTAATGCATTGTGTTAACTGTATTTTTTCACCCAGTTTTTTTAATGAGGAGACAAATTTATATTCTATCATTCAAAAATACTAAATGAATGCTTAAAGAATATGTAAAATTGGGACACCTGTGTGACTCAGTGGTTGAATGCCTGCCTTTGGCTCAAGGCATGATCCTGGGGTCCTAGGATCGAGTCCCACATCGGGCTTCCTGCATGGAGCCTGCTTCTCCCTCTGCCTGTGTCTCTGCCTCTCTCTTTCTTTCTCTCTCTGTGTCTCTCATGAATAAATAAATAAAATATAAAAAAAGAATATGTAAAATTTTACTCAGGATTTTGGAGGATACAAAAAAATCAGACCCAGTTTTTATATCAAGGAAATTAAGCTCTTAAACTTACATGAATAAAAATATTTGTAATACTAGATAGAGTGAAATAAGTGCCTTAAGAGAATGAGAGATAAAATGCTGTGCAGATTTTATGATATGCAATAAAATATATGTGGCCTGGTGTTTATACTCATATGCAAACTGCAATTTTTATTTTTCTTAGATGTCTGCAGTTTTTCAAACCTGGTATTTCACTTGGTTCTCAACCACATGCTTAGGTTAGACCTATAATCAGTTACTTGTTAGTTCATGCTCAGACCAATGCAATTAACATCTCTGTGCCCCAGTTTCCTCATCTGTAAATTTGGGACAATAAAAATAGCATGTACTTCACATGATTTTTGTAAATTTAAATTAGATGTGTTGGTAAAACATTATGAACAATGTCTGCATTATAGTGAGGGGTAAGTACATGAGCTCAATTTCTTACTGATACTACTGTTTTTACTTGGCTTAGATTTAAAATGATGGTAATTTGAACTTCATTTTTACTTTTAAAACATTAGGATGCTCTCATCAAAGAACCTGACAGTAGGAAGTGACCAGCAGTTTTGGTCATAGAATCAGTCAGATATAAACTTAATCTAAAATTATGGATTAGAGGGACACCTGGGTGGCTCAGTGTTTGAGTGTCTGTCTTCGGCTCAGGTTGTGATCCCGAGATCCGGGATCGAGTCCCCCATCAGGCTCCTGCAGAGAGCCTGCTTCTCCTTCTGCCTATGTTTCTCCCTCTCTCTCTCTCTCTCCCTCCCTCAGTCTCTCTGTCTCTCTCTCTGTCTCTCATGAATAAATAAATAAATCTTCTAAAAAAATTATGGATTGGAAACAGTAAAATTACATATTCTATGTGACATGATTTTTTTGTTTTTTAAAAAGGCATAATTCAAACAAAAAGATTTTTAATTTTAAAAATCATAAGAAGGAAAATTTCCACTTTTCCTGTGTTTGTCCTAAAGTATGTTATCTGGCTTATAGAGAAGGCTCCAGAGACAGGCTAAGAATACTATTAGTATGTATGTATACCCAATTTTGCTTCAGGCTCTTTCAACTATAATGGATATTAACAGTTCAAAATGTTTGCATATAATTTCTCAACTCTCTTTTAAAAATATTTTTTACCAAGCTGGAATCTATGCATTTTTTAATGTGCATGTCTGTAGTTCTATTTAAAAGCTGAATATCACCTTTCTGTTTTAATAAACATTTCTCAGAACTTTGTATGAAATGAACATTTTTATTATTCTATATCTATAGTTTGAGATTAAAGTTATAACATCCTTTATATTGAGATATTAACATAAAAGAGGAACATTTTGGTAAAATGCATACATATTCCTTTCTCAGTTATATAGAATTTGAATTTGAGAATTTGTTGTGTTTGACATGTCATTATTAGCATTTTAAAATTAAAAAGGATTTGAGATTAAAAGTTTTAGACACAAAGGTCTCTTCATAGTTGTTAAAAAATTCCTGAGCAAAAAAAAAAAAAAAAAAAAAAAAAAAAAATTCCTGAGCATACACGATGGGAAACGAATAATAAATGTGTTCAAATAGAGATATATTTCACTGTAGCTTTACAGTCAGGTAGAGAAATATTTGTCAAATCTTTGGACTCAGAGTAATTTTTTATATTATTGTTATTATTATTAATTTCTATTAAAGAAATAAATAGCAAGCTAGTTGAGAATATTCAAGTAGATATTTAAGAGAAAGCAACAAATTTCATTTATATAAATGAGAAAGGCTTAGTAAAGATAATAATAATATGGTAATTGGGAGGGAATAATATACTAGAGCCTTTGGAAAGCCGAATTTAAATTTTCAGACCGTTTCCAACATTTGTTTTAATTCTTTTCATTCATAATAGTTGTTTCTCAAGGGAATGTTTTTATAATGAGTATTTCTTGACTGGAATTTCCTATTTGCTTTATTGTGGGATTATTTAATAAAACGTAATATCTATTATTAAAAATAAATAACATATATATAATTTATTATATGAAAACAACACATAAATTGTCATTATATACTACTAAGGTAAAATGTATAAGTCTAATTTTATGAAAAATGGGATCTATATGAGTAGTCATTTGTTGTTATTTTAGTTTTATTTATCTATAAAAATTCTCAAAACTAAGTCGGAATTAGAGTTTAAGAGCCTTCTTAAAAATAAGGATGGTTGGGCAGCCCAGGTGGCTCAGCGGTTTAGCGCTGCCTTCATCCCATGGCTGGAGTCCCGGGATCGAGTCCCAAGTTGGGCTCCCTGCATGGAGCCTGCTTCTCCCTCTGCCTGTGTCTCTTCCTCTCTCTCTCTCTCTCTGTCTATCATGAATAAATAAATAAAATATTTTAAAAAAATAAGGATGGTTGAATTTTAGTAGTGTGGGACTAGAGACCATTAAAACCCATGCAAGCAAAGGTGAGTATGATCCCAGCTTGGGACAGAGTTAACTGAAAACTGGTCTTGGCTGCAAGAAGAAGAGGGCTATCCAGAAAAATAAGTAGAAAACATTAGAGATGATAATTAACTGTAATATAACTCTAAAAGACAATACTTGAAATATTTTTTAAAGTAATCTCAGCTGATTCTTAGCTTTTGCCCCAACCCTTTATACAAAATGATAAAGGAGGACAATACCCTCACTTACACCTCCTGCTCCTTCCCTCCCACTCTTATCAAACGTATTTTCTAGCTATTACTTGGATTAATTTATTCTAAAAAATACAAATTATTAATATAATATAATATAATATAATATAATATAATATGTATATAGTTGTCTATTTTTTTTCCATTTGTCATGCTCACCTTGGGCTTGATAGTTTCTTTCTTTCTTTAGTCTAGAATTCTGATTCTCAAATTTAGAAGCATTGACTAAATTTATCTGGTTAAGTCATTGCTCATTCATATCCCTCATTTTATCCATCTATAAAATGGGCTGCTTACTGAATTCCAATACCAAATAAACTTGAAAAATTTGTTGGTAAAAATGTCTTTCTTCAAATCAATTGCGGGGAAAATAATGAAGAAATATTAGTATACTAGAGACATGAGACTATTTCTAGGTTACAATGCAAAATTACATAATTTACATGAAACTGGTTAAAGAATAAATTGCACTGTAGGAAGTGTTCAATTATGATAACCAAGTCAACCACTTCTCCCCTTAGTATAAATTGAAAAGTTCTTGTCAGCCTGCTCAAACTACTAAAATTATTAAGAGACAGTAATGTTCTTGTTCATGCAAATTATAATGTAATTTGATTTTGCCTACTTTAATGAGAGAATGGTGTATTTCATGCTTAAATACAGGCTCACACACAACTAGTCTCTCAAATGCATAGATAATGCCTAATCACATTTTGAAATGTCTAATACCTACTTTGTTTAAGCTTGAAACTCTTATTTACTACTGATCATTGTTCTTAAAGGTATTTCCTGCTTTATTTTAATTCAGATATCTCTTCCTTACTTTTTGTTTATCCACTTATTACTTATAATGATTCTTCAGTTCTTTTATTTTATATATACATTTATTTGTATACATTTAAGGGGCACCTGGGTGGCTCAGTCAATTGGGTGGCCGACTTGATTTTGGGATTCTCTCTCTCCCACCTCTCAAATAAATAAATAAATCTTTAAAATAATAAATACATTTAAGTATATACATTTATTTAAAAAACTCCCATCTATAATTTATTCCCTTAAATTACAAAAGTGAAATGCGTTCAAAGGTAGATAGAACTAAAATACAATAAGCCTATAAGATGCCATGGGTTGGGATGAATAGTCATTTGAATATGTTCTACATGAGGGGAGCCTGGGTGCTCAGATGTTGAGCATCTGCCTTTGGCTCCAGTCATGATTGTGGGGTCCTGGGATCGAGTTCTGCATCAGGCTCCCTGCAGGGAGTGTCTTTGCCTCTCACTCTGTGTCTCTCATGAATAAATAAATAAAATCTTAAAAAAAAAATGTTCTACTTGAAAGGTGATACTGGAAGTTTGTTTTTCAAAATTGTTTGAGATTTCCTAATGAAATCAAATAGCAAATAGAACCATAATTTTGTCTGCTATGTTTCACTGCCACTGATTTTAGTTGTTGATTGAAACAGCAATTATAGGATGCCTTTTAAAATCCATGCTGAAGATGTTGGCAAGGATGAAGAGAAAGGGGAACCCACCTGCACCGATGGTAGGAATGCAAACTGGTGCAGCCACCCTGGAAAACAGGATGGAGTTTCCTCAAAAAAGATAAAAATACATAGAAAATAGATAAAAATAGATTAAAAAGATAAAAATAGAACTATCCAATGATCCAGCCAATTGGACTAGTAGGTATTTACCCAAAAAATGCAATACTACTTATTTGAAGGGACATGTGTACTCTGGTGTTTATAGTAGCATTATTAACAATAGCGGAACTATAGAAACAGCTCAAGTGTCCTCAATTGATGAATGAATAAAGATGTGGAGTGTGTGTGTATGTATGTATGTGTGTATGTGTGTGTATATATATAATGGTATATGTAATGTATATATATAAAATATATATAAAAATATATAATGGAATATTACTCATCCATCAAAAAGAATGAAATCTTGTAATTTGCAACGATGTGGTTAGAGCTAGACAGTATTTGGCTAAGCGAAGTAAGTCAGTCTAAGGAAGACAAATACCATACAATTTCACTCATGTGGAATTTAAGAAACAAAACAGATGAATGTAAGGGGGAAAAAGAAAGGCAAATCATAAAACAGACTCTTAACTATATAGAACAAACTGAGGGTTGCTAGAGGGGAGGTAGGCAGGGGGATGGCTTAAATGGTGATGAACATTAAGGAGGGCAATTGTGATGAGCACCAGGTGTTGTATGTAAGTGATGAATCACTAAATTCTATACCTGAAACTAATATTACACTGTATGTTAACTAGAATAAAAAAAATTAAAACATCCATGTTTAATGGTTTTAATATTCTTTTTCCTAGAATTTAAATCTTTTGTCATTCTATAAGCAACTGCCATTTTTAAAATCAATATCTTTGTTTTCTAAATCAACTTCAGAGGGGCTTCTGGCTGGCTCAGTCAGTAGAGTATGACTCTTGATCTCAAAGTTGTAAGTATTGGATGTGGAGCCTACTCAAATGAATGAATGGATAAGTAAGTAAATGCACCTTCATCAAAGCCTATCGACTATTTCTCATATTTTCACATATACTTACGGTTATAGCAAATGATACTCACTTTTTAAAATTTTCTTTTATTTTTTAAATATTTTATTTATTTAGAGACACACACACACACACACACAAACACACACACACACACACACAGACCCAGGCAGAGGGAGAAGCAGGCTCCATGCAGAGAGCCCAATGTGCAACTCGATCCTGGGTCTCTAGGATCAGGCCCTCGGCTGAAGGCTGCGCTAAACCGCTGAGCCACTCAGGCTGCCCGATACACACCTTTTAGATATAAGAAAGTAACAGAGAATATTATGCATCTTGTTCTTAGTTATAAATTTGAAATAATTTGAATAATTTAAAGTTAAGAAAATAATTTTTAAAAATATTAACTGTTTAATAAACAAAACAATTATTGCTATCTTCTTTGCCCTTGTTATATATTAAGAAAATGAACTCCATGTTTGAAATGAAGGTAAACTGAAGAGAGCTGTACAATTCTTGGAGAGGGAAAAGTGTTTTCCCTCAATTTACTAGAGAGTGTAAAAGCTCATTGTCAGGAGAATCAGGTTTATATTTGTAAAGAATTAGATGTGAAACCATAGGATATATTCTCATTGTTTCATGTGGATATCCTTAATAATGCCTCAGGATCTGTGAAATCTGTTTTTCAGGCAAAGCCATATGATGCTGCCACAAATAAGTCTAAAGTGCTGCTAACTGGGACTACTGTATTGTGTCATCTCAGCCTAATTCATTTACAATCAAATAATAAGATCCAAGTAAAGCCCTGGTGTCTGTTTACTGCAGCTGGTATGATTGTAATTTATTTATATCAATGAAATTACAATAGACTTAGCAATTATATCACAGGTATTAATAGAAGATTACATTGCCTTAGAACTAATGAGCGAAAAGTATTGATGTTTTGGGATGGATGGATCCATAGTAAAGAACAGCAGATATTTGTTTGCCAGACTCTTATATGCTTTTATTCAATGGACATTTACAAAATTTCTATAATTCTTCCTAAAAAAACTTGAATAAGTTCAGACCCTAGATTTAAGGAGGTCAGAGTTTATAGGGATAGGGGTCTCTAAACAGAGTTATCTTCTAGGTGAACATAATCATGGGAGAAATAAATTCCACATTGTGTGGTCAGTGTGAGTTGTGATAACATTAGTGCTAAGAGTAAAAAGAGTGTGAGATGTGAGAGGTGGCTGACACTTTAGGTATATGGGCTATGTGCAAAGGCATAAAAATAGAAGTTACCTTCTTTTACAAGATTATGTGAAGTAACAGAAAGAAGCTAGAGTCTGTGTAAGGAGTTAGCATTGTGTGAGTGGAATTTGTAAGAAGGGGTGACAGTGAAGGAGTAGGTGAGCCTGAGAAGATAGTTCAGAAACTGCAAATATATTGAATGGTAAATTGTATGTATTTGTATGACATGAAAATCTCTAAAAGGTTCAACAGGGAAGTGACATGATCACAACTATGTTTTAGAAAGCTAGATGTGGTGCCAGAGTGGAGGTGTGACAGATGACTAGATAGCAGAGAGGAGAGAAAGCAGTGAGACTCAATAGGAGGCTCTGGAAATACTTAATGAGTAAGATTAAATGGGTTTGGGGTAAGGACATTATAATTGGAGCAGAGAAATAAACACATAGAGGTGACAAGGAACAGAAAAAAGAATTGGTAATGTTTCAGTATGTTGGATAAACATCCTGTTTTCAACTTATCAATTACATTTATCTCATACATATACATTTGTCTAAAAATTATTTTGTTCCTCTCTTGTGAGACTGACGAAGGTTTAGTAATCAAATGAGTTCTCAAATGGGCTCAGATGAAGTAGAATTAGAATAACCAGCCAGACTGAATGGGAGAAGAATATAGTTTCATGGAATCTGCCTTAAGGTAGTTATTGCTGGAGTTTTCTAGAGATACCTCTGCATCTTAGATTACCCGAAGCATTAGCCCAAACTCTAGTCCCACATTCTTGGGGCTGGAACTTTACTGTTTTACATGGATTGAAATAACAAAATTGTAATTGCCTTTGTGTTTTTTCATGAATATTTTGCCCTGCTGCTATTAATCTGGTAAAATGTGAAATTCCTTAGATAGGAATGAATTTGGCTTTTGACGATAAGAAATTATAGATGATGACTAACGACTTGACAGGGATACAAGGTATGATCCCCTCCCCCCCCCCCGTGTTAGCATCAGAATGACTTTTGGCCCATCTTGCCTAGAAGGTTCCAGTCACATTCGGCATGGATTATGGCACACTGAGCTGCTGCTTAACGTGTTCTTAGAGCCAGAAGATCTCAGGAGGGATTCCCTGTGGAGGATGTTGTAATCTCCCACTGGATGCTTTTTCCTCCTCCTTTCTTCTTTTCTTTGCTTTGAAGAGCTGGACAAGAAAGGTATCCATGCTGAAAGCCGAGTAAACCCGGAGGGCAAGTGCTGACATTCATGAGATCAGAGTCACTTTTGCAAGAGCTAACCAGCAGGGTAAACAGTTTGCTATAGCTTTAATAAATGAGAGTAATAGAAATGGTATCAGATCGGTTAATCTGCACACTTTTCATTTTCATACACAGCTAGTAGTCACTGAGCTCTCTTTATCACACAATTATTTTTTTTCCAATTCCCTTTGCTCTTTCTCACTTAACTCCTCAGTCTGTATAAACCAAAAGCAACATTCTAAAATGTGATGTGATTATTGGGAACATTTTGTTGATAAAAGATGCTCACACAACAGGAGGAAATTAAGTTGTTACTGACATTTCTCCATAGAAAGTGGAAATCTCTGCAGCTGAAAGACCACACAGTGGAATTTCCATTTAGCAAACTCTCTATGACTGTGAGAACTTCCTGGTAATATCAGATACTGCAACTTCAGACATATAGACTTAAATGAATAAATGGCAGTGTTGAATATGCTGTGGTGCAGAATTCTAGTTCTCTAGGGAGTGTCCAGTGTCCTACATAATAAATCACAGGAAAAGATTAAAAATAAATTAGGACAATGCTGTACTTCTATTTTATTCTTACACTAAGAACCTTGGAAATAGAGAAAAGGTTATTTCTTACTTTATATTTTCAGCCAATTCTCTGTAAGAAAGCTGGATAAACACTACACGTTTGAGAAAAGCCTTCAAAAACAACATGTTTTAATTTATGAGCATTTAAATTTCATCCAAAGCTAGGATTTAATTACAATCCAAGATTGAATCAGCAGGAAAGTGCCCCTCATGATGCTAGATCTGTTCCTGTCCACAATGGTGGTCTTGGATGTTTTAAAGAATTCCAGATATGTGGAAATTTTACCTTTGCTTTAGATTAGAGATGGAAGCCTTTTCCAAGCTGGCCATTTATATATTATAGTAATATAGTCTGAACCTATCATAAGTCATCCTATGGAAATTTCCTTTAAATTTTACTATTGATAAAGTCACCAATGCCATGGGAAGACTAGATGTCTCATTACTGAATCTAATGTAATAATTTAGTAAAATAGCATTTGTTCTTCATCGTGCAATATAGTAAGATTCAGGTAAAATATTTTTCTATGACTTTGTTAGTCAGTTAATGTCTATCAAAGATGAGAAAATTAAAAAAGTTATGCACATTGAGACCTCTCTCAACTTTATGTTGTTTTCACACATCTGAGGGGATATTTTGATTATATTATTCTGATTTTCTCTCTTGACTTTCTGTTTATAAGGACTTTTATGTGGCTAAACTGAAGTTTCTGTTGGTTTCAGATAGTGGATAGATGGAATTAGAATTTATGCCAATATGCAAAGAGTAAGATTGAATTAATGTTTAATTTCTAAACCCCCCCAAACTTATTTTTCCAGAAGAAAATAGGTTTGAAAAAAGACCTTGGAGTGGATTTTTTCTGGATTTTCTTAATGTGCCAAAGTCTATACATTATTGGCACAGACTTCTGAAATTTTTCCTTAAGTGTGGAGGGCACAACCTTTATGAATAGCCATTATTGGCTTGGTACCTGTAGTAGGAAGATATAATGTAAAAGCAATAGACAGCTCAAAGCTCGTCCTTTTTGGTCCCAAGGAATTTTGAGAGATAAAGGGAGAGAAAGGCAGATAAAGAAAGAAGTGAAGGGATCCCTGGGTGGCTCAGCAGTTTGGCACCTACCTTTAGCCCAGGGAGCAATCCTGGAGTCCCAGGATCGAGTCCCACGTCGGGCTCCCAGCATGGAGCCTGCTTCTCCCTCCTCCTGTGTATCTGCCTCCCTCTCTCTCTATGTCTATCATAAATAAAGAAATAAATCTTAAAAAAAAAAGAAAGAATGAAAGAAGTGAAGACTCTAGGTCCCAATCTCTCATTTTCAGACTTCGTCTTGGACAGGAGAAGGTGTGTTTTATAAGTTAAAGGAATTACCAAGGGTAGGAACACTTACCTAGATTCATCTCTGGAACTCTGGAAGGAGATGTCCGTAGAAAACTAAAATTTGTAACTTAGCATGGTTTACCTGGAGAAGAGATGTGGTTTAGCTTTCTGATTTGCTTCAAGTGAGTATGAGGTATGGGTAGGATGCTTGTATGACCATGCTCCTACTGGGAACTTTTGAGGTGATATGATTGTGCTTCACTGATTTAGAGGCTTTTTTTTTTTAAGATTTAATTTATTTATTCATGAGAGACGAAGAGACATAGGCAGAGGTAGAGGCAGGCTCCATGCAGGAAGCCTGATGTGGAACTGGATCCCAGGACTTCAGGATCACGCCCTGAGCCGAAGGCAGGCGCTCACCAGCTAAGCCATCCAGGCATCCTTGATTTAGAGGTTTAGGGATGGTTTGCCTATTCCAGGTTCTGGATGGAACATGTGGAAGAGATACAAGGAGATTGACAGTGTTGGCAAGGGCTGAGGTGAGTCAGAGTTCACCACTAGGCTTTGATGAAGTCTTGCAGAGCCCTGACAATGAATTACACAGGGCATTCCAGCACCCATCCTACTCTGAAGTCATAAGGATAAAGTAAGCTCCCTGATATACCCATACCTTACTTTAAGAAAGAAAAGAATAAAAAGGCAGGAACGTAAAGATGGAACATCTACCAGAAAAGCCTGAGTAGACCAAAACACCTCCCCAAAATTAAAATAAAAGGCCCACAAAACTTTAAAACAGTTCTGTATGGGATTTGAACTTTTAAGTATAAAAACCAGAAGTAAATTAAATAGTATTATTTGGTGGGGATGGTTTTCTTCTGTGTGAGATGGTCTCTGGTAGAAGATTAGGCCAGATTTAAAGAATAAAAGAGCAGTATTTTTCAGTGTACTTTCGAATACTGTGGGAGAAAATTTAACAATCCTACATGTTTATATGATGCTCTGTACTCATTTGGGTCTTAAAACCACAGCAAAATATTTCTCATAGCATTTGACAAACATCATAATATTTGGGAACTTTTCCATTAAAGCAAGGACAGTTTATTAATGTATTAGGATTCTATCACTTTAGAACCAATTATTACAAATTTAGCAGCTTAAAACAATGTACACTTATTAGCTCACAGCTCTGTAGGTCAGAAGCCTAGGCAAGCTCAACTGGGTTCTTTGCTTGGTCTTCTGATGCAGAAATTGAAGTGTCAGCACATCTGAGCTCTTACCTCGAAGCTCTGGGGAAGAATCCACTTCAAGCTCATTCAGATCACTGGCAAAATCTAGTTCCTTATGGATTGTAGGTCTGAGGTCCCCATTTCTTGCTGGCTGCCACTTGAGATTTATTCTCTATTCCTTGAAGTGACCTGAGTTTTTTCTCATATGGTACCCTCTGTCTTCAAACCAGCAATGGCATCTCAGATCTTTCTCATGATTTGAATCTCTCTGATTTCCTCTTCTGTTACTAGTTAAAGAAAACTCAGGCCTTTTAAAAGGTTCATGTGATTAGATTTGGTTGATTCACTGGAATCATCTGCCTTTGGATTAACTAAAAGTCAGTTGATCGGTAACCTTCACTAAGTCTTTAAAATCACTTTTGTCGTGCAACCTAACATAATCATAGGCATTATATCTCATCGAATTTCCAATCTCAGTTTTGTGGATTAGGGAAGGAAATCATGGAGGTGGGGATAGGGCAAGGAGGACCATTTCAGAGTTACTCCCACCACTATGAGTTTTTTTGTGTACTTTTTCATATAACAGTAGACCCTAATAATAAAGTACTGTTGACTAGGAAAATAAATAATACTGTTGATAACAGCCATGGTTAAATTATTAAATATTAATAGTCAACATGATTAAAGATCCCTAAATGTATGATTGCTTACCATGAAAAAAAATTATTGAATATAACAAACTCTGGTATGTGCTGATGACATGCTCAGGCAAATTGTATACAATGACTTTCCCTGTAAAACTCACAGATTATAGGAAAAGACAGATGAATAGGTAGATGATTACAGCACAACTGATAAAGATGATCATATATAGCCATATAAAGAGTGCTATAGAAAGACAGAAGCCTGTGAAGTCAGTGGATAATTCATCAAGAAACATTGAGAAGATCCTAATTCTTGTTTGCTCAAAGCTTAGAATTTTCCTCCATATGATAAAACAACACAGGTTCTTTATGGAAAGCTGGAAAATACAAAAGAAATAGAATGATAATAACATACAATCCAACTATCTGAAGATATCTTTATATTGTTGACATATTTCTTTTATGTCATATTTTTGTATATATATTTTATAAAGCTAAGGTTATAGTTAAGGGTGTACTTCATATTCATTTTAGCATACCTCTTTTATATATAGTATATTAACATTTTCTGTATATGAAGAATTTTATAAATATTAGTCTCAGTTATTTAGCAATATTTCATCATATGGAAGGACCAAATTTTAAGTGACCATTCCACTTGTATAGTTGTTGTTTTAGTTGTTTCTGGTATTTTGTAAATATAAAAAGCTTGAAGTCACTGTTTTTTCACATTGTGGTCATGGAATTGACTCTAGGGAGAACTGTGAGTATTCATAGGGTAAAATGAAAATTCGATTTTACATATGTTGGGAATAATTATAAGTAATTATAGATGTGATGATCAAAATCAGTACTATTAATTTCTTATATGGAGGGTTATACAACTTAAAATAGTCAAATAACTTCTTTAACAGAAACAATTACATCTGAGGATAGTAAAATAACAGTCTTCAAAATTGTTTTTCACACTTTTGTAAGTATATAGTATATATTACAGTATATTTTACATATATAATCTCTTTAAATGTAATATAAAGTGATGTATATATCTCTCTGTATATAACATATATTACATATGTATATAATGAGAGAAAGATGGGGGCAGTGGAAATTTTAAGGAATTAGCTCAAATGTTTGTGGAGACTAGCAAGTCAAAAATCTGCAGGGTGAGCCCACAGCCTGGAAACCCAAGGAAGAGTTGGGAGTTTGAGTCAAAGGCAATCTGCTGGTAGAAATCCTTCTCTGTCACGGTGGAGATTAGTTTTTTTCTTAAGGTCTTTAAGTGATTGGATGAGGCCTACTCACATAAGGTTTACTGACTTAAATTTTAATCCCATTCAAAAAAATACCTTCCCAGAAACGTCTAGAATAAAATATTTGGGTACTGTGACCTAGCCAAGAGGAAACATAAAATTAACCATTTGAGGTGCCTGGGTGGCTCAGTCAGTTAAGTATCAACTCCTGGTTTGGCTTAGGTCATGATCTCAGCATCATGAGATGGAGCCCCACATGGGAGTCTGTGCTCACCATGGATTGATTCTGCTTGGGATTTCTTACCTTCCTCCTCCCTCCTCTGCTTTCTCATAAATAAATAAATAAATAAATAAATAAATAAATAAATAAATAAATACAATCTTTAAAAAAGAAACCCAAAACTAACCATCACACAGAATAATTATGAAGAGTCATCAGCAAAAATTTGGCTGTTTGAGGTTTGACTATGGGTTCTCTGTGTTCTCTGAATTGAATACACTTAAGATTTCTTTTCTAAGAAACATAATGACATGAGGAAAAAGTCTGAAAAATAGCCAAAATATGGAGAGGGAGAAGCAGACTCTGTGCTGAGCTGGGAGCTCTATCCTAGGACTCTGGGACCATGCCCTAAGCTGAAGGCAGTTGCTTAACCAATTGAGCCACACAGGTTCCCAACCATAAGTGACTCATTTTTTTTTTTTAAGATTTTGTTTGTTTATTCATGAAAGACACAAAGAGAGAGGCAGAGACATAGGCAGAGGGAGAAGCAAACTCCTTGCAGGGAGCCTGATGTGGGACTTGATCCCGGGACTGCGGGATCACGCCCTGGGCTGAAGGCAGATGCTCAACCGCTGAGCCACAGTGGCATCCCCATAACTGACTCTTAATGATAGAGAACAAACTGAGATTTTATGGGGGGAGATAAATGGGGGTCTCGATGAGTGATGGGTATTAAAGAGGGCACTTGTGATGAGCACTGGGTGTTGTATGTAAGTGATGAATCACTGAATTCTACTCCAGAAATCAATATTGCACTGTAGTTTAACTAACAAAATTTAAATTAAAAAGAAAAAGTCTGAGAAAAAGTTATCATCAGTATTGAGCTAGTAGTAATAAATGGTACCTGCAAGTATCCTTAAAGGACAAAAACTTTTCTGCTTTTAACTGTTCTAGTAGGAAGATGAGATATTATTTACTACTTTGATAAATATCTCTCCAATGAGGCCTATTGGTGGTAAAGGTCATATTAATAAATTAAAATTTGAATTAGACAATATTTAAAGGAAACGCAGTGTTCTCATTTTGGATGCATACAATTACCCAAAGAAGAGTAATCGAAAAAATTGACTAGCCTAAAATTCTTTTCTGAGTTCAAACTATAGGGGAATTTTCTTATATGAATAACCAGGGAAACATTGTAATTAATATATTTCTATATGTAAATTGTTTGAGAAGCTCTTGAAAATAGGTCTTTGACTTGCTTATTTAAAATAAATCCCTAGCTATTTTGTCTATACCATACATTAATAGAATATAAAAAGGATTGGTTAGATGAACTAAGGTAAACTACAGTTTAAATCCCTTTTAAATTATTGAAAATTCCAAGGGATTGTGAGTTAATAAAAGTTATTATGCTTATGTTAATCTTTGGAATGTATATTTTTCCCACAGAATTCTATGGTTTATTTTTTTGTCAAATAACTTTTATATCAAACATATTAGTAGGAATATTATTGGTAGTTTAATACTTTAGAAAAAACAGCATGTAAATTTGTATAAAATTTTAGTCTTATGTACAGGAATGTTTTTTAACTTGGGTATAACAGTGCTTATTTTGGGGAATAGGCCATTTAAAACTGACCTCATTTAATATTTAGCAGAATTAATCGAAGTGGTTCTTTCATAAATTTCCCCCAAATGAAATGAAATACAGATCTCAAGTCTTACAAGGGATAATAAACTAATAAAATCATGGAACGAACTCAAAAAAATCAATAATAGAATTATCGGTTTTCTGACCTAATCTGAAACCTTCACCTTGGTCAGAGCTTTTTAGTCCTGTGATTAACTAGGTAATCCTAAATCACATGGCCTTTATCTGAATAAGACAATAAAGGTTTAGCATATAGAATGCAAATCCTATCAGCCATGTAATAGGTCCTATACCTCAATTCTAAATAATACTTAAGGAAAATTGTTTGAATTAAGAATTACTTAAGAATAAAGATTAAAAACCTACCATTCTTTTAATTTAGCATTATAGCTACCCTCACTTTGTGATTCTAAAACTGCAAGTGAATAATATATCATACATTAATCCTAAATATTATTATTTCTTTTAAATGGCTTTTGGGTTTACATTTTAGAGAAATGTTAATATTTTTCCAAGTGAAACCAAGAGGAAACTAGCATTTATGTTTTATTCTATTTTTTCCAAATTACAAATGTTTTTCTGACCTTTAAATACTCATGAGGGGAAATAAAATGAGCATAAAATATTTGCCTTAATTGTTTTGCATTCTGTTGCTTCATTATGAATCTTAACAGCTTAATTATTCCCAATGTCAATGTAGGGGAAAAATATCAAACAGGCCACTGAAGGGACTATGGGAGTTTCAAAACCATTTCTGAAAGCAAAAGAAGATCACATAGGTGGCCCCCTTTTATTAATATAGATAACTTGACTGAATTACTCATAATGCAGCAGTTACTATTTTTATGCCAAAGTCTTGGGGAAAGAAGAAACGGTTTTCATACCATTCTTATAAATGGATAAAGACTACTCTTTCAGAGGCTAGTGGTTTCTCTGGGGAAATTGTGATTCAACAAAATATAGAATACTTTCTGAGATTATTTTACTCTAAATGATCAATACCATTTTCAAGGACTGTGGAGATCACAGAAGTGAGTTCTTTTATCTCCACAATTTCTTATATACACATTTGTTAATAAAATCTTTAAAATTATCTCTATGTTCTGAATTCTGGATTTTAAGTAATACAAAGATATTTACTTAGGTTACTGTTCTGTGATGACTTTAAAGAGTACTTTTCTTTTACAATGTGAGTAAATACATAAGGTATTTTATACATATAATATGCAACTGGTGGAGTATGGAGTGGTAGGAAGTGACTTACCCACACATCCACTATAACCTCTTGATTTGTTTTAGCTCAGGATACACAGCAAACAAGAATGAAACATGTTACTATGGCTTTCTCTTTCTTTGTCTTTTATCACCTTCTGGGCACATAGATGCTTTCTGTGTAGGAGGAGTTCTATCAGACTGAGAACGAAATCAAAAGCTTTCCTCTTTCCTTTTATTCTCAAACCTAAACTAGCATTCATGAAGAAAGTATACCAGCTTCAGACCTCTAACGCAACAGCAATAATAAATATTGTATGCGTAAAGGTACAAATATAAATACTAATCTTATTAATGATAACGGTAATATTTTACATTTACCAGATTCCAGGTATGTTGTTTAGATTTTATAATATTACCTGATGTAACTGTGGGAACGATTTTAAGAGATGAATAACTATTATTACTGTTATTTAAAAATATTATTCTTCAAAAAAATATTCTTCTCATTTGTAAGTGTGGGAAATGGAGGCACTAAAAGCTTGAGTAATTTGCACACAGTAAATTAAATTAAATGGCTGGTTGGAAATACTGGACTTTTAAAATTCATGAGTTAACTTCAATATTCCCCAAGAACATTTGATTTTGTAGCCCAGAGAGAAACTCATCTCATTAAAAATTTTCCTGCCAGTTGCAGCGTCCCCTTCATTTCTTCTACTTTCTTTTCAACTATAGCCCCTCCCTCACCCTAACATCTAACACATTTTCTTTTTGTATTTGCTTTTTTTGTATAATGTATGTGATATATATAAAATGGTATTCGTAATACTTACTGTGATGGCCACTTTTATGTGGCAACTAGACTAGGCTGTGGTCCACAGATATGTCATTCTTCTTGTTAAGGTATTTTTTTTTTGGATAGAATGAACATTTAAATCAGTAGACTTTGAGTAAAGTACTGTTTTGTTTTACTTATTTTTTTTACTTTATAGAAATTTATCATACTTGCATGTTATTTTAGTTTTTTATAAAATATATATACTTGTATATATTTTAGTATTTTAAAATTTTATTTTTAAACCCCAAATTATGATCTAATAGTTCATCTATGCTGTTGAATGTAGCTGTAGTTTATATCACTGCTCTATAATATGCTGCTGTATTACTAAATACTGTAATTTAAAATTTATTCTTGTTTATGAACATTTACTTTGTACCAATGTTTCGTGCATTTCTATAATCCTTCTTGTGCATGTGTCTTAGTATACATGTGAATGAGTTTCTTGGAATATATCTTGGAATCAAAGTATTGGGTAGCAGGGTATATGAGTGCTCCATTTTTTCAAAAAATGCACCTTTCATTTCATGAGTAATGTATAGGTGTTTCCATTGATTCACATCCTTTCCTAAAACTTTCCAAGCAAGTTGATATGAAGTAGGATCTATTTTTCTTTCTTATAATATGTAAGCATTTTTTATTCTGGGCACTATATTTTTTTCAGTTATATGTGTTACAAGTATCTTATCCCACTTTATGGCTTATTATTTCACATTCTTTGATATATTTTTGGTAAACTGAATTGAAGTACTCAAGTTAATATTTCTTTATCTATCTATCATCTATCTATCTATCTATCTATCTATCTATCTATCTATCTATCTATCTATCATCTATTATTTATTTTTGGTGCGAGGAGGTTGGGTCATATTTAAAAACCAATTTCCTCATCCCAAATTAGAACTGTAATATTCTGTGGTTTTATGCATACATATTTTTTGGATTTTTTTCTATAGTTAATTCTTTAATCCATCTGAATTTCTTTTTTTTGAGAGGGAGAGAGAGAGAAAGAGGAGGGGCAGAGGGAGAGGGAGAGAGAGAATCTTAAGCAGGCTACATGCCCAGCACAGAGCCCGATCTTACAACCCTGAGATCGTGACCTGAGCCAAAATCAAGAGTTGGACAGTTAACTGACTGAGCCACCCAGGTGCCTTTTATCAATCTGAAATTGATTCTAAATAAATGAAGTAGGAATTCTTTTTTTCTTAAATGGATTCACCAGTTTCCTGACAACATTTATTGACATCTCTTCTACCTTCTCTCCTTACTTCTTTACCCCCAATCTGGCTACTATATTCACATGTGTCCCAGTTCAAGTTCTCTAATCTGTTGCATTGATTGGTTTTTATCTCTTGGCACAAATGGTACATGTCCAAATAGCATAACTTTGTGATGGGTTTTGATATCTGGAAAGAGAAGTCCTCTCACTTAATTTTTCTATTTTTGTCCCAATTATTCTTTCTTTTTCATACTTCCACAATAACTTTAGGATCTGCATTTGAAATTCTTGTTAGAATTTTACTGAGTTGGGGTCCCCGGGTGTCACAGTTGAGTAAACATCTGACTCTTGGAGCACCTGGGTGGCTCTGTGGCTGAGCATCTGCCTTTGGCTCAGGTCATGATCCCAGGTCCTGGGATTTAGTCCCGCATCAGGCTTCCTGCATAGAATCTGCTTCTCTCTCTGCTTATTTCTCTGCCTCTGTGTGTGTGTGTCTCTCATGAATAAACAGATGAATTTTTTTTAAAAAAAAGCATCTGACTCATGGTTTTGTCTCAGGTCATGATCTCAGGGTTCTGAGATCAAGGCTCACTTTGGGCTCTGAATTTGCCATGGAGTCTGCTTGGGATTCTCTCTCCCTCTGCCCCTCCTTCCATGTTCTCTCTCTTTCTAAAATAAATAAACAAATCTTTAAAAAAATAATTTGATTGAGTTGATTTTGTAGATTAAATTGGTGTAACTTTACGTCTTTTCCCCAATTTAATGTTTTTGTCCATAAACACAAGATATATCTCCATAAACCTTTAATGTCTGTCAACAGATGTTAATATTTTTGTATGGGTCTTACACATCTCTTGGATATTTCCCTGGGTATCTCATCAGTTGCTAATATACAGTGTATATTTTAAAATAATTATGTGTTGCTGATGTATAGAAATGCAATTTATTTTTAAAATATCAATCACCTAGCTATCTAACTTGTCAAACTCTGTGATTATTTCCAATAATTAGATTCCAAAGTATTTTTGATTTTTCATGTAGATAGTCAACACATAAGATGACTCTTATTTACTTTCCAATTTTAAGTCTTTCTTTTTCTTGTCTTAATGTAAAAGCACGGAAAGAGTCTTCACATTATGCAATATATCCAGAATCTGATCTTATCTGACCAATTGCCCAGTGTCCATCTGGTCTAAGACATCCTTTATTTTTTCATGAGGATTACTTTAATGGCTTCCTAACAGTTTGCCCTTACCTGGCTCCTACTCTTTCACTCACATTTTATCCTCAACAGCATAGCCAAATGGTTTTACAAGTCTCTAATGGTTTTACAGCTCTCCACGTTTAATTTAGAGTAAAAACCAAGTCATTATAGAATGTACAATGCTCTATAAAATCACCCTTCTCTTAATCCCCTTTCTCTCACTTTATCTTCAATCCCCTGTTTCCATTGCTTGCAGCAAAAACTATTAATTCCCCACCTCATACCACATAGACTTACCTCCTACTTGACTCATAGCTATGGTGATGGGTATTTCAAATCCCCACCAGTACCGTCCTACTTCAGATACTTGTGTACCTAGTTTCTCTGCTCGTAGACTGACTCTGGCAGCCAGAAGATTGCTGAGCCCATTGCAGGGCAGCCCAGAAGTACTGGATATGTGATGTCATCCCTTAGCCTGTGGGGGATGGAAATCCATGGATAGATATTCCTGCTTCCATCTCTCTTGCTGGGGAATTCTAAGATGTCATGTACTTGCATCCTCAGCTAGTCCTCAGCAGGACTGAGTTTCATCAACTCACCTTAGTTTAGCCATTTTTTCTCTGCTTTGCATTCCTCCCATTCTTTTGCATGCTCCTCAGGATCACCTCTCAAATAACCTATGAGTATCCAAATCCTTGATAATGGGATTAATACCATGGAAACCTAGTCTAGAATACTGCCTTGGCCATGCTGACTGACCTCTTTGCTACTTTTCAAACAGAAAGGCATGTTACTGCCTTAACACAGTTTCGCTTTCAGGAATGCTTTTCCTTCAATAATTGATTTCCTTCATTGCTTTCATATGATTCCTAAATACTTTCTTCTTAATGAGGCTTAGTGTAACTACCTATTTTTTAAAAGTTTTTATTTAAATTCCAGTTAGTTAACATACACTGTAATATTAGTTTCAGGTATAAAATTGAATGATTCAGCACTTCCATATATCACCCATTGCTCATCACAAGTGCTCTCCTTAATCCCCATCACCAATTTAATCCATCCCCTTCCACTCACCTCCCCTCTAGTGACCATCAGTTTGTTCTCTATAGTTAAGAGTCTGTTTCTTGGTTTGCCTGTCTCTCTCTTTTCTTTCCCTTTACTCATTTGTTTTGTTTCTTAAATTCCACATATGAGTGAAGTCATATGGTATTTGTCTTTCTCTGACTTATTTCACCATTTTGCTTATAATAGTCTCTAGCTCTATCCATGTCCTTGCAAAAGGCAAGAGTTCATTCTTTTTTATGGCTGAGTGATATTCCAGTGTGTGTGTGTGTGTGTGTGTGTGTGTGTGTGTGTGTGTATCACCTCTTCTTTATCTGTTCATCAGCTAATGGACACTTGGGCTTTTTCCATAATTTGGCTATTGTTGATAATGCTGCAGTGAACATCAGGATGCATATATCCTTTTGAATTAGTATTTTTGTATATGTTGGGTAAATATCTATAGTGCAATTGCTAGATCATAGAGTACCTTTATTTTTAACTTTTTTGAGGAACCTCCATACTGTTTCCCAGAGTAGCTGCACCCATCAGTACTTTGCATTCCCACCAGTAGTGCAAATAGTTTCCCCTTTTTTCCCACATCCTTGCCAATACCTGTTGTTTCTTGTCTTGTTGATTTTAGCTATTCTGACAGATGTGAGGTGATATCTTATTGTAGTTTTGAATTGTATTTCCCTGATGAACAGTGATGATGAGCATTTTTCATGTATCTGTTCACTATCAGTGTGTCTTCTTTGGATAAATGTCTATTCATGTCTTCTGCCCATTTTTTAAGTGGATTTTCAATTTGGTGTATTAAGTTTTATAAGTTCTTTATATATTTTGGATACTAACCCTTTATCAGATATGTTTGAAGATATCTTCTCCCATTCTGTAGGTTGTCTTTTAAGTTTGTTGGTTGTTTCCTTTGCAGAAGCTTTTAATTTTGATGAAGTCCCAATAGTACATTTTTGCTTTTGTTTCCCTTGCCTCAGGAGATACATCTAGTAAGAAGTTGCTACAGCTGATGTCAAAGATGTTGCTATCTGTGTTCTCCTCTAGGATTTTCATGGTTTCATATCTCACATTTATGGTACAATGACCTCTTTAATGCTACAACCTGTGTCACACACCACCCTTCCACCTGTGTACTCCTGACTTTCTTTAATTTCCTCTACTTTTCTTCTGTTTTAAATATAGTTCAGATTATAACATTTATCATATTTATTTAACATTTATAAATCTTTATCATATTTTCAGATTCTATCATCTAGGTATTTATTAATTATGTTTACTGTTTGTTTTCTATTATCCCTTACCAGAATGTAGGTTACTTGGAATTGGGGATCTTTATATGTTTTATTCACTTATATATCACAAATGCCTATAAGAGTACCTACTATAGGTTTAATCAACATGTTTTTAGTAAGTGAATGAGTGGATGAATCAATGGACATATTTGAGTCATTTGTGATTTTAAAGATTTTAATGTTTCTCCATTAAGAATATTTGCTGTAAGGTTTTGTTAAATCTTTATCAGCTTAAATAAATTAATTTCTAGCTATGTTTTGAATCACCTTTTCTGGAAGACTTTATAATGATGGAAAGACATATATCTTTAAAGTGATAGAGTGATAGAACTCTCCTCCAAAACTATATGATCCCAGAGGGTATATCTTTGTGTGTGTGCATATTATTTAACTATTGTTTCACAGCCTATAATTGTTAGAGGACAATATAGTCCTAAATTAGGTTTGGTGTTTTAATTACTTAAGAATCTAGTAATTTGCTTGTAACTATTCAAATGAATGACATAAAATTGTTGATCTCACTTTATTTTCTTTGTATTCTCTGATACATCTGTGTACTCTTGGTTTCCTTATGTTGTTTATTGGTTACTTCCCCCCTATTTTCTTCATCATCAGACTTTCCCAATTTTTGCCTATTATTCCTTCCAATATCAAGCTTTCAGCTTTACTTTATCTTTGCTTTTAGATCTTTTATTCTACTCTTATCTTTTCTATCTTCCTCTTTCTACTTTCTTTGTGTATACTCTACTTTTTGTGTTCTTTTTCTAATATCTTAACCTGGATATTTATTTCATTAATTTTTCACATCTTTCTTTTGCAATATAACCACTTAAGACCATAAATTGGTACTGATTTCATTATATTCTGCAAGTCTACTCTTCCTGTAACTCTTTCAAGAGAACCGATAAATATTTTATTTTTAGAACTTCAAAAATAGGGCAGCCCGGGTGGCTCAGTGGTTTAGCGCCACCTTCGGCCCGGGGCATGATCCTGGAGACCCCGGATCGAGTCCCGCGTCGGGCTCCCTGCGTGGAGCCTGCTTCTCCCTCTGCCTGTCTCTGCCTCTCTCTCTCTGCGTGTCTCTCATGAATAAATAAATAAAATCTATATAAAAAAAAGAACTTCAAAATAGTTATAACCAATCCAGTGAGTATATTTATGTAGTTCCTACAATATGCTATGTGCTATGACAGTGTTGAATAACTCATAATCTTAATTCTAAGCCCAGCAAGCTCATATTTTAGTGAGAAACAGATACATAAAACAGGCAATTTATAATCTAGAGTCATAGGTGCAACACAGGGGGAAAAGGTAGTATAGGAGCAGAGTTAAAAGTTAATATCTTTTCCAAAGCAAGCAATGGAAATTATAAACAAATATTCAATTATTGAGGAGCTATTCTGAAGTGCTTCAAATGTGATTATTAAAATGGAAAAGAAAATTGCTGTTTTTGCACCATAATGAATTTTGATGGACAGGGGAAGAGAGAATTCTTCACAGTTATTTCATAAGTTTTCATATTTGATAATGTCTGAATCATTTAGTACTAAATAGTTTAGTTTTCACTATGATTTCTTCTTTGATTCCAGAATTGTTTGATCATGTAGTTCTTATTTTGCAAATATATGAGGATTTTAAAAAATTATATGTTATTAGCATCTAATTATATTAATCAGCGTTCTCCACATAAACAGAACCAATAGGATGTATGCATAGCTTATATGATTTTGGAGCCTGACAAATCCCAAGATCTGCAAGATAAGTCACCAAGCAGGAGACCCAGGAGAACCAATGTTTTGATTGAGTAGGAAGGCAGGAAAAAGTTGTCCCACTTTATAGACAGTCAAACAGGAGAAATCTTTCTTTAGTAGGGAAAGGGTCAGCCTTTTGTTCCATTTGGGCTTTTGTTCTATTGGAAGCCTACCTATGTTAGGGATGGCCACTTGGTTTATTTACGCAGTCTACCTACTCAAATGTTAATCTCTTCCAGAACCATCTTCTCTGATACACACAGAATAATATCTGATCAGATGTCTGGGTATCCTGTGGCCCAGTCAAGTTGATGGATAAAATTAACCATCACATTAACCTTATTTCATAACGGCTATAGAATGTGGTTTCTATGACAAGTCTTTGAAATTTGTTGAGAACATATTTATGGCCAATTTGTCATCTTATTTCATGTGAATTTGAGAAGATAGGTATTCTCTAATAGGTACAGAGTTTAAAGATGTGTGTGCATGGACATATGTGTGTATGTATGTTTGTGTGTGTATATATAGAATTGTATGTATATATTATATATATATAATTGTATGCTTTGAACAGGGTATTGTTTTAGCAAAATAGAAAACTGAGTGGTTTTTTTTTTTAAGATTTTATATTTATTTATTCATGAGAGACAGAGAGAGAGAGAGAGAGAGAGAGAGAGAAGGACAGAGGCACAGGCAGAGGGAGAAGCAGGCTCCATGCAGGCAGCTGAACTGGGAACTTGATCCTGGATCAGGCCCTGGGCTGAAGGCGGCTCTAAACCGCTGAGCCACCAGGCTGCCCTGAGTACTTTTTATTTAAAATTCAGGGACAGCCCAGGTGGTCAGTGGTTTGGCGCCGCCTTCAGCCCAGGGTGTCATCCTGGAGACCCAGGATGGAGTCCCGCGTCGGGCTCCCTACATGGAACCTGCTTCTCCCTCTGCCTTTATCTCTGCGCCTCTCTCTGTGTCTTATGAATGAATAAATAAAATCTTAAAAAAAAAAAAAGATTCAGTGTGGCTAAGAGTTTTAGAATTCATACCAACAAAACTGAGACTAGATTCCTAGACTTCTCAATTATGTACTATACTTTTATTAATAAAATTTTGTATTTAAAAACAATTAAGTTATCTTTTACTCATTTATTTCACATTTTATTCGCAACATTTTCTGCATAATCATTTTTTTTTTCTCTGTGAAGTGTCCTTAAGTGTCCTTTCTGGTTTCTTGAAGCCTGCACTTTGGAATCATAAAAGAGGAAAAGAGACATACTCTCTGCTATCTGTAATTATAGCTATTCTCTGAGGCAAAGAATACAGAATGGCTAGGATGGCTGGATAGAGAATATTGGGAATCATGGGGAAAGAGGAAATAAAGGAAAACATAAAGCCCAGAATAATTTTTTTAAAAATGCTAGATTAGGGGTGCCTGGGTGGCTCATTGGTTAAACCTCCAATTCCTGATTTTGGCTTAGGTCATGATCTCAGGGTTGTGGGATTGAGTCCTGTGTTGGGCTCCATGCCCAGCAGGAAGTCTGCTTGAGATTTCCTCTCTCCCTTTCTCCCTCTTCCCACTCTCTCTCTCTAAAGTAAATAAATAAATATTTTTAGAAAATTACTTAGAATTTTTTCCTACAACTAAGATAAATCATCAATTTCTAGACTCAGTTTATTCCTTTTGAATGCAAATATGCTTTCATACACTCATATCCTTTTCAAATTTGCTCTGGATGTCAAAGTGAGCCAGAGCTTACCTATGTTCCTTTGGTCCATATAAGTCTGAGAATATAGCATAAATTATAAGAAAAGTTTCTACCTGATATAAGTACCTTGTTGTTATTGATAACATAACCCATACTAATTTTAAAACCTGAACAAAAGTAAGTAAATGAAACTTATAATGCTCTGGCCAAGTACTGAGTCTAATACTTCTGCTGCTGTCTTGCTATCGCCTCAGTTCGTTACTTCAGTTTCAAACTGAGACTTAAACCATTGAAATGTTTAACCCTAGACTGCAATGAACAATTCTAATTTTTTCATGAGAGGAGCATTACTGATTCATAATCATAATATCATCATGTCTTTCCTTTTGGAGTCTCTGGTAGATATATAGGCTTTGTTATTTGTTAAAATGAGAGTGAATAAAACTATATACATATATATTCCAACTATGACAAATAGCTACTGGAAAAGTATTTGCTCTTCAGAAACATTTTTCATATTCTGTCTGCCTAATTTTAGTCACATAAAATGTTATAATTAGCCAATTTACATCTTAAAATGCAAGTAAGAATTGTTTTGCATGTTTTCCACAGATCTCCTAGCATTCCTTTTCCTCATGTTTCTGTGCATGGAAGTTGTCCTCGTGTTTGCTTCTGCTTTCAATAACTTGAGACATTTACAGAGTACTGCCTTTGCGTCTCGGAGGTCTCTTTGCCCAAAACATCTGGATGATGCTTCTTAAGTAATGACCAATGGAGATTGGAGTCCACAAGCCTCAGCCCCTTGCCGAGGCTCAAGACAACTCATGGACAACTTGTATTCCAGAATATCTCTGCAGAGTCAGGCTGAAGCTACCTACCATTCTAAGACTTGGGCTCAGATGGCCTGCCTATTCTTACTGCTCTTACTTCCTACCACTTTAATGGTTTTCCCAAAAGCATTTCCTTATAAATCACTCACATATAGATCCTCAAATCAAGGTCTACGTCTGGGAAGTTGGCATAAAGATATTTAACCTTAAATTCACAGGTAAAATATGTCTCTTACCTCATCTTTAATGAGATGTAAAATATATCTGAGTTTACTCTTTAGACTCTAATAGTTTTGATTTAGGCTTCATTCTTGTAATACCCATAGTAACACAATTTTATGCCTTGCGTTTCATTCACAATTTATCAAGTTACAATCCTAATTTGCAGATGATTCAAAAGCCATTGCATTTGAAAGTCCCATTATATCTACAGAGATATAAAAAACTAGACTTGAGAGTACCAGAAATTACTAAGAATTCTCTGATGTATACTTTCGAGTGTGCAGTCACTTGTTCCCATTGAATTCTATGTAAGAATATGAAATTCTTTGACTTCGTGGCTATTTTGAGAATTCCTGGGCTATTGAAATTAATGGACAATCTTACTAACACTAATGCTAGATCAGTCACTGAAAAAAAGCTACAAAAATAAATAATGTATTTTCCTTTAGAGAATTTTCTGTATAGTGTATAGCTAGGGAGATGGTTTTCTTGAAAACGGGTGAGCAATTAGTCATTTGATATTGCTGAAGCTCAAATATTTGTAGTAGGTCAAAGTAGCTGGAGGTTTCCTAGGAGGAGAGTGTACTGCTGGGATAAACCAAACAGGAGAAAGAGGGTTTTTACAAATGATCACACCATAAAAAAAAACAAAATAGAAATTACACACCTAGAAATCATTCAACTCCTGTCATAGAGTACAGGGGACTGAGTAGAATAGAAAGTGGAAAATAAAGAACCATGAACAATCAAACGAAATGGAAGCTTTTGAAAGTGGAAAGATGGAAGAGATACTTATTTTAATATATCACAGTGGTCATAACACTATGTTATGTGCAACAAACCTAAGTTATGTGATTAAAGGTACTCTGTTATAGATTAAAACTTAATTTTTAAAATTATAAAACCTAAATTCCATTTCCCCTCTAAACATGTAGGCAATAGTTATGAAGCTTGTTTTTATCTAGGCTGCAAAGAAAATCCCAGTAAACTATAAAAATTCAAGACTGTATAAGTCATGTTTTATATTATATAGAGGTGCAAATAAATTTTTGAAAAACCCCCAAAAATAATACATTTAAAAATCTGGGCAAAAAAGGAAATTCAAATTATAATTTTAAATGTGAGTCATAAGCTTTTCTCCCTTGTAAAGTATTCAAAATTAGGTAGATGCATGATTTGTTAATAAAGATAATATGACTGCATATCAAAATTTTGGTGAATAAATATGATTTTTTTTTGTTTTGGGTAAAATTACAAACATACATAAACTCATTTGTTATATACGTATATGATCTTATTTCCAAATAATTGAGTAACTACTGGTCCCGTTTATGTTGATAAAGTGGGGAGAATTCTTAGATTATACCCAATAACCTTAGCCCTCATGTAGTGTTTTCCCTATGGATGTGCATGTGAATGTCTTCCCACATTCCCTGTGAATATGAGATATTACTTTCCTGATTATGTTATACTGTACATTAAAAAGGAGCTTTTCCAGATTGGGCCTGAACTAATCAAGTAAGTTATTTAAAGGCAAAGAGTTTTCTCTGGTAGGTAGCAGACAAAGAGATCGGAGAGCAACACTCCTCCTGGCTCTGAGGGCACAAACTGCCAGGTATTGAACTGCCTAAGAGGGTCCTGTGTCAAGGAACAATGTGTAGCCTCTAGGACCTCAGTGCAACTCACAGCACAGGCAACAAGAAAGCAAATACCTCAGTCCCAAAGCTGCAAGGAGATGACTTCTGCCAAAACCCAAGTGATCTTGGAGACAGATATTTACTGAATCAGGCCTCCAGATGAGAACACTGGTTGGCTGACACTTTGATTTCAGTTTTGGAGACACTGAGCATAGGATCTAGCTAACAGCCCTAACTCACAGAAACCATGAGATAATAAGTTAGTGTTGTTTTAAGTTGTTACATATAGGGCCCTTGAGTGGCTCAGGTGGTTAAGTGTTCGCCTTTGGCTCAGGGCCTGATCCCAGGATATGTGTTTACATGATTGTAAGCATATATACATTCACCCGTTATATGCATAGATGATAATTTGCAGGGTAAGTACCAAAATGTCAATGGAAATTTTTGATGGTGCAATTGAAGTGATTTACATTTTCTTATTTTCTATAGTGAATATTGTGTAATTAAAAAATATATACATAGGAAGCTAATAAAATGCTATCCTAGATTTAATATGAGGTCGTGGACCTTTAGTTTTATTTTCTTTCCCTTTTCAAAAAATTTCATTGTTGTTATCTTTATTGAACTGCTAAAAACATTTATAATATCTACGTATTAGAATTCTTCAGAGAAATAGATTCAGTAGGACATAAATATATCTAAGAGGAGATTTATTCTAGGAATTGGCTCACTTGATTCTAGAGGCAAGGAATTCCACAATCTGCTATCTTCAAGCTGGAGAACTAGGAAAGCTGGTGGTATAATTTAATCTGAGTCTGAAGGTCTGAGAACCAGGGGGCAGATGATATAGGTCCTGGAGTCTGAGGATTGGAGAGCCAAGAGCATCAATATCTGAAGGCAGGGGGATCCCTGGGTGGCGCAGCGGTTTGGCGCCTGCCTTTGGCCCAGGGCGCGATCCTGGAGACCCGGGATCGAATCCCACGTCGGGCTCCCGGTGCATGGAGCCTGCTTCTCCTTCTGCCTATGTCTCTGCCTCTCTCTCTCTCTCTCTCTGTGTGACTATCATAAATAAATAAATAAAAAAAAATATCTGAAGGCAGGAATATATCAGCATCAACAACTCACAAAGAAAAAAAGAAAATTTGCCCTCCCTTTGCAGTTTGTTTATTTGGCCCTCAACAGATAGAATGATGCCCACCCATGTTTGTGAGGGCAGATCGCTTTACTCAGTCTACTGAGTCAAAGGCTAATATCTTCCACAAACATGCTCATAAACATACCCAGAAATAATGTTTTAGCAGCTATCCAGGCATCCCTCAGCCCAGTCAGGTTGACACAAAATTAGCCATCACAATCTGTCTAATATATCAGAATAATATAAGTAGGGGTCACCCTCGAACCACGTATTGAACCAGAAAGGCCACAACATGAGTCCCATGGTAGATCTGTCATATATAAATCAATATCAAGGATGTATTAATGCCTCAACAATGCCCTTATAAGCACTGGGGACAACAGTGAAGCAATGTGTCCTTGTCTAGTTGACATTGGAATACTGTTTATACACAGTACACATTTCTTTGTACTGTATTTACATAGCTTAATGGGGTTTTGAAAGGTCAGAATTAGAGCTGTAGACATTTGGAGCTGTGAATTACATACAGAGGCGTTGTTGAATTCTTAATTATATTATTAAAGACTTTACACAAGTCTAGTTTCTACCAAAGAATAGATTGCTTTTGGTATACACCAATTTAAAACTTTTATTTTCACTTCTTTTTCAGACTTCTATATCAGATAAGAAATTACTATGTTCCAGCTTCACATAAAATAAAAACCTGGTCTTTCTGCACTGTTCTATATTTTCCTGTAGTATATTTGACTTTTTCTAACTGGTGAATACCAAGAATTATCACTGGAACAAGATGAATGTGTTTTCTGAAAGTATTATGGGAAAACACTGGACATGTAATACTAACTGAATAAAGACACTGATTAGTTTAAATTGTGTTTCCATTAGTTTTTTAAGTTTCTCATATGCATTTTTAAATAATCCCAGAAGGAAGCCATTGAAACAATTGAAGATCCAAGTGACTTCAAGAAAAATGACTATGCCAATGGGAATTTCGCAGAGTTTGCAGCAACAGAACAAGTGAAATTTCTCCAGTCATGGTGACTTTATTCTCTTTTATGTTTTTCCTATTAGAGCATGTGTGAGAATCAAGTTTCCTACTTTCAAGTGAAACTACATTTATTCTCTGCTAGGAAAGGTTTGTTCTTCATCTAAGAATCTCATGAATTGGAAGAAAATAAATAAAAAATTCAGAAAAGGAAGTGAGTCCTTACCAATAAGCAATTGCTTTGCAATTTTAATGGAAAGTGAATGAAAGGCAAATGAGTTTTCAAAACTATTTTAAGTTTTAATAAGTTTTGCCTGACTGCTTTTGTGAGAATAAATATAAGATATTTGGGTAACCTTAGGCTGACTATTAGACCAAAAACATTGTTTTAGTTCAAAAATGAAATATTAATGAACAGAAATTGTTTGATGATAACAATAATAAGATAAACTACACAGTGCTAAGACTATAGCTAATATATAGGATGAAAGAATAGAGTTCAAAAGGCTCTTCATAGGCTAAATTGAATGGGACAAAACTTACTGTGAATAAATATATACTACATAGGTTTGTACATAGGTTTAGTAATATATCTACAAAATAAAGATAGGGAGATCTGGTTGGCCAAAGTTCATGTGAATGAGTCTTGAGGTTTTGTATTTTTCTTTTGCTCTTCTAGAGCAATAACATTACTAATACTATCTCCCCAAGCTTATGCCAGCTTAAGATCCCTTAATACTAGTATTAATACTACATTGATAGTCCTTCGATTAAGAAGGAAAGTTGATCCTCAAGGATCTGCCCCAGTTATAACCACATCTGACCTATTGTATTCAGTTTTGAAAAGTTGTAGTTTACAAATAGAAAAATACAAAGGATGGTGAGGAGTCTCTAATTTTTGGTATATGAAAAGTGGTTTAATGAAATTTACTTCTTTGAGAAAGAGAAATAATATGAAAGTTGTATCATCATAGCATAATAATTAACTTGAAGAGCTGTGCAACCAGTCTTCTTGGGTTTAATCCAGTGCTACTGGGCAAGTTATTTAACCTTTGGTAGATTTCTTCAATATCCTTCCGCTCTCTTCCCACATCTGCAAAACAGCATTGGCAACAGGGCCTAATTTATAGAATTGTTGTTAGCATGCATTAAGAGATATACACTAAGCATATAGAACCATTCCTGGAACATTGTGCTCGATAACTTTTGGTTATTATTGTAGTTCTTCTTAATATACTACTAATTGGAAAGAAGTTTGTATGGAAAAGGAATTAAGAACTCTGGTTTTATAGGGAAGAATTATTAATGACAGGTTAAGCTTAAAGTAAAGAAGATTAACTCAATATAAGAACTTGGAAACAAGGGTGACTGCATGGCTTAGTCTGTTAAGCATCTATCTTTGGCTCAGGTCATGATCCCAAGGTCCTGGGATTAAGTCCCCACATGGGGCTCCTTGCTAACCTGGGAGCCTGCCTCTTCCTCTGCCTTCCACGTATGTGCACTTTCTCTCTCTTTGTCAAATAAATAAATAAATAAATAAATAAATAAATAAATAAAATATTAAAAAAAAAACAATTTGGAAACAAAGTTAGCATGGTCTTCCTAAATAAAACAATGAATCCCTATTCCCAGATAATTTTTAAAAGCAGACAACAAGGGTCATACATATATGAGGGAATCCTAGAGTGAATGGGAGATTGAAGGAGATAATCACTATAGTTCATTTCCACACAGAAGATCCTGTGTTTCCAAAATGTTTTGGAAAAACACTTTCTGATTGAGAAAATAAATGTTTAAAATATAGATTATATTCTATTTATCAATTATACTTCAATAATGCTGGAAGAAAAGAAGGAAAATAAAATATAGGCTATCGTAATTTATAGAAATTAAAATAATATATTGTGTCCTAAATATGCCCTTATTTGTTATTAAGAAGCTATTACATTAAAGAAAGAAGCTATTAAATTTATATTTTATATTAAGTAATATTGCTATAAAGTAATTCTGAGCCATGGCCAAAAGCAAAGCATAGATGACATTGATAAAGCAACCTTTCTAACTGTTGTTGCAGGGAATCTGAGTGAAGAGATTAGTTGACAAAGAGAGAGGAAATTTTGATTCTCTATTCTTTGGTGCTTTGAAAAATCATGCTTCTGAGTATAAGAATCCTCATATGCACTCAAGGGATCCCTGGGTGGCGCAGCGGTTTGGCGCCTGCCTTTGGCCCAGGGCGCGATCCTGGAGACCCGGGATCGAATCCCACATCGGGCTCCCGGTGCATGGAGCCTGCTTCTCCCTCTGCCTGTGTCTCTGCCTCTCTCTCTCTCTCTCTGTAACTATCATAAATAAATAAAAAAATAAATAAAAAAAAAAGAATCCTCATATGCAAAAAAAGATTATTAAATATCAACTTTTCCAAGTTCTTTGAAAAAAATCATATATTCAATGATTACTCATTGGTTGACTTTCCTATGTGGGTATTTTCAGATAGTTCTATTTAATGTTAAAGCCATTTTTCTTCACTTATGCAAACTCACCAGCTTTCCCAATGGAGTTATCAAGTAGAAAGATATTAATCTGCATGTACATTGTAAACCAAATATATTATAGCTTGAATTAAAGTATAGAGTTCTGTTTGTAATAATGAAGTCTTGGTCTGTAACCACAGTAAAGGAGCAAAGTAGTGAGCATATGCTGTATGATTTCTATGTTCATGTAGTATCAAGGGTACCATGATGCACACACACACACACACAGCACAGACACAGACACACAAATTGCCTGTGTGTAGCCAGAGAGGACTTCTGAATGATATTAATTGACTGCATATATAGTATCTCCTAAAAGTTCCTGTGAATAGTCTCATTACTCCTAATGTGAGTTAAATTCAAATGGATTCATTTATGGAGAATTTTAAGATTCTCTGTAACCTTAAATTTTGTGTTTCTTCTACCTCTGGGGCAGAGGAAGCTGTGAGACAGCATTGTGATGAAATGAAACAAATAGATTATTTTACCACAAAACCTAAAATTTTCTGTAGACAAAAACCAAAAGAACTTGGTAGATTCAGTTGCATTTTAATTTACATGTTGACCTAGCTGAGTTTTTCTCTTTAAAGCAATGAAGATGAAACCAGTGGCTTGGCACCACACACATTACAACCAATAAAAAGAAAATGAGCTAACTCCCTCAAAGGGGCATTACTCTTTTTCTGATTGAGCTCTGTATAATGCTGTGCTCTGTGGAAATTTTAATAGTGTCACACAGTGAAGCAGGCTAAGGGACCATAAAACCTTGCACCTTATCTGTGCTTGAACAGTAACCTACCATTGATCTTTTTGTACTGCTATGCTAACTGCAAGTGCAATTATGAGATTGAACCTAATTTACCATGTGGATCTACCCAAGTAGAATGCCAGCCAAAATCAAGTTCATATTCTGCATGCATTCTAAACTAATACATTTAACATTTACATTTGAGCAAGTATTTACCATCATACTTCTGAGGTCTACATTGTCAAATATAACAAAATTTTAGAAGCTCATATGAAAATTACTTCCATATTGAATTATCTCTGCATTGTTTTTGCCCTCATAGATCTGTGCCTTTCCTTTGAGATGTGTTGCATGTGGGCAGATGTTTAATTTGGGATGATTTCCAGTTGTTATTTTTTAAAACTCATTATCAGAATTCTCTTCATTTTACAAAAATACACCAGAAAAATGAAGATGCAATTTGGATAAAAAAAGACATTCCAATAATTCTTATTTTGAGGTAGAAGAAAGAATAGATGTTGAAAATATAGTGAAAGCTTGCTTGAAAGTAAGGTTTTTAGTCTAAGGCATATTTGTTAGCAATTAGTCTTATTTATATATGTAAACATCAGTTTTAATTTTTATAAATTTTCAGTTTTTAGTTTGATAAAATTAGGCAGAAAAAAAAAAAAAAAACCATTGAAAAGCCAGAGTGAATTCAATGAGGTCAATTACCGTAAGACAAGCATTTGAAAATTCTATTGAAAAAGGAATTTGAACAAATGTATTCTTTAGTAATAACTGAATTATATTAACAGTTCAGGAAAGTGAAAATCAGAAAAAAGTTATGCAATAAAAATATTAGAAAAAAGCAAACAAATATTCAATTTAGTCAAAGCAGTCTATCTCTATAAGTAAAGAATGACTACAAAATAGTATCTACTTCCATGACCTGGAGCAGACCTAGTTAACGGAGATGTTACCTTACTGAGAAGAATTATTATTGCTCTTCATTATTCAGTCATTCACTTAGTCATGCACTCATTCATTCAGTCATTCAATCAAGAAGTCATCATGGGATGGTTAATATAGGTAATCTACCACAGTAATTTGCAAAAAAAAAAGAAGAAGAAGAAGAAGAAGAAGAAGAAGAAGAAGAAGAAGAAGAAGAAGAAGAAGAAGAAGAAGAAGAAGAAGAAGAAGAAGAAGAAGAAGAAGAAGAAGGGGGTCACAAAATTTCCTGGAGTTGTATCCACACTCCTTGCATTATAATTTTGTAGCTCTTTTCTGTATTTGGTGGAGTCTATTTTGTCAGTCCTTGAATCTGAATTGGCATTGTTACGTTGTTGAACAAGTGATGTAGCAGAAGCAATACTGTGCTAGCTCTAAGTATTAGCCTTGAGATGCCTTACACACAAGGACCTCCCTGGAAAATCTGTCCAACTACCACAGGTACAAGGCTGAGCAAAAACCTGCCAGATCATAGATCATAAGATTGCCGTGGCCTTGACTACCTTGTCTTCATGCAACAGTCAGCCAACCCTTGTGAGTACAACTATCTCACTGACTGCAGACATGTGAATGAGGTCAACCGAAGTAAAAGGAACTTCCCAGCAGCACCTGGCTCTAGGTGACCCACAGAAAAGTGCACTAAAGTTTAAGTTCCTGAGTTCCTGAGATGTTCGCTTTACAGTAAAAACTGATAGTTAATCAGCTCGTTTGGAAAATGATGTATATATAAATCATTAGATAGTTATACTTTTGTAGCTAGATTTTATACGGTGTCCTTATTTTTTTTTTTTAAATATTTTTTTTTCAATTTTTATTTATTTATGATAGTCATAGAGAGAGAGAGAGAGAGGCAGAGACACAGGCCGAGGGAGAAGCAGGCTCCATGCACCGGGAGCCCGACGTGGGCCTCGATCCCGGGTCCCCAGGATCGCTCCCTGGGCCAAAGGCAGGCGCCAAACCGCTGCACCACCCAGGGATCCCCTATACGGTGTCCTTATTGCAATGTTTTTACTTTGTGAGAGTAGGAGTATGAATTTAGAAGTTGGTAAATAGATATTTTAGCTCATTTTCTTCTTTGGATTAAATTTAATACAGCCAAAGCATTGCTTCCCTCAGGAATTTGTCACTGTTTTCTCACCTCAGGAAGGGGTTTTCCTTATATAACAGGGACAAAATTCACCATCTCAAACTAGCTGAGAGCACAGCATGTGCTTTTCAACAATTCTGGAAAAAATCGCAGCCATTGTTTTATATTTCTAGTTTGTGAGATCAAGGAATATTTATCTCCTTATGGACTTTCTTACTTTTATTCATGAATTAAAAAATAGAGTTAAAATATTTTGCCATCTGTTTCTTTTTTTTTTTTAACAATATAAGCATATGTCAAGTTGTTACTGGGGCTGATTTACTTTATTCAATGAGATATTGAAATTTTTCTACTGTAATTCTTTCAAAGTTTACTTAATTACATTTCTAAGCTCTGCATGTTGGGAAAAATCTTTATGTGTGTGGGAAAATAAAATTTGGAATAACAGGGCAAAATACTGAAATTTAGATGAACTATATTATATCAAATAAGTTCACATAAAAATCTGACCATCAGCCAGTAATTTTAATAGGTACTATTTTAAATTTATCAATATTATTACAAGAATAATTTACAGCAGAAAGTATAAAATAGGTAACTGAGAAATATTTGAAATTAATAAACATTAAAAGAGTTAGTTATCATAAAAGACTTATTTCATACAAGCAGTCTGAGTAGTTGACTTGCTTTTATTATAATGAATATTTCTTAAAATTTGTGTATTTATTCAATGGTCTTTATAGTATTACTGTAAATAGTCAATTAGTAATGTTAATTCCTTGTGAGATGTGCAGGGGTTAATATAATCTTATACCTCTTATTTTATTATTGTTACTACGTAACTCTACTATTGGCTTTTGTTTACATTATTCTTGAATGATGACAGACAATATGGATATTTTCAATTGTTACTATTCTCTTTTGGGATCCCTGAGTGGCTCAGTGGTTTAGTGCCTGCCTTCAGCCAGAGCGAGATCCTGGGGTCCCAGGATCGAGTCCCACATTGGGCTCCCTGCATGGAGCCTGCTTCTCCCTCTGCCTGTGTCTCTGCCTCTCTCTCTTTCTGTATCTCTCATGAATGAATAAATAAAATCTTTGAAAAAAAAAAAGATATTTTCAATTGATACTATTCTCTTTTGAACTTCTATTAAGCTTCTATTAAAATATTTTAAAAATGATGGTGGAAGGGAGTTAGGGACAGTGAAAGGTAGTGGTTTTTGTATAAAAATGTGGGTATACACATGCATCTATGAAGAGAATAGAATGGATCCAAGAAGAAGTCACATTCTTTCTCTTTATAGAGATTCAAGTGAGATTTATTTCATTTATCGATAGATGAACTAATTATAGTTTGATAAATTGGGATCTTTCTGCACTTTAAAAACTATCTTACAGAGTCTCTGATTTTAGCTTTTTATGCAGTGTCTTAGTCATCAGATTCATTTTGGGATAGATAATTTATAATATATTTAATACATTTTTATGTGTATTTAAGTATCATGGAAAAAAAGATCTTTCTAATTAGCCAAGTTTAATAAGACTCTTTACCCTCTGATTTGGGTTCAATTTTTATGAATATTGTGAGCTATATATTTCATATTTATATTTCAAAATCATAAGAAAAACACATGAACACACATTATCATCTTGAGATTCAGCTGATCTTCAAAGTTTTGAAGAGCTGTGAGTTTTGAAAGGTTTCTTTGCATACCAACTGGAGAAATATAAAAAAACTGATAGATATTTTTCATGGGAAAGGAGAATGAAGAAATAGTGAAAAAGTGAATAAATAGCTCTTTCCAGGACATTTTAAAATAATGTCACTGATCTTTTAAAAATCTATCTATTTATTTATTTATTTATCTGTTTATATGAATTCAAATTCAAAGTGATTATATAACAAAATTTGGAAATTTATGTTTAACAAGTCTTGCTACTATGCATTAAGAATTATTCTTATTTAAAAAAATTATTCTTATTTGATATTTCACAAAAAGTTCTTCAGCATTTTTTTTATTTTACTGTTTGAAGGAAAATGTAATTTTTTCTTAAAGTTGCTGAAATGTAAGTTTTTTTCAAGGTAACAAATCTTGAAAAGAAAGCTTGTGTGACCTTTCTTGGAATAATGGGGTGTCTTCAAAAACGATTCTCTTAGTTAGAAATTAAACATAATTTAAATCAAAATTTTCAGTCCAGGACTAATTTTATTGTTATTTATTTTACAAATAGTTTTATAAACCATGATATGGCAATCTTTAATAGTATACTCTGTTGGTTTAGGCATTTGAGAACAAAATGTTCTTGCAGATGTTTACTCCAAAACTCTTTCCATCAGTTAACTGTAACTTCAAAAAACCACAAACATTTTATAAAATGCACTAAAGAGATTTTAAAAATTTATAGGTCAGAGTTGGACCAAATACAGTTGAACTTCAAACAACATGGGGGTTAGAGGCAGCGACCTCCTACATAGCCAAGTTCCAAGTATAACTTTTGACTTCTCCCAAACTTAGCTACCAATAGCCCACTGCTGACTGGAAGCCTTACCAATAACATAAACAGTTGATTAGCACATACTTTGTTTATATATTACATACTGTATTTTTAGAATAAAGTAAGCTAGAGAAAAGAAAATGTTATTAAGAAGATCATAAGGAAGAGAAAATACATTTATAATACTTTATTGAAAGAAATCCATGTATAAGTGGATTCCACTGTTCAAACCTGTGTTGTTCAAGGGTCAACTGCATATTAATTTTCGATAATCTTCAATCAATGCTCTAAAACAGCAAGACATATTCTTGGTTCTTTTTCAATGTCTTTTCTTAATTTTTCAAAAGAAGATTTGATTGGATTTTTAAAAAAAACTAAAGTTGGATATTTGTGAATAATACTCTTTTGGGGCAAAATTACATGAATTCAAAAAAACTAGTATCTGTAGTGCAATGACTATTTACCAGGGACAGTGCCAGGCAGTTTGTTATACGTGACATTTATGATATGGTTCAATGGATGAAGAATAAGAGAGAAAAAGAGATAGGAATTTCAGTTGCTAATTGATCTTCATTTTCAAATCATTTTCCCGATATTTCTCTCTTCTTTTGTGTTGCTATCCCCACATCATTTCTGTGGAAACAAAGCTCTATTCACAACTAACAACCTTGAAAAAGGGTTAATTATTAAAGTCTGCCTTAATTTCAGATTTTATTACATTGTTACCATTTTTTATAGTTTAAATATAATGAAAACAATTAATGGTGGCTTTGGTAAACATTTTTGCAATAATAAGATAAATAATAATATGTAACAGTAATATTGACAATAATGATAATCATTTCAGGCAGAAAATATGGTCTTTGAATGACAAAAGATTGTAATTGTAAGTAAAACAATTTTGAAGCAAATCTCTTTGACAGGCTGCTGTTTTTCTGCTTTCTAATATCTATTCCAAAGCCTATTTTGTAATGCCACCTGTACTCGTTTGTAAATATTCAGGCTAAGATCACATGTTTTATTGTCACAAACAGGGTAATAGCTTGCACCTGGACTAGAAGAAAAAAAAAATCACCAAGAAGACCTTGCTGGAAAGGAATTCAGCCTGTGAGGGGGTGGCTTGTGTACTTGCCCCTTGTCAGGCCTGTTATTTATGTTTCTTCAAGGTGGGAGAGATAAATTCTCCATTCATAGTTATCCAGCCCAGGTTTAAAAAGTAAAGAAATTTCATTTTTTGCCTTTCAGTCCTCCTACTGGAATTTATCATACACCACACACAGACACACACACTACCAATGACAATAAAGGTGCTTGCTCAATGTAGTTTAACTTAAGATCCAAGGCCTTTAGAAATATGTAAATGTTCTTTTAGTGACTGTGAGTCACTGCCTGTTATTTTTTGTTGGTTTCCCCCTTGTATATTTCAGAGTAGAAATGCAATTATCCAGGTGATTGGTCTGTAGGAGGAATGTTTTAGGCAGGAATGGGTGTTTGACCAAAAATCTCCAAGGGGCTTAAAAGGAGGGGGAGCAAAACAGTTTCCAAGATATTTTCACTTTCCAAGTTGTTATAGAATGTGCTTGCATTATTGCAGCTTCTGGAGTCCAATAAGCTCACTAATAATTGTAGTCATCTCTGAATAGCTCAAGTGGGAGCAGTTGTTTCTCACAAATTCCCAAGTAAAATTCTGTACTTATGAACTGTTCCATTCTGGGTACATGTCAGGAGTTACAAGTACTGGATTTTTGCGGAGAATTGATTATTCTTATAAGAAACAGTGAAGGTGTAGATGAGAGCTTCCCAAAGAAAGGATTAAAAGGCAACTTCCCAGATACCTCTTCTATTTTCCTTTGTTATACAGCTGATATGGTACCACAAATTGAGGGGAAGAAAAAAAACAACTAATAAAATTAACAGAATTGATTGCATCGTCTGGCATCCAAGCTGGGGGAAGCAGAAGAGGAGTGGGGAAGAAAAACAAAAAGAAATATTACTTTATAAAAACACAGAATCGATACACCAGAAAAAATATTCCAATAATTTAGAGATTAGACATTAACATGCATGAAATTGCATGAATGCTTCTAAAGTATTGTTCTTTGTAATTTGTAAATTATATTGCTCTTTGTATTCTATTTGAAAGAGTAATTTTATACCAGTTTTCCTCCATAACATTTGTAACTGCAATGATTATGACAGACCATGGAGTAGCATTGATTAATCCATGCTTAAGGGTCCGATTCGGCTTTCTATGTTCTAGGACCAAATGGAGTATACAGATGGTACAGAATGAAGCAGGCTTCAATTACTGGTTAGAGCTATCAACAGGGAGATCACATCCTCCTAACCTTATAGTGCCTATTCTGAACTGAATTCTTTATAAATTAGTTTACAGTAAAATGGCACCTAGTAGGATGAACTAATTTATTATATCATCTTCTTCCTCAACATTCAAAATTTGCTATTCACTATTGTCTGATATATCTTGTTCAATGCTATAATGGAATTACTGTCATTAAATTCTTTGAACAAACTATACTTTAAAGAATGTAAGTTGCCATCATCACCTTATTGTTAATAAGTCACAGGGACCCCTGCTCACTTGATATTGATCCTCAGCATAACACCATAGTAGATGACCAATTAAATGTTTAAATTAATGATCACACATTTTAGTGGACTTATGGTGTTTATTGCATTATATGAATATGGAGTATAAGTGAAAGCATAATATTTTATTTTATTTTAAAAATATTTTATTTATTTATTCATGAGAGACAGAGAGAGAGAGGCAGAGACACAGGCAGAGGGAGAAGCAGGTTCCATGCAGGGAGCCTGATGTGGGACTTGATCCCGGGACCCCAGGATCACACCCTGAGCCAAAGACAGGCGCTCAACCACTGAGCCACTCAGGCTTCCCAAAGCATAATATTTTAAATTCCAAATGGAGAGCAGCTCGGGTGGCTCAGCGGTTTAGCACCGCCTTTAGCCCAAGACGTGATCCTGGAGACCTGGGATCGAGTCCCACTCAGGCTCCCTGCATGGAGCCTGCTTCTCCCTCTGCCTGTGTCTCTGCACCTCTCTCTCTCTCTTTCTCTCATGAATAAATAAATAAAATCTTTAAAAAAAAAAGTCCAAATGGTAATCAATGAAGTTTCCGTAAAATATTCAGATTCTTAAATTATTTGTGGTAGTTTTACATAAGGCATAATCATCCTTCTGGATGGGCTCTCAAGAACCATGGAATTCAGAATCCAAACCTTAGATATAAATTTTATGAATGAGTAGATTAATTCATGGTCAAGTTATTTATTTATTATATCTATAAAATGAGGTTAATTCCATTGGAATGTGTAAAATGTTTGTTGTTAGCATATATATTATATACTATATATTATTATTAATGCTCTGAATAATGATTTAAAAATACCTTGAATAGTATTATGTAGACTTGATGTATGTATCTACCACACCTTGTTGTATATCAGGCTATTCACACATTTATATTACGAGCCTGGTAATATAAGGCATTTTTAGTTGCAAACCTGCAAAGCTACTTAAGGTGTTAAAATATGAGGGATATCTCAGTGCTGAGCGTTTGCCTTCAGCTCAGGTGGAGATCCTGGGGTCCTGGAATCAACTTCCTGTGGAACATTGGCCTCCCCACAGGGAGCCTACTTCTCCTGCCTGTTTCTACCTCTCTCTCTGTGTCTCATGAATGAATAAGTGAAAAAACTTTTAAAAGATGTCAAAATATGAAATAAATACTATTATAAATTCAAAATATCACAGCATGAAATTCCTCATAAGCCATTTGTTTGCACATACCATATTTCTATAGTTTGTAATGTCTGGGACATCACTATTGGTTTATTTTGCCAGAGAGATACTTTTGATAATAAAATATTAGTTGCCTTGCAGTTTAGAAATTCAGTCCATTTGAATCAACCATTTGGCCTAATTAAGTGTTGAAGGAGAAAACTCAATTTTAAAATAATGTGTATCTGAATAAATCATTGATATTGATACCTGTTAAAATATCTGGGAAGGGTTTTGTAATTCCCTTTGGTTGTCTCAAAGATTTCCAACACCACGTTGCTGCAGACAAAATGAATACAACAGATCTCATTCATCATTTCAGAGTTAAGAATATAGAGGCTTCCTTACATTTTCCTGAATTTTCCTTAGATTAATGAGATGTATAGATAATTTTAAATTTCTGTCATATGGCTTACTAGTTGTATTGCTTTTAGGTAATTTGTGTTACCTCGATACACATCTGTTTACTCTTCTACAAAGAAAGAGGTATGAGCATAAAGAGAACATGTACAATGTGTGTGGCATGGAGGAAGCACATCGTGTGCTGAGTCTGTTATTGTACTCTAATGAGAAAATACATTGGGAAAACAATGGACACATAAAGCAACAGATAAACCAAAAGGCTTGGTCATTTTGTTTTGGTGTGCACTATGTGTTTGTCCAAATGTTCTATACATGTTTTTCTATTCTCATTTTACCTTGAGTAATATCGCCATTATTTTTCCTTCACCTGAATAAATGCCAACAGATGATAGTTTTTTGAGGTCCAAAGCACTATGGGCATTATTATATGACTCCATGGACTCCTTATATCTAGGTTATGAAAAATAAGTTATATGTTCTTGTCAATCCATATTACCACATGACACTAAAATGGTGTTAAACTGGTCCACTGTAATTTTACATCATCTGCACCTGTGTTATGGCATTGCCCACCTAAAGGGAACAGTGAGGATAACATAAATCTTGCTACTCAGCTCTGCAAGCGATGAATGACAACCACATTGTGAAAATTATGAAGTAAAGAAGTAAAATGTTGATCAGAAATTCCATCATCTATCCCATAACTAGAGTAAATTCCATACATTTCTCCTCTCATTGTGTTACTTGTTTCATTTTAGAGATGGTTTTCCAAGCATCATCAAATCCTGTAAATTGTATTGTTTATAGGCAAAAAAATGTGACCTCATTGTATATGATTTTGCTCAAGAAGCGCCTGGGTGGTGCAGTTGGTTAAGCATCTGACTCTTGGTTTCAGCTCATGGTCATGAGATCCAGCTCCCTCTACCCTTGGTGCAGTTTGCTTGAGATTCTTTCTTTCTCCTTCTGCTGCTCCTGCTCATGCTCAATCTCTCCCTCTCAAAATAAATAAATAAATATTTATGATTTTGCTCAATTAAAATGTATGATCTGGTTTAAAATGTTAAATTCTCAGTGTTTTACTCTATTTTGAGAAGGATTGCAGAATATCCCAGATTTGACCTGACAACAATATACTTTCTTACCACACAAATTAGAATGTTTATTGTCTCCTTTCCACTTCAACCTTGGCACAAGGTGTGAAAAATAATTGTTTCTGTATTTTATTGCCATCTGTTGTATGACATTACGATCAACTGCCTTTTTTTTTTTCTGTTCATGGTGTTTTTTAAGGTTTCTCTTTGGCACTCAGGTCATACCATCTGATTTTGCGGCTCTGTGCCTGTGGGTGGACATCTGGAATAGTTGGCTTAAATAAGTTTGAGCTTGTTTCTAGTTTAGGTAGAGGCATAGTTCTCAATGGGTATTTCCTTAGATTATCTGTTGCAGTAAATTGGTTTTATTCCAGTAGAATATCTTCCATTGCACTTGTTTTCAAAGCCATCCAGTCTCTTGTGTAGGATTCTGGTTTCTTTCCAGTTCTTGCAGCTGTAGGTTAGTAATAGGATTACATTTGAGTTGAATATTCTCAGTTTTATATCTGTGCTTTTAGTTTTTGTAGACTTCTTATAAATAATTTAGGAAATAGTTTCTCCTTATGCTGAACAGTATTCTATGAATTCATAATATAAAGTGGTTTAAGTTCTAGATTGATGTTAATCTGAAGAGTGTTATGTTAGTCTGATGTTAGTCTAAAGAGTGCTTGGTTTGGCATAATCTAAACATGAGATTTACTAAGTTAGTTGGATTATTTGAATCTTTTGCTAAATATAATATCTTTGTACTTTCTCTGTAGGTTGCTTAAAAGACAATGTCTGTTGCATGTAGTTACCTCCCTGAATGGTCTCCCTACTGATGTCAACATAAAACAAAGATATTCTCCTTTGAGGATTTGAAAATAAGTGAACTAAGTCAGTGTTAGAAAAAGGACAGCAGAGTGAGGATAGGCCCCTGATACTACAGATCCAGTAAGAGGGAAGTGCAGTGTTGAGAAAGCCATAAACAAAGGTTTCAAGAAAAAAGTCAGAGAAAAATTAGAAAATTAATTATATTTCTTTTGTGTTTCAAAATATGGATTAATCATCATTCCAGAATCTTCTAAATTATTAGGAAACTGTTATTCCCCGAGTACTTTGAAAGGAGATTTAAAAAATATATATATTTGCTACATTTGACCTCATCAGAAAAAAAATGTAAATACTCTCTCTAAACTGTGCCTGAATACAAGCTGATTTATCAGTTGCTCTGCCTTGAATTGCCTGAAGCAAAGCTGATCCTGCATAAAAGGAACAAATGTTCTCCTGTTGACACCATAAGTTAACTTTTTTGCGCAGCTATCATGATTTGCACTCATTATCTTCTATGGAGCTCACTTTGTGCTAAATTCTTGAATGTGACTTGCAGTACACTATTTGTTCTCCTTTGGTTTACTCTCTTCAGGTGAAAGTTCAGTATTTCGTGTTCTGCCTATATTAGTATTCTTTTACAAATTAAATAAATGATTTCTATTATTTAAAAAGCCTTTTCACTTTTTCAGTATATACTTCAAAACAGCAGCAATGAAACCTTCCATATACCACAAGGAAATTCCTGTAACAGGTCAGCAATAATCAAGAAATTGTATGTAGATAACTTTAAATCAGAATTCTTATAATGATTTCAAGACTTCTCAGATGTTTTTATTCACTTAAAATACAGAATTTATGTATCACATCACCATCTTTTCCGACTCAAGCAGAAAAACAACAACAAAAAAAACTTTTAAATTTTATTTTCTTTTGGGATGCCTGGGTGTCTCAGTGGTTAAGCGTCTGCCTTCCGGCTCAGGGTGTGATCCCGGGATCCTGGGATTGAGTCCCACGTCGGGCTCCCTGCATGGAGCCTGCTTCTCCTTCTGCCTGTAACTCTGCCTCTCTCTCTCTGTCTCTCACGAATAAATAAAATCTTTAAAACATGTTTTTTAAAATTTTCTTTTAAATTTAATGATTTCATTTTATTAAATTTTATTTCACTTAGTTTATTAATTTATAAGCTAAGCTTATAAATTAAAAGGATATTTTTAACATTCATTATCAGAATAAACGATTCTTAAATGTAGAATTCACAAGTATGTATCATATGCCTAATCAGGGCATTGCTTTCCCTCAGATGTTTCTTCTTGAATATATGAAAAAATAAAAATCTCAGAATCTACTAGATAATTCTGATGATAACACCAACAACCACTTAAGAAGGAAGAGATAGAAACTAATTAACATTTTATTAGAACAGTAATTCTGTGAATGCTTAATTGATTGCTGTTGCAATACCCCTAGGGGATGTTTGAATATTTTGAGAGTTGGAATAAAATTCCCATCCTCAATAGGAAAAATTAATTTAAGTTCAAATTAAAATAAACAGCATCAAACCACTATTTTTGAAATAGACCATTTGTTAATTTCAATGTGAATTCAGAATGTAAATATAAAATCAATGATAATCTGTAAGATCATAGATACCAAACTGTAAGGAAATCCACTAGTTTATACACTCTGAACTCTCACCTGTTGAATAAATGAATGGATGGCTCTTGAGGAGAAAACTTTAATTATCAGAAAGATTCCATAATATTGAATCCCAATTTCTTGTAAAGTTGGATAATAAATTAGTATTTGTGAATTTATAGGAGTGGTTAAAAAATAAATGTAAAAATAATTTGGTAGCAGGATTCAGTAAAAAAAAAAGTAATGTAAAAATAATTTGGTAGAAAGATTTAGTTAAAAAAAACCCACAAAACTTATTTGTCACCTACTTTGTGGGTGTAGGTGAAAAAGGGACAGTTTTCCCAATCTATACAAATGATCTTACATAGGTACAGGGCAAAGTTGTGGACTTAAACGTCCAGAATTGAAATGCTAAGTGTATGAAGTAGTTGCAAGTGGAATGTCTCATGAACCATAATAATTTACTCTAACTCAAATTTTAACGATATTCTGGATATCTGGCTTTTAGGAATGCCATTGCTTTTGATGGTGAATATCAAACGTTTAACTTGGCTTATTTTGTAGACTTATGAACATTAGAGAATTTTTTTTAAAGTGCCTTCGTTTAGTCCCCCCCTCTCCCCGCCCCCCCCCCCCGCCCTGCTCAAATTGTGACCTATATGGGTGATTTTACTTCACAAAAATGTCTTTCTTACCATTCTGGTCCCACATCCATTTCTACTAATTTGTAAGCTAAACTAGTGGACCCTACCAAATTCAATGATCTATATGTTTTTTTAAGTTATTACCTTTGATATGATTTGTTATGTGACTTTTTAAAATATGTTTTATTACTATTTAGGTATAGCAAGGCTAAAAGAAGATTGTCATTGAAAACATTGTTACATGCACAGTTTCCAAAAGGAAGGGGCACACCATGCCACAGAAAGACACATAGGAAAACAGGTTCTATCTAGAGGCAGAAGGAGCGAGGAGAAAATGTGGGCGAGAGACTATATTGTAGTTCTACAGGAAGGAGTATGTAGGATAAGCAGGGGGTAAGACTGGTTAGTTTGAATAATTTCTGTGGGCTCTGAAAAAGAGGCACTGTCATTAGTTGTCTGGTACCTGGTCCTGGAGTCCAGGAATAGTGGCTCTGGTTACAAGGATGGGCTCTAGATTGCTTGATTTACATTTAAAAGGCACATTCAAGAGCACCTCTGGGAATTGACTAGCTTTGGGAGGGGCAGTCCCTCCAGAGACAGCAAGGCCTTTGCTGTCAAAGCATAAAAATGCAGAAAATAAAAAGTTATGATTAATGGAGTAGTAATAAGTAACTAGAATATGTACCCCCCCACACACACACAATTATTTAACCAGAATTATTGATGTAAGGAAATCTCAAACTTAGGACTGTAAGATTGGCAAAAGCTGGAAGAACAAAAGACAAAAAGCCTGATGGCATTTGAGCAGCTGTTGATGATAGCTTAAGGAAAAGTGAGTACAATGTTATTGGAAGCTAAAGACCAGGGTATACTTGTGTAGTTTAGAGAATTATACAGAAGTTGCCTGCAGAAATGTGGAAAATAGAGAATATAACTAATGAGCTGATAACTTTGCTAAGACAATTTCCATGCAGAGTAATTAAGGTACTTCTTGGTTTCTTTGCATTACCATTGTTAAGTTCAAGAGGAAAAAGATAAACTTAGAAGGAACTGGTGAATACCAATAAGCAAGTATTTGTTGATTTTGAAAATAAACTTGTTCCCCATTCACAGCTCTGCAGATGCAAACAAGGCTAAATTTAAGAAATTTAAAAAGATCATAGCATATTGTCATAAAAATTCGATCTATAAATGAAGACAAAATACAACTGTGTGGCCCTTTGTAATGTGTTCAGGATTTAAGGTAGTACTCTGGTCAGGCAAAAATTCCTTTTCATATCTCATTGATCCTATGTTAAAAAAAAAATAAAGCTCCTAAGCCTGTAGTGGACGTAGCCCTAAAATACCCCAATAGAAAGTTATTGATATACAAAGTCTATTTCAAGGAGACTTGTGAGTGTGGATTTTATCTAATTGAGTAAACTATGATAAGATTTATAAGCAATCCATAGATTCTTTAAGAAAATGATATTGGTGAAAACACTGTGAGCTTGGATGAAAAGACACAAAGGCATTATCAAATGAAAAGATGCCTTCTAGTGATGGTCAGCAATCCTTAGCTTTCCTTGGCTTGTAGATGCATTATTCCAATTTATGCCTTTGTCTTCACATGGCCATCTCTTCTCCCTGTGTCCCCTGTCTCTGTGTCTCCCCTCTTTTTTAAAAGGACTACTGTCATATGAATTAGGGCCCTCCTTAATCAAGTATGACCTCATCTTAAATTGGCAGATTATATTTACAGAGACTTTACTTCCAAATAGGGTCAAATTCACAGGTACCAGACATTGGTACTTCACATATCTTTTTGGAGGTCTCAATTCAATCCGTAATACTCATGAGCTAGAATACTAATAAACGTACTATTTGTAATAGCATAAAACTGGAAACTCTTCAGTTACTCACCAACAGTCAAATAGATTAATCAATCATGGTATATTCATGCAAAGATGTACCATAAAACAATGGAAATTCGCCTACAACTACAGACAGCAAAATGAAAAAATCTGAAAAGCATAATGCTGAGCCTAATAACTAAAAAACAGTGTATGTGGTATGATTCTCCTTAAATAAAATATAAAACCAGGCAAATCTCTTTAATTAGAAATCAGGAGATTGGGTATACCTAAAAGGATTAGTGACTGGACAGGAGTATGAGAAAAGCTGTCGGGGGTACGGGAAATCTTGTTCAGTGATGTGGGTGCTAATTACATGGATGAGTTTATTTTGTGAAAATTCTTTGAAATGTACACTTATAATACATGAACTCCTATGAATGTTTTAATTTTGATTAAATGATTCTTAAAAGTTAAAAAAAGAGATGCCTTTGGATCCTCAAACTCCTGTAGGTAGGAAACAGGTGAAAAAAAACCGATTTATTTGCAAACACTTTTTTTTTTTTTTTTTTTTTTAATGGCAAATGAAGAATAACTTAGAGGAAGCTACTAAAACCTAGAATGCAAAGTCAAGAGCTATGAGAAATCTTTTCTGGCAATGTGTGCCCAGGTGGAATTCAGAATTTATATGGACCTGTAATTTCTTGATGCCTTACATTTTTTAATGTATGCCTTACATTTTTAAATAACTCTTTTAAAGAGTTATTTATTTGGGGGGAGGAGAGAAAACACAGGGAGAGACAGAGGGAGAGAGAGAGGGAGAATCCCTTGCTGAGCACAGAGCTGGAGGAGGGGCTCCATCCCATGACCCTGAGATCAGGACCTGAGCTAAAATCAAGAGTCCAGTGCTTAGCCAACTGAGCCACCCAAGCATCCCAAATTTTCCTACCTTTTAATCTGAAGGATCTATTCTATAGCATGTCTAACCATGATGTGTTGGGGTTATGAGGTAGAGAATTTCACTGACAATTGGATCTGATTTTGATCATGAGATCCTGGACTTCAGTCTTGAAACTAATGTCATAATGGGATAAGACTTTGGGGGATCTTGAAGGAGGGATGGTTGTATTTTGCACATGAGAGTTGTAAGAATTATTATGACAAGAGAGTAGACTGTGGTAGACAATAGTTTCCAAAATTTGGTTTCAACAATATTTCTCGTTATACATACTCTTCTAAAAGCTTGCCCATTGTTATTTTAACCTGGTAATATGAGTCCATCCTTAAAGTTTGATGAATTAGAACTAAATGATCATTTTAAGATAAGATAAAAATTCTCACTCTATCTTTACACTAATGTTTGTAAATGTATAGATTTTTAAATATCTCATTTTGATTGATAGTTATAAATCAGAATAGATAGAAAAATTAAATTGGAAGGGCTTCTGGTTGGCCTGGTCAGAGGAGCGTGTGATTCTTGATCTTGCAATTGTGGGCTTAAATTCCATGTTGCTGTAGAGATTACTTAAAAACAAAATCCTAAAAAACAAAAACAAAAACAAAAAACCCTAAACTGGAGCAACACAGTTTGGGTATCACCAGATTATTTCTCCTAGTCAGTGACCATGCTTTCAAGTCAAAGAGGTGGTTTACAAAAATGACCTTTCCTAGGAAGTTCAATTTTTCCTCAAATTTCTGTGTTGCTTAATGATCTTTTAGATTGTCCTAAATATACATAGGCAGATACTCTGACAATTGTGTTAAAACAGAAAGGTTGTGAATTCCAGTGCTTGTCGTTACAAAATATATTATATGAATTGCCATTCAGATTGCTTTTTGTTTTCTGTACTACTCTCTCATGTTCTTCACAAAATTAACTTCATGAATATTTTTATTTTTTAAAATTATTATTTTTTAGGGATCCCTGGGTGGCGCAGCAGTTTAGCGCCTGCCTTTGGCCCAGGGCGTGATCCTGGATCAAATCCCACGTCAGGCTCCCGGTGCATGGAGCCTGCTTCTCCCTCTGCCTATGTCTCTGCCAGTCTCTCTCTCTCTCTCTCTGTGTGACTATCATAAATAAATAAAAATTTTAAAAAACCATTATTTTTTAAATGATTTTATGTATTCATTTGAGAGAGAGAGAGCACAAGCAAAAGGGAGAGGGAGAAGTAGGATTTCTGCTGAGCGGGGAGCCTGATGTGGAGCTCGATCCCAGGACCCCAGGATTATGATCCAAGCCGAAGAAAGACACTTAACTGACTGAGCCATCCAGGTACCCCTAAAATTAACTTAAAAAGACAAACAAACACATATCTTAACCACTCCACTACTCTGTAAAAACCTTTTAGTAACCATGGTTTCCAGAATGTATAGTGTCAGTATAAATTTGATGAAGGAGTAGATTAATTAATTCATGGTCAAGTTATCAAGTTTAGATTTACACTATTTGGTTAATATATCTGGAAATGAATTATATATATATATATATAATTATATATAATTATATATATAAATAATTATAAATAATTATATATATATGTATATTATCCTCTCTCTCTCTTGCTCACTTTCTCACACACACACATACAAACACACACTTTAATCAACAAATACTCTTAATCCAGGCATTTTTGTAAATGCTGTAAATGTTAACTCATTTGATATCTGCAATAATCCTATGAAGTAAAGACTATTAGTATTCTTATTTTAAAATTGAGGAAACTGATACATAGAAAATTTACGCAGTGAATTATTCACTTTACTGAAAGTCACAGTGAATAAGTGGGGAACACAATTTGAACCCAGGCACTTTAATTTCATATCTCTACTCTGAACTATTACAGTACTATATATATGAAGTGAATCTTTGTATTGAATCAGCAGGTACTAAGTGAACATATTAGATTGAACTACATTTTTGACCCTTAAAAATGTCAATTTCATGTTTCAACCAATAACAGTTGAGGTATCATTTGAGCAAGAAAAAGAGTAAATAATTTTCTGTGAATGAAAAGTCACAATGAGAATAAGAAGAAAATATGCAAACTACAGGATAGTAGATTCTCTAATGCCCAATGATAACTGTGCCTTCAAAAAAATGATGGGAAGAGTGATTCTTGATGTCTTGACTTTCTAATTAATTTAAGGATCCCAAGATGGGCAATGAGAGGAGGCCCCATGGTTCCTAATGGATATGTAAATACAGCTACAGAGATTCAGTCTGTAACAGAGTCAAAGACTGCCGTCTGGCTTCCCAATGAGAGGCACATCCTTGGTCAACTAGTCTGGGAGCTGATTGGTTAACTGGAAGCAAATCCCTAATCAAGTAGTTATTTCCTTGGTAAGGTATTCTTAATCAGCAGGGAATAACAGCACAAAGAGGATTTAATTTTGGATTTTATAGGTTGACAACAGTTTTTCATTTTGCTTGGATTTTGACATGGGATACATGTATATTTTCAGATGCTAGGCAGTGAATTCGTTCTTTTCCGCCTCCCCCAGATAAATAATTTACCTTAAAACTATATCCTAGTTGAGGGAAAGGTTGGATGTCTGCACTTCTCAGAGCACCTCTGACTTTCTCACTTTTCTTGAACAGTGTGATCTTGGATAAAATAATTTTTCTATGTGTTCATGTTTTCAATTAAATTTATTTACTTGATTTTGAACTACCATGTAACTGATCATGTGATGAGATGATAGAGATATGTCTTTGGCTATGATATTGTCCCTGCAGTTTAGGAGAATTAAGAGTATCAAGAAAATCTAAACAGATTATCAGCTTCTATGTTTGAAAACAGTTTTAAAAAATATATGAAATAACAGATAAAAATTGTTTTTGAAAACATATATTGTAACTGTCACAGTATTATAAAATAAAGTGTGGTTATAGTAATAAATAATAATGGTATACTTATTGAGCACCTACTCTGGGTAAGCCCCGAGAAGTTCTCATCTTGGCTTTGAAGTGCCAATTGCTGCAAACTTTTCTCTCATATAGCAGCATCTAGAATTTTCCCATGGACCCCACATTATTAGTCAAAGCTCTCAGAGATAGTTCTGCTATGGAACAAGAAGCATAGGTGGAATTTAGAATTATTAACATAGCATAAATAATTAATGCTTACTTTGATGAGAAGAAAGTGAGGAATGGATTTTTGCATAAGAGATTTAAAGTAAACTTTGTTAGCGAGTGTGATGAGAAAGATGCATTAGGCAAAATGTATAGATATATATTTATATGCTATATAGAATAAATCTCTAAATATGTACCTTATTAATGTATTTGTAGATTAAAAATGTATTCATATTTTATTATAGGCTTCAATCTATTTATAACTAATATATTTAAGACATTTTATTTCACAAGCTCAAATACACCTGAATCAATACTTTTAAAAAATAATAATAATAAAAAAAGACAGGGAAACCAAGGGAAAAAAATGAAAATCTCAAAGACAAAGCAAGGAAATTCAGCTTGTAAATAGCATGGAGAAAAACAATATCTGCCAAAGGCATATAAAGGAGTAAAGAAGATTGACTCAGAAAATGAGTCCAGTGTTTAAAGAGCATGAAATGAAAAACAATATACAGTGTGCTGTTATAATGTTTTAAAGCATTATGGATTTTATATTGGTGTTCATGGCAGTATCTAATCTGCCTTAGAAACTTATTTTGACATTGTCTTGTACTCAAGATGCACATCAAAGAACCTTTTCTACCTCAAGTCTATCAGAATCAGGCTCAGGAATAGACATCATATCTTAATATGCTCAATTGTCATGTTTTACCAGATCTGAACTATGATGACGTTTTTGGGTGACATGTAATGGGAGTTAAACAATTGTGAATTTCATTCATCAGAAAACAAAACATAGACATGTTTGTGCAAAATACATTCATTGCCACATGCTTGATGGAATGCCTCAGTTGACTTTCTGAGAATTTAGAGTGCAATAAAAGTGAATTAGTGATGATATCTAGCATCTTTGTAAATAAAACATAACTCTGTAGGAGCCGATTAAGTATCTGGGTGGCTTAGTCGATTAAGCATCTGCCTTTGGCTTAGGTCATGATCCCAGGGTCCTGGAATAGAGTCCTCCACTGGGCTCCCTGCTCAGTAGGAAGCCTGTTTCTCCCTCTCCCTAGTACATACACATGCACATGTTTACCCTTCCTCTGTCAAATAAATAAATAAAGTCTTAAAAAAAAACCCAAAACATAACTCTCTATACGTCTTTTTTTTAAGAGTGAAAACAAGTCATTCATCAACTTTTTTGGGGAATAAATTTAGCAATAGCCAACTACTGCCTACGATTTGCTAGTTTAATTTTAGGGGGAAGATGGATAAGAAATCCTGAAAATTCATTCTGAATATCTTTTGCTGCACTTTTAAAAATGAGACCAGCCCATTATAAAGCCTCAGTCAACATCACAGGACCAAAAAACTTACTTTGCATTCTCTGAAAACATAATTTAATTCAGCTTCAGTTTTATGGATTTATCTGTAATGAGAATCTACCAATTAATTGTAATATGTGTGATTCAATTTAAAAGTTACAATCGAGCTTTTGTGGTATAATTCTACAGTAAAGCAAATTAATGCATTTTAGACCAAAGTTATTACTATTTATTTGTTTATTCTAAAGGTGATTATAGTAATGACTTTCGAAAGATAGAAATATCAAGAAAGAAAAAATTATCTTATTAAAAAACATGGGATAATCCTCAGTCATAGTTATATCTGCTAACTGGCTTCTTAGATATTATATGTTTGTATATAAAATAGTTTATGCTCAAACTTGGTATTAGCTAGGATGATATATATTTTAAATGGTGATACATTGTAAAGTTAAATATATTTCTCCCCACGTATATACCCTCATGGTCAAAATTGTCTGCAAAAATTCTGTGCCTCGGTTTTCATGGTTTGAAGTGGAGGGCACAGATTTTACAAGTGTGAATCAATATTGGCAATAAATATATATTGTGGTTTTACCACTCAGTTAAAAGACTCATATTGCCAAAAGTGTACTAATTATTATTATACATTCAGAAACCAAGCCATTGGTTTTTTAAATTAATTTTAAGTCTGTATTTTTGAATAATTTATAAGTAAACGTCCAAAGTAACCAATGGTATCTCACAAAGGGCTTAGTAAGCTTTAATTCTACTTATTGAAATTTTATTATTTAATTGCCATTAATGGAGACAAGACAAAGTGCTCAAAAATATATGGGATCTGGGCAATGTGTACATTAGAATGAATTAGAGTTCTTGTTTTGGTTCTTGATCTCTCACACATTGACTGGAACTCTTAGACAAGTTATGACTACCTTTTTATTCATATAGACCTGACATGTCAAAGAAGCATAAATAATAAAATAATACGTATGAAATATCTTTTAATTGGACAAATATTAAAGAGTATGAAAATGCAACGGAATATGACTAAAGCTCTATCAAACGAGTTCAATTTTGACTGGCATTTCCTGAATTATCAAACAGAAACTCAGGAAGATTTGGTTGCATAGCTTTAGCCAGTGTGAGAAGTCAAATTTTCCTTCAGTGTCTCTCTGTTGCATCCTCTATGCCCTTCTTCTGATACATTGTTCCCCTTTGTCCAATGTGATCTCATTCAGTGCAAGAAATTCAAACATAATCTTCACGTTAGTGAGGCTCTAATTTATATCTTCAGGCCAAATCACTCAATTTGACCCTCAAATTGATATCTTCAGGCCAATCTGTCCACTCCCCATTCTCTTACACATTTTAATTTTTTTCATGAAACTTGCAAAATTCATAGTTATTTCATTTTTTTGTGTATTTGTTTTTGTTTTGGTCTTCCTCACCGTAACATAAACATTTTGAGCTTAGTTGGTTCATAGTAAGCAATTAGTGTAAGTACAGAGTTACCATGTCTAAAACTCTTGTGTTTCTCTTACACACTTCTCCTGTCTCCCAAATCCTTCCCTCACTGAGTATTCTCTATGTGACTACATGATACTAGCAACCACATAATTACATTGGTTAGAAATCTAGGTCCTTACCTTTCCCTCTCTTCTAATATCCCAGTCCATCAATAAATCACCAATTTCATCTTCAAGGTATATCCTATAAAGCACTATCATTTCTTTATTCTAGGAAACCATCATCTCTCACCTGAATTATGTAACAGTTTTCTAACTTGCCTCATTTACCTCTACACTTAACTAGAATTCATCTGTACAATATCAAGAGTGATTTTTGCTAAACATAAACCTAATCATGCTATTCCATGCTTAAACATCTTCAATAGTTTTGCAATGTACTACTAATAAAAAATTCCAAAATAATAATCTGCAAATTCCTGCTTGTTTTGTGAATCCTCATTGTCTTTTCAAGATCATCCCTTGATGATCATCCCCTCATTTTTAATTAAGGCTTTGCTAAATGAATAATTTAATTTCTTAACAGTTGCTATTTTTCTCTTTCTTTCTGTGTCCAATCAAGCTAGACTTTTCTCCATCTCTGGGACAAGGCATTCTCTATTCTACCTTAGGGTATTTGCATACATCCTTTCTTTTATCTGGAATATTTTTCCTTCTCTCTCCAAGTGGTGAGTTCTATCTCCTCCTTAATATGAATGTTTCAGAGAGGTCTTTGCTGATCTTCTTTAAATTACGCACCCAGCCCTCATGTGCTCTTTCATGTTTCCTTCATAAAACTTACAAAATTAATAGTTTTTTTTTGTTTTGTTTTCTTGTTTTGTTTTTGTCTGTCTTCACTGTAATATAAAGTCTTTGAAACTAGAGACTATGCTGATGTTTAGCTCCTGGTAAACAATCACTAATTACTATGGAATGAATGAATTCCTGAATTCCTTTTGTCTTATTTTTTTTTTTTTTTTTTTTTTTCCCTTTTGTCTTATAATGTAGCTGACTCAAAAAGCATATCAAAGGAACCCCCCCCCATAGATTTAGTAAACAGCAAAGCCATAATTAAAAAGAAATATTGAAAAAAATAAATAAATGAAAAGGAATTTTGGACAGTCCAATTAAAATGTGGTGTTAATATTTAGGTGTCACATATTCGAATATTAGTACAAGTCAAAGTTCCTTTAAAGAAAAATTAACACAATTCTAATTAGCAAAAAAAAAAAAAAAGAAAGAAAGAAATTTATTGTTTCACATGAGGATAAACCATGATTAATTTGGACTGGTTGGGCTGGATTCAGGGGCTACTGGACACAGGGGCTCAGAGAGCATCATTTGCCTCCTCACCTGATGCTATGATGAGATAAAAATTTTCTGATTTCCCAAGACTTGCATTTTGCTGGGTGGGTAATCTTAGGAGAAACAAAAGAAACCCAACAGCTTATTGAGTATCTTAGGTAGACTGGTTCAAGGAGGATGGTGATTGGCCTGCATTGGCTATACTGCTGTTTTGAGTCAATAACCTTCCCAAGGAATACTCCTCTTCTCTGAGCCTTGGGTCATATGCTCATTTGTAAGAGAAAGGTACAGAAAACAGTTGCCTTAGAAGAGCAGGAATGCTATTAGATGAAAACCAAAGTATGCTAGAAATAAAGGGCAAATTATATTTCTTCCACTTATTTCCTGCCAAAAACTGGGGCTGTTTCATTTTTAATTAAGGCTTTGCTAAATGAATAATTTAATTTCTTAACAGTTTTGACAAATGTACTTTAATAGATAATTTTTGTTATCCCACTCATGTACATTTTGCCTACAATGTTCAAGTCATAATATGTAGGTAATGGCTACTCTGTTGACAAGTATGAATTAACTTCTTCATCTTTCATGTACAAGAGACAAATATAAAAATGCTCAAATCCAAATTTATTATTTAAGCTATGCATAGGATTTGGCTCACAATACTCCTGGGGTATCTTCGTATCCAGGAATGCCAGGCAAAAATTAAAATTTAACCTTTTCCAGATACTTCTGAATGTGAAAGAAAATTGAATATAGACTCAACGCAGTTGGAATTGAATCATTACATCTATAACTAGAAATAGTACTTGACCTTTGATGGATTAGATTTCCCAGAAGTTTAATATAGATATTAGTATTTAATTACAAAAAATGTAGCAAAGATTAAGAACATAATAAAGCCAGAAAAATCTTCTTATACATATATATTTTCTATTATGGTCAATTGCGTTTTCAAAAAGCATCAAAGTGAGAAATGACAGTTATAAAGAATAGAAAAATCTATTTTCATCATTTTAGTCCTTTCAGTGAGAATGTGCTAAAACAGATTTTGCCTAGGGCTCTAACATCCATCCCTGAACAGAAATAATACATTTGAGGACTTTTGTATGGTTTTTGATATTTAAAAGTGGTCTTTTTGAAATTTTGTTTCTAAGTAGATATTATTTACGGTTTGTGGCACATGATGAATTCAATCTATAAATCAGCCTCCAAGCACACAAATCTTGTTGGCTGCCATGTTAGTAAATCAACTCACCTAAATAATCTTGAGACTCTGACAATGATGCGGGCTCTGCACTTGGAAATTTAGCCATTGCCTCACCGTGAGCTTGATCTTCTGACGTTTTAATGGATTGAGGTCCTATTTCTGATGGTTCAGTTTATACGTGGGCATAAACTATTTTGAGCACATCAGAACTGAGAGCTAAGAGCTGATGATCATGTTTGGAGTCAAACTGTCTGTCCTTTGGATTAAGTAGGGCAGGGTAAAGTGGACATCTAAAGAGTTTTCATTACGTGTGCAATTAACTGCACTAAATAATATCATATATATGTATAGCAAAACAAAACAAAGTAACACTAAAGCAATGGATAGCCCCTTAGGGCAGGGGATAAGGCGAATATTTCCAAGAATTTACCCTGTCTCTTAAAGTCCACTACATTTACTATTTATTGTGTGTGTGTGTGTGTGTGTGTGTGTGTGTGGATTAAAAGAAAATGAATGGTATTACTTGAAGGCATAAAATCAACTTCTAAGAAATGGGGTCTTATATTTGAAGCTTTAATTATTTAATTCTACTTTCTTTCTAATGTCTGGAATTGTTTGGCAATAAATTGTGTTCTATCCTGCTTCAATTACTAGTCTTTTCAGATCTGACTGCACTTAATTACTCAAGATGATCTGCTAAAAGCTACATCTGGAAACAATGTCACTCTCTTTGTTGGGCATTTAAAAGTTGGACTTACGTTGAAGGAATACTTTTAACCACAAAGCTTTGGGGAAAAATTAGCATTGCCAGAATCTATGCATTTAGTTTAAATTCTTTATGTATTTACCTATTCAGTGTTTGTTTTCTAAACTGCGCAGGTGTCTCTCTATCTTTATCTTTTCTCTTTACCTTTATCGATGCATCTAACCAGAGTTTCCAAGATAATTGCCCCTCTGGTATTAAAAGCAGATCTACTCATCAATTTTATATGCTGAGCATAGTATGCAAAATAGTGAACTTAGCCTCTGGAATGTCAAAGGCAAGTAGAGGGTGTTCACATTTGAGGGTGATTTTAATTTTAGAAATATCACAGGAACTCTTTAGAATTTGTCTTATAAAAATAAAATATATGCTTCTGTTCAGTTCATAATTATTTGGCCTCTTCACAGAGTACCTGGTGGACATAGTTCACAACATGTGGAACATGTGAGTTGGGCAGATTTTATAATATTTTGGACTCTAGATTTGCTTTATACCATAAAGATACCTGGACTTGCTGTTTTTTTTTTTTTTCTTTTTTTTTCACCTGGGCTTTAAAAGATTACTGTGGTAATAATGTTGCCTTGCTTGAGGGTGAATCATTACAAAGGTAGCAGTAATATTAAATTAATAGCATATTTAGCCAAATAATGTATTTTTAAAAACTAAGGATAATCTAGATACTAGTGAAAGAAAATACAATTTAATGCAAAAATAAGATAATTTATGGGGTGCCTGGTTGGCTCAGTCACTTAAACCTCTAATTCTTGGCTTCAGCTCAGGTATTATTTCAGGGTCATGAGATCGAGCCCCATGCGGGGCTCCACACTCAGCATGAAGTCTGCTTGAGATTTTCTCCCCCTCTATCTCCCTCGCCTTCTGTCTCTCCCCCTGCTTGCACATGTTCTTGTTCTCTCTCTCACTCTCTGATACAAACATAAATAAAATCTTAAAAAAGAAGATTATTTCTATTGCCTTTTTTTCCTAATAATATTATTTCTGATATACTTTTCGATGCTACAGTAGGAAACATGGTTATGTTTTTTACTTCACCATGATATTAAATATTTTTGCTTATAGCAAATAATTCATTTTTAGCAGAAATCCCTGTTTCTTAAAATTCATTTTCCTAAGTTTTAAGTAATTTGACAAGGCCAACCTTATGTCATATCTTAATAGATTGGCTGAGGCTGGAACGAAATGTGAATTAGATAGAATGCAATTCATTTCCGATATTTGATTTATAAGGCAGAGTTAAATTTGTTGATTAAGAGGCAAAGTAAAATCAAAGAAGTCTGAATGACACTATTCAGAAGCTCAACCATTTTGTATTCTTGATAGCAAACTAATCGTCAAATAAAGATTACTAAAGAATTGGCACTGTGTGTCACTTTGGCACTGAAATTAATGCTGTATTTGGCAGAAATCAGATGTGCATCATCCATCACAGAAGATGATCAGTTTATGTCTTCAGAATCTACTAGCTGCATGGCTAGATATTGCAGGGTAAATTGTTTATATTGTTAATTATATCAATAGAGTATTACATTATATCAGCTTATCCATTTTGGAATATTTGTTCTGATGGTAATGTATGCATTATACAGTTGAATCAATTTAAAATCAACACTGTGCTGCAGTGTAGAGTGTATAAATTGTATTACCTTAATAGAGCACTTACTGATGGGAAATAATTTAAGATTGAATGGTCAACAGAGGTCTTCTCTTTGAGTGCAACACTTCTAAGTCTTAGTGAAATTATTCATGGTTGAGAGATGAAAGGACTAATGTCCTGATATCTGTGTTTCTATTACAATTATGCTGCAATCGAAAGCATTTTCTATACAGCTTGTAAAACTTATTATTAAAGAAAAGCCACTCGTTCAGGTAAAGTTCTACTGATAGTTGAGGTGATATTCAGAAGAATAAATTAGAGTTAGTTTCCCAAGTTTTCTGTTAACTCTGGTGTATATCTGTCATTTCCTCATGCTGTCATGAAGAAAATACATTATACTTTTAAAATATGAGAATACCGTGAAATAAATCCTTCTTGGACATATATGTTGTAACAATAAGATAACAAATTACTTTTGATCTAAAAAAAGTGGTAAGAGTTTGAATACTTCTAAACTTCTTTCCCTTTCTTGCTTTTGGTGGATAAAAAAGTAATGGAGATAATCTTACATATCTGGGTTCAATGACCTGGATCAAGCAAGGATTGTAACAGCACTGGATTCAGAGTAAACAATTAATTCTAATAAGATGGGAAGGAAGGGCACCCGTGGGTGGCTCAGTGGTTAAGTGTCTGCCTTTGGCTCGGGTCATGATCCTGGGGTCCTGGGACTGAGTCCCACATTAGGCTCCCCACAGGGAGTCTGCTTCTCGCTCTACCTATTTCTCTGCCTCTCTCTCTCTCTCTCTGTGTGTCTCTCATGAATATATAAATAAAATCTTTAAAAAATAAATAAATAAAATAAGAAGGAAAATATGATGCCATCAGATGCAGAGAATTTGAGGATATGGAGATGTAGACTAGAGAACATGAATATAAACTGCATATTCTTACTTTTGCAATCATTATTCAGATTTAACTGCCTAACTGCTTTCTGGTCATCTGTATGCATTTGATAGGAATGAAGCATGATGAATAAAAGTGAATATGCTTCTCTATAACTCACCATACTGACATAAAATGTTGACTACCTTTACTTTGCAGCAGATTTAAGGTGGAACATTAAGGGACAGGAAGTATTCAGATATTTGTAGAGGTTTTCCAAATAATTTAGCATAATAGAAATAATGTTAGCAAGCAGTTAACAAAGATATTTGGTAAGTATGTCTCCTTGATATATCTACGAGAGCTACATTGATAATTTAATTTTTCCTAGATTGTTACAAGATTATACCATTGCTATGGTGCAAGAAGTTAGAGCTGTACTAAATTTGAAGTAAAATTATGTCATGAGGATACTTCAAAAAAAGGTTTCCACCAATCTTTATTTCCATTTCTTTCAAGTAGAAGGAAAATTATATTCTGTTCCACTAACATATCTCATATGGTATCTAAAAATATCACTATGTTTAACGGCAAGAAAAAATTGTTAGCCCATATAAAAATGTACTGTAACTGTACATTTGATTTTCCAGGACTAGTCAGTGCATGCAAATATTTATTTCTTCTTCTTTCACTAGTAGCCCCTGCAGATTTCTAGTTTCAGCTGGCTTAAGAATTGTTTTTCTTAACATGTTTTTGAGCTACTCTCAATTTCCATTTTTAGTTTTTTTCTGTATCTCATTGCCTTTGGAAGAAATGAATCTACTTTCAGCATGTTTTCTCCTGCTTTCTGATGGAGAAAAGGGCGATAACTCAATCCCATGCCATCTCCTTGTTCCATTACCCAGTTTTCTTTTGGTTCCTCAAGGGGCAACTGTGGCTCTCATAGGCTTGTTGTTCCTTTATTTATCTGTAAAACCTTTTATTCTCTATCTCAATGCCATCTGTAGTCCCCATTTCATTTTCTGCCTTTGCTTTCTGGATCGTTTTTGTGTGTTCTTTAAATCAAACAGGCTGTTTCTGCAAGGTTAATATCCTATGTACCTTTTCTTTTTTTTTTGTCTTTGATCATTTTCTACATTTCCCTGGTCCTTCATATGGCTCATTTACAACTTCACATAAAAGTTTATTTCTTTGAATTCCCTGAAATCAACCCATGAATACTTTATGTTTTCTCCTTGGCTTTATCCCACTTAGGACTCCATTTTTTTGGCGTATTTCCTTTAGCAGAACACACATTTATCCCACTGTGCCTTTTTCCTCCTGGGGTTTGTTTGGCTGCTCTTTAAGGACCTTCTGTAAGATTTTTGTTTTGGAACCAACAGATCCACATTCCATTCAGAATGAAAACTCTTCAGCTGTTTTATTTTATTTCAAACCTATTTCTTCTGGGGCAGCAACAAACATTTCAAAATGGCTTTTACTTCTTTCCTACCACACAGTAAACAGATCTCAGGAAGGGATGAGATCTCTCACTTTATATACTCTTTCCTGCTTCCTGCTATCTGAGGGACACTAGCACGGTGATCAAAAACGTATTTTCACCCAGCTGTGTACAGCACACACACAAATAATGCAGAGGCTTTTACAAAGCTATTGCTAAAAGTTTTAGGTGCACTATGGTAAACTGGAAAAAATCTTTCCCTAGAGAACATTGTAGACTAACACATGCTAATAATCTTCTTAGGCTAAATGAACTGCGAGGTTGTGTTCAGTTCTCTTTCATTAACAACAGAGGATGAATCGACTGAATTGTAGCCGAAATAATTTGCAATTAGACTTCCAGAAAGCCATACGATTCTAACCATAAGGGTGTGAGGTTATGGACTGCATCATACAAAGATATGAGAGAATTACTGACGCTGGTGATTTTTAAAATCAAGGAAGGTAAATGCTTTTGGAAGGTATGGAATGCCTCAATGTAGGGGAATGGACAATATTTCCTTTGGGAATTCTATTGTCCCTTCCAGCACTATAATTTTTTTGATTTATTTGGATAAAAGTTTTCTTGATGGTGAGCCAGAAATTCTGTGTGTAAATTTTGCTCCTGGGACTATGTTCCAGCTGCAGGATGCTGAGTTTATGCTCCTGTCAAAACACTTAAATTTCTGGAGAGTAACTTATGGACTAAGAGAATCTAACCAATGGAGTCATTAGCTTTTCCTCACTTCATTTAGCCAATATCTCTATTTAACTCTTTTTCAATCCCAGTGAAAATAGTTTCCTCTTAAAAATTCCACATTGGTACTTACTTCCACATTTGTCCATATAGAGACATATTTCGGGTGAAGGGTTGGACTTTTGTGTTTTCTTCTTTGTTATTTTCTGGGAGAAAAGTTCAAATTTCTTTTATTTTTCCTTTAATTTATTTACTAACTTAAAAAAATTTAGTTTTAAATGTTGAAAACACCTCTGTTTCCATAAATTTGTGAGTTTCTAGCATTGCCTTTTAATAAGGCCATATATAATGCAGCCTTTAATTCGGCAATTTAGTTTAATAGCAGATAGAAGCATTTATGTTTCTAATTGTTATTAATGAATAAGTGAGTTCAAAGTATTGTTTTTAGTTTCATTCTTTAAATAAAAGCAACATCCCTATATATCTTGACCACACATACCAAAGTTTTGGAGGAACACACTAGGAAGTGTTATTAATGGCTACCATTGGGTTATGAGACTAGAGGTCACACGAAGGAAATAGGGAAGATAGAGAATGTTTATTTAACATTATTTACACCTTTGCATTACATGTAATCATGACTTTGTGATTTTATAAACTTATTCTGTATTGCTGCAAAACAACACCAACTTTAGTCACCATTGTGTCAGCAACCAATTTGCCATAGATGTTTATAAGGCTCCTTTCCCACCAACATCAACTGGAGAAAAAGAAAAATTGTTGAAGCATTTGTTTCTCCTTCCCTCAACTCAGGAATAAATTAAAAGCAGAATCAAGTCACAGACATATTCCAGAACTCCTTCTAAATAAGACATGTCAAGAAAACTAGCCTATCACTGTAACTTTTCTCTCTTATCATTTCTTTCAGAGGAATTATCATGCAATGCCAACTATGGTGGATGAACAAACCCCTTATTTTTGTTTACTAAAATGCAGGGCAGAGACAAAGGCAGAGGCTAGCTCTTAACTTGGTGTGCTTGCCACACTGGAAAGCAGTTCTGTGTAGTTGCTGCTGTCCTTTTTCCCTCTAGATCTGCATGTGACTGTTGAATTTAAGAATGGGGGTTGTCTCTTCTCTCCATCTGTCAACACTCTAAGAAGGCTGGATGAAAGAATCTGAGTTCTGAGTATCCGACAGGTAAAATACGGGGTTGATGGGTCTCAGACAAGGTCGAATATACTTCATTCTTGCTTGAATTTTAGCTGCAACAAATTCTTTATTGCAGCAGTAGGGAGGAGGCCATGGAAATCTTGCTACTTAACTTATTGCTGCTCCTTAGAAATGACCTCCACCTAGACTCCTGGCCTTCATTACAGCTTTGTAACTAAATCCAGTTGCATTTTCCTTCACTACAAAGGTCCTTCCTGTTCGTTTGTCCCTAGTTCCCAAAAAAACACTCTACTCAGTTTCACTCCCAACAGGAATGTGAAATTTCTTCTGCTTTAGTCACCACTGTGAATGTCAGGGAGGGTCTTGGCTTTAGGCATTATATAGCCTTGTCTTCTTTCCCCAACCTTGTCCTATGAGATTGGAAGATTTGGTTGGAAGGTGGATACTTCACACTAGTTTCAAGATCAAATACTTGATTACTCAATCTGTCTTAAGGCAGTAAGTTCAAAGAAAAAAAAAAAAAACACTAACCTCAGAAAAATAAATTGTTGAGAAATAAATTAAAACTCTTTCAGGATTAGGGGTGGTGTTTACATATGAATGGTCAGTTCCCTTCTCAAAACTGTAAATTAATAATCCTGTGTTTCGAAGGCATAATGATGTCACCATATTAAATCAATACTGTTGTCTTTAGCTTGACTGCTAGATGAGAAAAAGCTATTTTCCCCATCTTGCTTTCAGAGCCATTTCTTTCCAAAAACACAAATTTCTAAGACAATATTCTTCTCTATAAAACATTGTTTAATAATGACTACATTAGCTTAACAGGCAGAGTCGAGGTTCTGATAATTTATATAGGAAATATATAAATGTACAGATAAAAGTAGGTAAAATCAGATCTTAAACATAGCTCTGAAATGTGTGTGGATACAGTAGCAATTGCACACTTGAAGGCTGAGACTGAGCAGGACATCCTATTTTTAATTGATCTTTACCTATGATTTGCTGTTATTTAACCAACTCCAACTCTGTATAGCTACAGAAAGGAACATAATGCTTACATCCGAGAAAAATAGGATGTTGCAGTTTTAAAATACAATTAATATAACACAAGTATTCCATTCTTGTTTCACTGGGAAGGAAATGGATATATAAATCAACCAAAAAAGAGTTCATTTGGGATGTGGGCATTAGTGATAAATGTTAATCAATCAATGAGAGCTTTCCAAGGTAGAAAGTAAGATAGCCCAGTGCTGAGGAAGTAAAGAGCTTGGAAGAGTGTTGCAATGAAATATAATTTGCACCCTTCAGTTTTTCAATCTCTCTTGTAACTAAACTTTCTGGTTGTTATAATAACCTCCCAATTGATTTGTTTGTTTCAATCTGGCCAACAAATATTTCATTTTCCAGAGTGATCTTTCTGAACAGTCAAATCAGTCACCTCACTTTATTAAAAGCTTCTTGTTACGTGTAGAATAAACCTCACTGTTTACTATGGGCTGCAAGCCTTGTAAGGATCCCTACTTACCCTTCCAGTTTGACCGTTTTGTTCCTCTTCTCTTGGCTCCTATGCTGCAGGGAGAGCTGTTTTATTTTATTTATGTGCTTATTTTTATTGAACTATAATTGACATATAACATTACATTTCAGCGTACAACATAATGATTTGATATTTGTTGATACTGTGAAACTATCTCTGCAGTAAGTCTAGAAAACCTCTGTGGCAATCCATTGTTTCTCACTTGTTTTCTTGTAATGAGAACTTTTAAGATCTACTATCCTTGAAACTTTCAAATGTGAATTACAGTACTATTAACTATAGTCACCATGATGTATATTACCTCCCCGTGACTTATTTATTTTACAACTGAAAGTTTGTACTTTTTTTTCTCCCTTCACTCATTTCTTTCAAACTCCTCCATCAACCTCTGGCAACCACTGATCTGTTCTTTGTATCAGTGAGCTTTTTATTTTATTATTATTATTTTTTAATCAAAACCACTTTTTAAAGAGTCTACGTACAGGTGAGATCATATGATATTTGTCCTTCCCTGTTGGAATGGTTTCACTTAGGATAATGCCCTCAAGGCTTATCCATGTTGTCATTTATGGCAAGATTTCATTCTTTTTTTATGGCTCAATCGTATTCCAAATAGTATCCCACATATTTCTTAATCCATTCGTCCATCAATCGACAGTTTGGTTGTTTCTATATCTTGACTATTGTAACCAATGCTGCATTGAACATGGGAGCAAATATATTTTTGAGTTAGTATTTTCATTTTCAGATAAATATGATTAATAAGTGCTATAGCAGTATCATATGGTAATTCCATTTTTTATGTTTTGAGCAACCTCCATATTGTTTTTCATAGTGGCTGCACCAATTTTCATTCCCACCAACAGTGTACAAGGGTTCTCTTTTCCCCACATCGTTGCCAACATTTCTTATTTTTTGTATATTTGATAATAGCCATTCTAACAGTTATGAGGTGATATCTCATTGTGATTTTGATTTGCAATTCCTGATAATTAGTGATGTTGAGTACCTTTTCATGTACCTGTTGGTAATCTGTATGTCTTCTTTGGAAAAATATCTATCCAGATCCTCTGACCATTTTTTTTTTCAGATTTTTTTTTTTTTTTTTTTGCCATTGAGTTAAATGAGTTTTTGTGTATTTTGGTTATTAATCCCTTATCAGATATATGATTTACAAATATTTTGTCTCATTTGGTAGGTTGCCTTTTCATTCTGTTGATGCTTTCTTTTGCTCTGCAGAAGCTTTTTAGTCTGATCTAGTCCTACTTGTTTTCACCTTTGTTACCTTTGTTTTTTGCATCAAATCTAAAAAAATCATTGCCAAAACTGATATAAAGGAGCTTATTACTTAGGTTTTCTTCTAAGAGTTTTAAGGTCTCATTTTCAAGTCTTGCATTTTGAGTTAATTTTTGTGTATGGTGTAAGGTAGTGGTCCAGTTGTTTTGGTCTGTGGCTGTCCAGTTTTCCCAACACCACTTATTGAATACATTGTCTTTCCCCATTGCATATTCTTGGCTTTTTTTGTCATAAACTAATTGACCTTATATGCATGGATTTACTTCTGGGCTCTCTATTTTGTTCCCTTGATCTATATGTCTTTTAATGATAATACCATACTACATTGATTACTACAGCTTTGTAGTGTAGCTCGAAATCAGGGAGCATGATGCCTTTAGATTTGTTCTTCCTTTTAAGATTGCTGTGGTTATTTGGGGTCTTTTGTGTTTCCATACAAATTTTAGAATTGTTTATTTCTGTGGAAAATGCCTTCTTTTTTTGGACTTTTGACAGGGATTGTACTGAATCTATAGATTGCATTGGTAGTGGACATTTTAACAATATTAATTCTTCCAATCCATGAACCTGGAATATTTCTATTTGTTTGTCTTGTCTTCAATTTCTTTCATCAATGTTTTATAATTTTCAGAGTACAAGTCTTTTACCTCCTTACTTAAATTTATTCCTAGGTATTTTATTCTTTTGATAAAATTATAAAAGGGATTGCTTTCTTAATTTCTCTTTCTGCTGCTTCACTGTTAGCATATAGAAATGCAACAGATTTTTGTATATTGATTTTGTATCTCGTTGCTGTTTTAAAAACATTGCTATCTTCCTTAGATTCTTTGTATTAGTTTTCTTGCTACCTGGATGCTCATGTGCAAGATCTTTGCATAGTTGGTATCTTTTTATCATTCAGGCTTCAGCTTTGATGTCATCTTCCAGAAAGGCCTCTTTTCATCCTCAGACTAGTGTAGTGTCCCATTCCCATTCATTCCTAGCACAACATCTTGTTATATATTTTTCAAAAATGTTTTGTATCTGAACTGTTTATTGCATTATGGTTTTATTGATCTATTTCATGCTCATTGTCTGTCTTCTACAACTAGACTGTCAGAATGTAAGATCTGTGATGGCACACATATTCTCTGCCATATTTACCATGGCTTGAACAATGCCTGCCACCTAGTAGGTGCTCAGTACTTGTTGAAGAAATGAAATGAAACTCCAGGATGACTCAGTATTTCTTCCAAAGGTGACTTTTCACCATAATATACTCCATTTATTAAGTATTTCCTAAAACACAGGACTCTCTGGGGTAAAATGTGATCGGGCTCTTCAATTGTGTATGATTTTAAGTATATAAAACATAAATATAAAAGTGACTTAGGAAAAATAAAGATAATATATCAAACCATTATGTTGTACACTTTTAATATATAGAATTACATTTGTCAATTATACTTGAATAAAAACAGGGTGAAAAAGAAAAAGATCTTTGTCTTAGAGTTTAGTAAAAAAAAATCAACAAAAAATGTATTTGCTAATTGATGTTAATTGATGAATCAAAGAAGCAAAATTTGCAAGATAGTGCAAAAAAATGTTTAAGTAGAATAGAAAGGTTGGGGAGCTGGCATGTCTGGGGATCAAGAAATTTTTAAGTTCATGTTTCTTTAAGGATGAATAGTTAAAGACCTAAAATGTAAGTTAAAGGATAGGTACATATGGATTAAATAAAAATTTTAGGATGGAAATAAAGAGGCCTCTTTGGATTAATATATAAATGCAAGCTATAAAATAAACAAATAAATAAATAAATGCAAGCTATGGTATTACTACCGGCATATTTTGAACTTTTATTATCAGTGTGAATTGTTATATATAAAAATAGTTATAAATTGTGTTTTTAGTTGTCTAAATTTTTATTTAATATGTATTTGTGTATTAACTCTACTATGGCTACCACTAATAATAATAAATAACACTTTTTATTATTGAATAACAATTCATTAATACTGAATGAATAAGAAATGAATAAGAGAGTGACCTAAGTGAGATAACACTGGTAGGAATCAAGGCTGAGAGTAAGTTGGAATTCATAAGGTCAGAGAGGAGCCATGTGAGAATATAGCAATAGACTCATCTTGAATTATATTCATTGAGAAAACAGGGGACTACTATATCATTCTCATTGTCTGCACACAGTGTTAGAACAAAGTGGAATAAAGTTAATGTCTTCAAGGGAGAGAAATCTGTCATTTTCCTGAGTGCAAAACTGCATCCATAACTCTAACAGGACATCTTACAACTTGAAACATATGGCCAACAAGCTCTGGCATATTGCTGAAAGTAATCTGACTGAGCAGGCAACTTTCACCTTTCTGATGAAAGTAACCATAACTCCTGGAGTTGATGTAATTTTGTGATTTAGAGGACCAATCTCAATCATACTTGGACATCCTGCTGCTTTTCCAAAAGCACTATGCAAATTGGGCAATACTGTTTGTTCGGACGTTTTTTTTTTTTCCAAATTGGACTCAAATTGAATACAGCTCGATGTTACTTTTATTTTTGCCTGCAAGTAATACATTCATATGGGCTTATGTTAGAAAAAAAATAATTTGTGAGAGTATACTACTGTGAAATCCCAGTTCACTTTGAGAGGAAGTGGAGAAGGCATTGATGATGTATTTAGGCTGTGAGTAATGCATTCTTCCATATTATGAAAATAACATAGAATTTTAATTCATTTATGGGAAGATTATTAGTCATTTGTGAGTAGAAAAGGAAAATAATATTAACTTTTTAATATTTTATTTTTTAAAAATATTTTATTTATTTATTCATGGGGGACACAGAGAGAGAGGCAGAGACACAGGCAGAGGGAGGACCAGGATCCCTGCAGGAAGCTCAATGTAGGACTTGATCTCGGGTCTCCAGGATCACTTCCTGAGATACCCAGGTGTCCCAATATTAACTTTATTTAAAAAAGATTTATTTATTTATTTTAGAAAGAGGGAAAGAGAGAGAGCGAGAGAGCACATGAGCAGGAGGGGCAGAGAGAGAGAGAGAGAGAGAGAGACTCTCAAACAGACTTCACACTGTGCATAGAACTCACAACCCTGATATGAAACCAAGAGTTGGTCACTTAACCCACTGTACCATCCAGGCACCCCTAATGTTAGCTTTTTAAAAATGCCTTTTTAATACTAGAAAAATCTAGTGGAAATATTTCATTTATATTCTTGGTAAAATATTTCATTCCGAAAAATTTCTGAAAACATTTAGAATAAAAATTCAAAAATTATTGATATTTCTAAGGAATTTTTTTAGTATTTAAAAAATCAGGCAAGCAAGCTGCTTTGAAAACTATAGACCTGGACAACTCATTGACATCTGCAGACTTAGTGCTCTTTTATTTTTGTTGGTGTTGCTTTTCATTATTTCCTATTAAAATGTCTATTGAAATACATATTTAGTAGCTAAGTTTTAAAATATCAAGAAACAGTGGCACATTTGCATCATTTTATCATAATTTTATGAGATCGTTAGGTATTTTGGTCTAGACTTTTATTAACAGCTTGTACTTTATGAAAAATATCTCTATCTTTTTAAAAAATTGCATGTGTCATAGCTTTTAAGACCAATTGCCTTAATGGAGCACCCAGAATGAAGGCTAGAGATAATGTTCAATGGACTGGTAGCCTGAAAGCATTGCCAAGTCAAATATGAGTAGGATGTGGTCTGTTAAAAGGTGGCATTAAAGCAGAAAGGGGATGGGATGTGCTAGATTATGAACACTCAGCTCCAATTGGGAAGGGCAGTTGGAAATCTCAAGCTAAAACATGAGCTAAGAACTAGTGACAAATTATAAAAATCCAACATTAGGTAGCACAAAAATCTAGGTTTGGTATTATAATTTTTTATAATTTACATATATACAGTTTATAAAATTATTAAAATTTTATGTTTTAAATAGTTTTATATATAATTATAAGATAGCTAGTAAACTACTATTAAAAGAAATCTATAAATGCCTTAAAAGATCTGGTTTCAAAATATTAATCTTTTTAGGGTATATGAATTATTACTTCTAATTTTAAATAAATAGGGAGAAACCATTCAACAGGAGTTGGCATCATAGACGGGGAATGCCCCAGAAGGAACTCTCCTGAATCAGAGAGTGGGGTCCTTTGGTTCCTTCCTTCCTCCCACTCTCTAGTTACCCACCCACCCTTTCGTTGGCTACATTATTTTTATTTTTAATTTTCATTATTTATTTTTTAAAGATTTATTTATTTGAGAGAGAAAGAGTGCATGAGTGGCAGGAGGGGCAGAAGGAGAAGACGAAGGAAAGAATCTCAAGCAGCTACTTGTTGAGTGTGGAGCCCAAAGCAGGTCTCTGTTTCAAGACCCTGAGATCATGTCCCGAGCCAAAACAAGAGTCTGACACTCAATTGACTGAGCCACCTAAGTGCCCCTAGCCATCCTTTTTTTTTTTTTTTTTAGAAGCTGGAGAAAAAATAGCTGGAGGTAGGGTAGAGCATAGGATGATTCTACGAGGCAACAAGGAAATGACTGGTAGAAGCTAATATTCTTTTTATTAGTTTCTTATTGCTGCTATAACAAATTACCATAAATTTAGTGGCTTAAAGTAACAAATTTATTATCTTATAGTGACTCTGGTGGTCAGAGTCCAAAATGGGTCTTATGAGGCTAAAACAAAGGTGTCTACATAACTGAATTTTTCCGGAGACTTTAAAGAAGAATATATTTCTTGCTTTTTCCAGCTTCTAGAAGCTATCTGCATTCCTTGGCTTGTGACCACATTACTCTCATCTATGATTCCATCCTCATGCTTCCTTTTTAAACTCTGGGCTTCCTGCCTCCCTATTTATAAGGACTCTTGTGATTCCATTGGATCTATCTGGATAAATCAGGATACTTTCCCCTTTTCACGATGTTTAATCACTTCTGCAAAGTCCCTCTTGTTATAACATGTTCATAGGTTCAAGGGATTAAGATATTATGACATTCTTGAGTGGAGGGTGTGCAAGTGTTTGTGCATATTCTGCTTACCATGTCCCTTTCCCCGATTTTGTAGTTTAATTTTTGTTGTTGTTGTTGTTTTCTGGTCTGTAACTGCCCATTATAGAGTTGTATTATACAAAAGTAAGATATGAATAGATTACGATTTTTCTGATTTCCTGTCATTTGGAAATTTTCAATTCACAAATATAAGCCACTGTTACTTTTTTAGAACATTTTAAATGCAAGACCAAAAGGATAAATAAGCCATCAATATTTATTGAATGAATTTTCTGATACCATTCTGTGAGAAATTTCAAAGTAGAGGTTAGATATATATAAAAAGTTGAAGTTATAATAATGTTACTTTTAGAATATTAAGATAACACTATTAATATATATCTTTACTTATGAAAACAATTACAGGATATGTTAATAAATTAAATGGTAATCATTTAGAATAATATTTTAAAAGTCTATACTTTCAAAAAGAATCTTATCTATTAAATAACTGGCTGGTGTTAAAATATGTGCTTGTTTCATACATATTTCTTAAAAGATAAGTATGTAGTATCACCCGACCCACATTCTCTATAGGGCTATTGGCCCCAAACTCTTTTTGTTTAAGATCTATATGAGAAACTTGAAATTTATGCTCCCCCTCACCCCCCCGCCATTTCTCCTTTCCAGCATTTTTTGGGTCCAAATTCTACACTCTTGATTTAAGATCTCCAAGTTTAAGACTTATCTTTATGGTTTCAGGGAGCATAGATGGATACATCTAAATCCTCAAAGCCAAAAGTAATATTAGGAGTTCTCATATTTCTTTCCATGAATATTTCTAAGAGCAGATTTACCCCCATTTCAGGCATAGACTGTAGTGTCAAGATGCAGGAAGTGGTCTGTGAAGCAAGCAGAAGTACAAGCGTATCCAGCAAGAGCATTTCATTCAGGAGGTGCCAAAAAGCAGAAAGAATAAGGAAAACACAGGCAATATTGGATGTGAGAAAGTAAAGCTACATCATTTGTAACTCAGTTTCCCAACAAAAGGCAGGAAGAAAGAATAATGTAGCTGTCCATCACCCACTTGAAACACCAGTTAAACTCCGAGAAGAGTTGGCGGAAAGGTTGCCTATTAGAAGTGCATGGATCTACGGGGAACCATGATGTCCTTCTAAAACTGAATGGATAAACAAACTGTGGTAAAGGCATACAATGGAATATTATTCAGTGATAAAAGGAAATGAGTTATTAAGCCATAAAAAGACACAGAGGAAGCTTAAATGCATATTTGCACAGGGAAAGAAGCCAGTCTAAAAAGGCTACATACTATGTGATTCTAACCGCCTGCCAGGCAAAACCATAGATGCAGGAAAAAGATCAATGATTGTCAGAAGTTCGGAGGAAGGAGGGAGAAGGGGGGAGCAGAGAGGTACAGCACAGGTTTTTAGGGATGAAACTATCCTGTATGATACTGTCATGGTTCGTAAATGACATCATGCATTTACCAAAACCTGTAGAACTACAACACAAAGGGTGAATCCTAATGTAAACTGTTGACGTTGGCTAATAATAATTTTGATACTGGCTCATCAATTATGACAGATGTATCACACTGTGCATGATATTAACAACAGGGGAAAATGTGAAGGGGGAGGAAATTCTCTGAATTTTTTTTTTCTGGAATTCTCCGGGAAAAAATGTTCATAGATCTGTAGTTTTGCTAGTTGGAAGTAATGCTCTAATCACAGAGTCTAGTGGTCACCTAGACTGATACAGAGATTCTGGAGTCTACCAAAGGAGTTAGTTTCCAGGTTGAGTTTTGGTGGACTACAGTCTTGATGCAAAGGATCATAATGCAGACTTGTTTCTTGCCTTCGTGAGATATCATTCCTTCAATTTTTGTCAGTGCACTTTGGACCATCCCTTCACAGATTATCTGAAGGGAAATCATTTTTATGTCCTTCACAGATCTCTTAAAGCAAAGAGCATATCCCATGAAATAGACACACACCCCTTTGACATCTATCTGCAGTCTACCTTTAAGGGTATTTCATTAAAGTATTTGTGATTCCTGGAATTCACCAGTTGTAGCCCAACTCAGCCTATATTTACACCTCTTAAGCCAAATTCTTTTGGGAGCAGTCCTTAGATTACTTAAAATAACCTTATCTTGGCGACACCACTGGTCGTCATTAATTTATTTGTGAGTCCTCTTCAAAGGATGAAGTTTAAAGAGTGACTACTTCACTGTTAGAGAATACAGCTGAATTAGCGGAGAATAGAACATTGTCATCAACATGTCTAAATATTTGTGTGAGTCTGTGCTCTCTGGGTTAAATAGCCTATAAAAGTTAAAATAAAAATTTTATATAAAAGCTACATTTGTATTAAGAGTATATATAACATAAAAATCAGCCTGGGTTTCTTGTTCAGCACATTTAAATCTGTAAATACGACAAAGATTTCTCCTGGGAACTAATTTTTCTTGATTTTTATAGAAAATTAATTGCACATTTATCTGAAGTCAAGATTAATAACATATTCTCTTTAATCTCATACATAAATATTTATAATTGGCTTTTAAAATTATAAAATTATAAATGCTGCTCAAAATAAAATTAATAGTTCAGAGAAGCATATGGTGAAAAAATAAAGATTTCTCTCTTAAACCACAATTCCCCAGTCCCACGTCCCAAAGTATTTTCTATCTAATGATTTCTAGTGTATCTTTCCAGAATTATCTATCACATACATGCTTACATATAAATATAAATATATAATCTATGTAATATACATATAGAGTATGTAATGCATACTTTAAAAAATATGACGAACATACATTTTGACATCACCACATGTAATGCTCCACCAATCATGTGTATATGGTATGAATGTGTGTATGTAGGATTAGTATGTTTTTGTGGTTCAGGAATGTGCTTCTGAGAGAAGAATTCAGACTTTCCTTCAATTACTGTAATGTATTTATAATGATAATCACCTGATACAGCAAACAGCTTTGTCCAGAGTCATATAGCTCATATCTTGAGAACACAGCAGAAGTTACTACAGATCATTAGGTTTCAACGGTGGATTTCCTGAGCTCATGTCAGTCTTGCAAGTCTTGGCCTCATAATTTTACTGCAGTCTTGGAGTGTTCCGAACATGACACAATACTTCAAAAGTTTACATCTGGCTTTTGGCCAAATAATATAATCTTAGTTTGACTGTCAGTGGAAAATATTCAATTAGACAAATGTACAGTGGAATGATCTCTTTATATAGGATTCAAACTCAACAAAACATTGCCATATAATTTCAGTAAGACTAAATTTCTCATAAAGCAATGTCACTCTGAATGTTAAATGAAATTAAATATGCTTTATTTTCTGGCAATAGCCTTATGGATAGATTATAAACCTCCTCCATTCCAAAAATGTCTTATTTTTATGCCAGAAATCCAGAATTAGAAGGCAGCAAATTGTGGTCTTTAAAATCCTCATGAGAGGCCTTGGTAAGTGGAACTATTTGTAGTTTTTGGCTACATAATAGGCAGCTTGATAGTTATGCAGTATTGTATTCCATTTTTCCAAATAAAGCGTTTGCATATCTAGGCAATTTGGAATGGTAAAGCAGATTTAAAGACTAGTAATGAGTAGATATTTATAACATTTATTGATAACTAGTCAAAGTTATTTGCCAAATAGACAAAAGTATTAAACATTTACTCAAGACCCAGTGGCTTTTTTTTTAAGATTTTATTTATTTATTCATGAACGACACAGAGAGAGGCAGAGACATAGGTAGAGGGAGATGCAGGCTCCCTGGGGAGCCTGATGTGAGACTTGATCCCAGTACCCTGAGATCACAAACCTGAGCCAAAGGCAGATGCTCAACCACAGAGCCACCCAGGTGCCCCAAGACCCAGTGGCTTTTAAAAGCCTTATGATGACCACGATATTTTGTCTTGCATACCCAGTGCTACTCTATGCAATAAATTAAACACATGCACATACATACACACACACACACTTCCATCAAGTGATTTATAATGAGAACTCAGTTTTAGTCATTTAACACAAATCCAAGCCATTTGTTAAAAAAGGAAAATGCATAAGATAGGGAAGTCTTGGGAGGTGAAAGGCTAGTTTTTAGTTGCATGTACATAGCTTAAGCTTGCTTTGAGTTTTAGATATGGAACTTTTGATAAATAAGATAATGGGGAAGAGGAACAGAATCATGAGAAGAGGATGGTGGTTGGGTGGGAGAGGTTTTTTTCCCCCTTTTATTTGTTTTTGTGTGTAAGATTCTTAATTGTTCTTTCAGCTTTTTTTAATGCAGCCATTACATTGCTTGATATTGTTTGATTGTTGAAATTGCCTGCAGAAATGACATATGTTAACTTTGGAGATCAGAAAAGTGCCAAGAATTGGATGCTCCAGTCTAATAACAGGTACAAAACAAGATATCAATGTACATCATTTTAACACTAGTGTGGGATTTATAGGTGAGAGTTATATTGGCTTATTCATGTCAGGAGTCCATGATCTTCATTCTGACTTGTAAGAGGTTACTCTAAATGTTGCAAGACACCCCAAAACGTAAAGAGTAAGTCTAGCTACCAAGAAAAATTGAGACATAGGTAAATTATTGTCAAAGCTTCTTTTAATATCACCAAATGTCTCCTTTTAGTTCTTCCTTCTCCATTGAGGACTATCCAATATACAATTTTCATGCCTTTTAATAAATTGACTCATTCTACATACATTTCCTCATCTTTCTGAGTCTACAAAAGTACTTTAATATTGACTACTTGATTTTTCCTAATCCATGTTAGAATACCAGTGAATGTTCAAGGACTGGAGAAGCACATCCCCAAAGATGTCCATTCCTTTCCTGTTTTTTTTTTTTCTGTTGGAAATATGTACATATTATAATATGAATCATATTATTATATCTATATCTATCTATATATAGATAGATAGAGAGAGAATACAAAAAAGGGTAGTAGTTCTATTCTACTTTTCAGAAGTTTTGAAACAATAAAACATTAATTACATCAAATTCAAAGAAGTATTATACATTAGGCTGAAATTTTAACCCCTGTTGAATTAAATATTTCAACTTTTGAAGTCTTGCTACCCATCTTGCTCTACCAGAAAATTTTAAAGCCCAGAAATAAATCCAATTATACCATGTAAAAGGGCCATTGGCAGCATGACTTACACCTCACTATTACATTTTCAGATAGAAATTTCCCCTCGTAATTAGAGAAATTAAATTTCAAAGATGTTAAACCCTGAATTCATGCCTCCTGATTAACCCTTTCAGCAACAGAGGGCGTTTGTGTGCTAATAATAATAGCTTTAGCCTAAGGCTTTTTCTCCTGTTCCTAAAAGGAATTAATCTTATCTCAAATCTATTGTGTTTTTCACTGTTTCAAAATTCACATGGGTGAATAAGAAATAAAAATAGTTCTGTATCACCTTCAGCTGGGTTTATTGTGAGCTCTGATACCAGGAAGAGAATAGGGCACTTCACATCTGTAAGAGTCAACTCTGTATTGACATCCTTTGCCTTGATTTCACACATGACCAAACATATGCTCCTGTCTGTATTTTTCAACACAAATGGGATTCCCATTTTTTTGCTCTCATGCTATAGTGACTACCACTGCTACCTTCTGAGAAGGCTTTCTCCTGGTATCCTTATTGAATTAGCGAGAGGGCCATTGTCAATAGATTTTGAATTTAAGGTGCTGTTATTGACATTTCTAAACATACACTTTCAGTGACTCCAGGGGATGAAAAAAAAATATTTTTTGGCTGCTCCATGTGGTGTGTTCCCTTTCAGTTTTAATTTTCCAAGCCATAATATCTTTCTATTAGTTATTTCAGAGGCATGAGAAAAGCACTTTCAATTTCTTATACTTCTAGAGCAAGGATTCCTTAAGTTTCCATTTTCCCCTGATTTACCCCAATCCTCCCAAAAGTTTAAATTAAAAAATAAATCCAAACTACTTTTACTTGCACATGTTTCTTTTCTGTTGTTTTTTTCTTAATTTTTTTTTTTAGATTTTATTTATTTATTTAATCATGAGAGACAGAGAGAGAGGCAGAGACATAGACAGAGGGAGAAGCAGGCTCCTCATGGGCTGTCTGATGTAGGACTCGATCCCGGAACCAGGATCACGTCCTGAGCCCAAGTCAGATGCTCAACCACTGAGCCATCCAGGTGTCCCATCTTTTCTGGTTTTGATAGGAGGAATAACATTTTGCTGGTAAATGTTTTAGTCCCCTTTTTTTGTTGTTGTTTCAGGTTTAGGTATTTATTCCCTGCGCATATTTTTCTATATTTTGCCTCAATTTCTTCAAAAGCCAAGTACTAAGAGGTGTCTTCAAATAATCTGTTAATTTAAACAAGCAACTGAAACAAAAGGAAACACTTTCGTAGTACCCTTGTCTTGATTGTGGCGTTTTTGCTTGGGATATAGATTTTTATAATAGGGTTTGAGAAATGATTTCATATGGCTTTTTTTTTTTTTTGGTGGATTTAATCTTTCCTGCATTTTCTTTTCCTGAACCTTCACACAGGGTGGAACTGCTTGCCCTGGTACAATACCATGATCCCTTTGAAATTACTAAATGGTTTCTGAAGTATTCTTATCTGATCTTTCTAGTATTCTTTTTCAAATATATTCACATCTAAAAAAATTGACCCATTCATGAAGAATAAATTCCTCAATTGCTCCAGTTATTAACTCCTTTCTATGCCTTTAGAAACAGACTAAAAATTTTCTTCATCTTGTCTTCTTCCTCTTGGGAAGTTCGGTTTCCTTTATGAAATCTTAGCACATTCTATTAAATCCTCTTCAATCTTGGGCACATTCTCTAAGGAAACAAGATATCTTAACTTCTCCATTCTCCTTTTTAAAAATATTTGTAATTGGGTATTTCATTGTTTCTTTTTCATGTCTACTCCAGCTTGGTGTCTAAGACTTCTCAACTTTCTCCTAAGAAAATTTGTCTTTCCACAGGTCAGTTGGTGTGCCTCCATTCATTTTTTATTTCCCTGTCCCATTATTCTTATTGAGGATGTATGACTTTTTTGTTCTATTTTAAATGTATCCTATGTTTTAGTCAGTATGAAAATAGAAGAACTGTGAAAGCTGGAGATTGTCGGTTTTCTCTCTGTTCTATGCCAGACCAGCTGCTATCTAAACTGGCTATCTAAATCTGGATTGATCTAAAGAGTGCACTTAATTAAACCACTTAGCTTGTACTTAGGAATACCTATTAGAAGTGTTGATGCACTTGATGCACACCAGCTTATACCCTGACCTCAGATGCTAGGAGAGTTTTATTTCTTTTGATTGCTTTCTTTCTAGGAATTGAGTTCCAGTTGTTGGAAATAGAAAGGTACCCACACTGAGGGTAATTTTCCCTATTGTGGACTAATTTTCTCTGTAGTTCTTTTTAGTGGCTGTAATTTCTTTTACAATATTCCATGAGACTCAGGGCCAAGTATAGGGTTTGGTAGCTCTCTGTTGCTGCTTCCCAGCCATGTTCCTCAAATTTCTCTGTATTCGTTTGCTGGCATAACAAAGTACCACAGACTGAGCATCTTAAATAATAGAAATTTATTGTTGGGATTCTGGAGACTAGAAGTCCCAGATCATGTGTCAGCAGAGTTGTTTCTTCTGAGGCCACTCTCCTTGACGTATTGATGACTGTCTTTTCTCTGGATTTTCAGGTCACCCTCCTGCTGTGGGCATCTGTGACCTAACTGCTGCTTCTTATGACACCAGTCATATTGAATTAGGACCTACACTAATGACCTCATTTAACCTTAACTTGCCTCTTTACATCCGATAGTTACCTTGTGAGGTACTAGGAATTAGGACTTCAGCATATGAATTTGTGATGGGGAGACAATTCAGTTCATGACACCCTCCACTCATTCTTGCACCTTTGAAAATCAAATTACTACTGCCCTGATTCTCTTGGTTGCTGATAATCTCCAACTTGATTATTCTTCTTTGTTTAGCAAAAATATAAGCATCTTAATTGCAAGCCTTCTTCTCATCTTGAATAATTTCAAAGCCACATCAATGTTTCATCCTTCAATAATCTAGTTTTTCTATGCAGTTCTTTGATTGCTTCAGTTTCTCTCTTCCACAATCACACTTTAAACCCTATCATCCCCCTACCTGTTCTGTTCTCACAGTCTCTAAATTAAGTATGCCATTTTGCTCTCATTCACCTTGTTTATTCTACTACTGCCAGTTTAACTCTCAGAATCATGAGAAACCATTTATAACTCTAATCTTTTATGATATTTCAGACTGCTTCTTAGTTTTTTCTCCTTATCCAAATTAAATTTCATTGTTATTAATTTCAGCTATACACTTGCAAATATACTAAATATCCTTGTTTCTTATTTAAAAAAAAATTATACCTGTATGACAACTCCCAGCCATGGATAAACTCAATTATATCTTATCCATATCCCAGCATGGAGAGAGAAAGTCCATTAAAAACAAATTCCGCTATAAATGTAGGATAATTAACTCTACAATGCCTGTCAATCTTAGATTTCTCCCTCCAATTCATTCATTGAACTATTTAAATTTTTTTTTTTTTTTTTCTCTTCACAAACTCCAACTTTCTTTATTTTCTACTCCATTCCTGACCTTATCTTCCACTGCACGGAGTAAATAGAATCACTCATGTTTTTCAAGTCCAACATACAAATCTATTTGGAACACACCTGTATATCCAACAGCCATTAAGACCTTTTTTTTGTAGTTTTCAAAGGACTCAAAAATATGAAGTTTCATTTCCCCAAACAAAACTGCCTCCTTCTAATGTCAGCTGTGTGATACTTCTAACTATAAATAAGACAGAAATCTGGATACTCCCCTTGACCCTCCTTTTACATTTTTTCCAAGCTATGTAGCTTTTATCTCTTAAATATCTTTTTTCTCTCCATATCATTCACTTCATTATCCTGCTATTAATTACCATTAAATATATTTCCTAAAAAGCACTCTCCTGTTTATATCTTACAACCCTAATCCATTTTTTAACATTGCAGCCAGAATAGACTCTTCAAAACACAAATATAATAATGGCCCTACTCTTCTCCCTCTGTCTAAAATTTGTTGATGTTTACCAGTTTTTCTTAGATTAATAGTAATCTGTATATTGAATATAGGTCTTAGTATAGTCTCTCAAGCAACCCCCTTCTTGCATCATCTTTCCTTTGTGTTCCAGTTCTTTTTTTTTTTTAATTTTTATTTATTTATGATAGTCACACAGAGAGAGAGAGGGAGGCAGAGACACAGGCAGAGGGAGAAGCAGGCTCCATGCACCGGGAGCCTGATGTGGGATTCGATCCCGGGTCTCCCGGGTCTCCAGGATTGCGCCCTGGGCCAAAGGCAGGCGCCAAACCGCTGCGCCACCCAGGGATCCCTGTGTTTCAGTTCTAATCTTCTATCTTATTATAGTTCATTGTACATGCTGGATCCCTCTTGTTGCAATTACACGGTTTTCCTTCTGCTCTATCCCTTTTAAACTGGTCATGTCCTATTTATCTTATTACAGTGTGAAACATTCAGAAGATTCTTTTTTTAAGATTTATTTATTTATTTATTTATTTATTCATGATTTAATTATTTATTCATATTTAATTATATTTATTTATTTATTTATTTATTTATTTATTTATTTATTTATTTACACAGAGAGAGGCAGAGACACAGGCAGAGGGAGAAGCAGGCTCCATGCCGGGAGCCTGATGCAGGACTCGATCTGAGGACTCCAGGATTGCGCCCTGGGCCGAAGGCAGGCGCTAAACCGCTGAGCCACCCAGGGATCCCCATTCAGAAAATTCTTATAAATACTTCACAAGTTAATAACTGAATTAATGCATAAATGAAGATCAATATCTGAATGGGAGAATACATGTATATCAGATTAACATAACTTTTGGTATATGTGATGAGTGCTCAGGTAAATGAATGAGTCATTATGGTGAATTTGAATCGCATGCAGATTCATCAGTGTCAACTATAGTCTTCTCACTGAACTTAACATCAAATCAATCACTTTAGCGTATCTCTCACTCAGAGAGAGAGGCAGAGACATAGGCAGAGGGAGATGCAGGCTCCCTGCGGGGAGCCAAATGTGGGACTCAGTCTTAGGACCCCAGGATCAGACATGAGCCAAAGGCAGACACTCAACCACTGAGCTACCCAGGTTCCTCATTTTCCTTCAATTTTTGACAAATGAAATTAATTGCACTGCTTTCTGCATAGAAAATTGTGTTGCTAACCTTTATTGGTGACATGTCCAGGACTAGTGAATTAATACGGATCTTGAAAAATGAATTAATGCAGATCTTGAATTTATATTATTGATAGCCCCAAACTGTCAAGGAGGGAGCAATAAGGTATATTGTTCTCTGTGCCTTCAAATCAAGCTGAAATTAATTTGCCTTGACTCTGCAATAGTAGGTACAAATAACATGTTTTCACATGTTAGTGAAGTACTTTAGATGAAAGAGTTACTCAGTAATAGAGTATTAAATAAATACAATTTTTAAATGAATAAATGAGCTAAGTAGGGTATATTTAGATTTATATATAGACAATCAAATGATGATTTTAAATTTGAAAAGGGAGACTAAAATTCATAATATTCTGGTTATTTTAGATTTTTATATGATTCTTAACATTTGCTATGTTTCTCATTTGCTATCCACCAGGTAAAATATGCCATCAACATTTTATAATTTTTTATTTTCCCTTTATCTTTTTTTAGATATTAGAATTTAAAGAAGAGGAGATGGTTTTTATTTGCTAACTCATTTAAAAGTATTGGCAAAAATTGCACAATTCTGTTAAAGAATGGAAATAGAATTAGCGGTCATCTATGTGAGGAGTACTTTTTTTCTGCTTAATATGTGATGGCCTTGTTCTTTCTTGGGAAGAAAGTTATATATAAATTAAAGTTAAATTCCTGCTAGCAAGTCTAGCTCAAAATAAAATATGGAGAAATTGCATTTGAAAATATGTGCTCAGAAATATTTCAGAAGACATCAATTTGAAGTGGATGATTACTTTGAGCCTTCTTGGTCACAATCCTTACCTTGCTCTTGATAAGTCTGCTGACGTTACCAGACTGCCCTTTAAAAGCCTAGTGTGAGGAGTTCAAATCTACAGAGCTTTCCTAATCTTTAACCCTTTTTCTTGGATTGCCATCATTACTTTATTTGAAATATTGACATTTTTGACATTTGTCAAACAAATATTCAATTTTAATTCATCTTCCATTTAGTTAAATATTGTGGTATTATAAACCAATAAAGAAAATATAAAAAAAACAACATAACTTCAAGAGGGCTGAATTTATATTTATGGGTGGAATTGAAAATTAATTGTATGACAAAATATCCAAGTAAAATATATTTATTTTGTATTTTGAAGAATCACAATGAAAAAGGACAATTCCCAAAAAGAAAACAACTGCCATTCCTTAATTCTAAATTTTTACTAGTTACAAGGACACAAAAACAACAACAAAAATTAGTTATGTTTATTGACAAAAATATTAAAGCCCACAGAAATAAGATCAGGCTCAGTCTAATTAATATGGAATAATTTTCATAGGTGGCTACGAGACTAGTGGTTGGTATGCAACATGGGAAGGATACCATTGCAATGAACAAACAAAATGCTGATACACAGATAATAATATATGAAAATAATATTCAACAATAAAAATTAACGCAGGAGAAACATTTATAATAATCAGATATTGCTTGACAAAAAGTACAGAACCATAGATGGAATAGGAAAACAGTAAAATTACTGCTCCATTTTTAGCAAGCCAATTATTTTGTGCAGCAAAAATGACTTATTGAGTGACTCTTGAATGAGGAAGCATAAACAGATTTCCCAAACCAGAACAATGGTGGGATGAAGGGGTGGGATGGGAGAGGGAATATTGAAGGATATATGGGGGGGAATTTGCACCATATGCTCTAATTTGGATTTGGACAGCTTTTGGAAGTCTTTGGTAGTAAAAAGGATTTCTGCTTTTTGTCTTCTTGATGCAGGGTTTACATTTTGGGGGAAAACCTACTAGTTTAAGGAAACAAATGAAAGGCCTTCTGGTTTGAATATTTATTTTAATGAGGAGAAAGCCCATTTGGATGAAAAAGGTGAAGAAAAAGCAAGTTTATGCTCCCCTGATGTGCTCTATGATCACGTCTGTCTTATCCAGCTCTAATTTTCTTTGAATTTAACTCATCTGTATGACCAGACATCTGTGAGTATTTATGCCTTTTTTGGTTATGTGCTGTCCCGTTCTGGCTATCCATCAAATCCAGAACAGACTTCCCAGCAACGTTTTCTACAAAATGTAGAGTAGAATGATAACTGATTAGCATTACGTGATAAATGGACATTCTTCAGCTGAAACTGTAAAGTGCAAAACAGCTGAGACAACATATGAGCAGGAAATATAGTGCACAGTCTGTCTTTTGGTTCCTGTTCACACAGCTAATTTTTTTACAGCTACAATTCAAAGCTATATACAGCTTGGGTGTATATTCTATCCAACAAATTAAAAAAAATACGCTGATGTCCTTTTGTTTGCACATATTTGGAGGAAGAAATTTTGATGACATATTACTAGGATGGTATGTTTCTTAGTGGCAAAATAAAAAAGGTAATAGTCAAGGTTGCTGATTTTAAGTCTTCTAGAAATCCTGAAGGACTTAGTGCTTCCCACAGAAGTGCTCTAGGACCGAGTCTCATGTTGTTTTATTCTCGCAACTCAAATTAATCCCTTGAGGAAGCTCTGAAATAGAGATTTAAAAACCCAAAGCTTATAATGGAAATGAGAAAGTGAGATTGGTTAGGTCTGAGGTGGAACTCCCACCCTATCAAATGGCCCCAGCTACTCACCAACAGGCAATTGTTGGAAGTTGAGCAGTGTTCCCAAATATTCCTTTTTTTTTTTTTAAGTTAGATATCCAGATATACATATTTTTTTAAGTCAGAAGCTTCCTAACTTAAAAATATTGATGTATTCTTTTAACCAAACACACGGAACACTGAACATCAACTGCGGCTGTTGGTTTTTAATCTTGATCTTAGATATTTTAAAAAAGCTTGGGGTTATATAGTGCTAACAAAAGCTGACAGATGAATATAGTTAAAATATACTGAACAACTATTAAAGTTTAAGCACAAGTCTTACATTACGTTGCATCCACTACCAACTGTCTTGGTTGATTTATCAAAACAGCAATGTATGTTAGAGTATTAAATTAAATAGTAATCTATCACCATTATTTTTTATTGATTAATACTTTACCAGTTAGGCTGGAAGAATCCTAATAGATTCTCTCATCCAATTCATCCACAGTAGAGATGCAAACAATCGAGAGTTGAAGATTTGGGTGGTGAGACCAAAGCATTAACAGAAAACTAATAAGCAACGACTGGCACTGGCACGTAGGTATTTCTCCTACATTTCCTTTCAGTGCCCTCTTCACTACATAAACCTTTTCTAATTCCTTTTCTAATTGCAATAATGGGAAAAGGATTAGATGATAGTTTACTTAGACCAGCTGTGAGGAGGAGGAGCTTTAAACAAATAGCTTAAAGCAATGTCAAGGAGAGTGTTTACCTTCATAAAAGGACTCACCGCTTCTCATACTTCAGGTGATTCCAGTGCTTTCAGATCCTAAGAGTGACAAGGTGGTTCTTTGGCATGATAGGTACAATTTTTTAAACTTAATAAATAGCAATTCTTGTCAACTTATTTTGTTATTTTTTCCTTAACAGTTATACAACTGAATTTCTTTAACATTTTAAACCTAAGACACTGTAAATTCAAATATGCAGGCTAATATTTTAGCTAATCAAAACTAGCAATATTTATAAGTTTTAAAAATTGGCCTGTATAATTAATATTTATTTTACTTCAGAGATTAAACAAATCATATTTGTCATCATAGTGGTCCATTCATTAATGTCTAAAGTCTAATAACCGTGTCAAAGCTTTAACATTTCTAATTGTTGTAATTCTTCATTGGCCTCTGGGTGTTCATTTCCCTCCTATGGATCAGAATAAATTAAAATTTAGATAATTACATCTATTTCATCAGGAAATAATAATTTTTTCTATTTCCTGTGAAGCATAATACTAGTATATTTTTGTGCATGAAGGCATGCACATGTATCTTCTAATTAAATTTTATACTTCATTCAAATCATGAACTCACTAGTTTTGGTAGAATTATACTAGATTTTGTGCATTTAAAAATTATTTATTTATTCATGAGAGACACAGAGAGAGTCAGAGACAGAGGTAGAGGGAATAGCAGGCTCCCTGCTGGGAGCCTGATGCAGAACTGGATCCCAAGACCCCAGGATCATGACCTGAGCCAAAGGCAGATCCTCAACCACTGAGTCACCCAAGTACTCAGGTGCATATTTTTTATTCTGTTTGGAAGACAATTTGCAATAGCATCTAAAACCTTTACAATATGTTCTGTTGAAATTTTAAGGATATATTTATTTTATTTTAATTTTTAAAAAATATATTTATTCATGAGAGACACAGAGAGAGAGAATGAGAGAGATGCAGGGACATAGGCAAGGGAGAAGCAGGCTCCCTGCAAGGAACCCAATGTGGGACTCGATTCCAGACCCTGGGATCACACTCTGAGCTGAAGGCAGATGCTCAACCACTGAGCCACCCAGGTGTCCCTTGAGGATATATTTAAATATGACATTTGAGGGATTCCTGGGTGGCTCAGCAGTTGAGCCCCTGCCTTTCATGCCCAGGTCGTGATCCTGGAGACCCGGGATTGGGTCCCACATCCGGCTACCTGCATGGAGCCTGCTTCTGCTTCTCTCTCTGCCTGTGTCCCTGCCTCTCTCTCTCTGTGTGTCTCTCATGAATAAATAAATAAAAATAAAAATAAATAAATCTGACATTTGATCTTTAAAAAAAACATATTTGAAAATTTGGTAAGGTATTTAAAATATTATTTTCCCAAAATCTTTTATAACCTGGTAAGATTTTTATTTAGGCCATTTTCACTTCTAAAAATATTCAAGAAAATCTATTACATACAATGAGTAAAAACTCAGTGTGAAATAACTTTAATCATGTTTGCATTTTGTCCTTTGAGATACCAATTGCATTATGCTGCCCCAGGAATTCCCAGGTACCATATTTTAGTTGTATCACCTTATGTATATATGATTTATCTTCTGGCTCTAACCTTTACCTCTACAACATATTTTGTGTCCCATTTCCAAAGATTACATAATAAATCAATTTTTAATATGCTAATGACTGTAAAATATTAGGTCAAGTAAGCTTAATAGTGGATATTCCCAAATAGTGCCCTATCTAACATAGAAATCCAGTTTTATAGCTATGTTAGCCTTGAAGATCAATCCTAGGGCTGTTAGCTGCCGGATGATAAAATCCGTCCTCTGCTTCTTTTGTAATATATCTGGTCACCAATATTACCAGTTACCTTATTCTGTTTCATATGCTACAATCCCACCTGTTTTCAAAAATCCTCAGTTGCTAATACCATGAACACTTTTAATGCCTTGGATATTGCTTCATCCCTCAAACTTGTTTTTTTTTGTACTATTTCTCTGGTCTTCTTCTTTGGTTTTCCTCTTTAAGATTTGTTCTAGTTTCCTTAAAACAAAATAAGTTTGTGTTAAGCAGGAAAGATGGGAAAATCACGCAAGATTGAAACACCTAACAGTAATTTAGAGAAATAATACGCAAAGTAATTCACAAAATTAAATCATAGACTCTCAGTGTTGAAATGTTGTTTCAGTATTTAGAATGTAAACATGCATAGCTAAAGTGAACTCAGCTACCTTTAATGTCAAGAATTTATGTTGATTTTTTGTGGGCACAATAATATTTGTTTCATGAAGTGGTTTGAGTGCTTTCTCCAGAGAAATGTTAAGTAAAAATATTCCTAGAGGAATGTATGAAATGTTAATCATTTTTCTTCTAAGTTTATCTATCTTGAGAGTCTCCAAACAATATTCCCATGACATTTGGTGAGATTTCATTTCAATACTTAAACTGTCTTTATTACTGTTTTCCAGAACTATGATTTTTTTTCCATGGTATTTTGGAAGTTTGATTATATTATAGGAAAACTATTAATATTCTATATGTAGAATAGTTAGGGTTTCTATTTTCCTAATCCCAGTAAGTGCTTTAATTAAGCTACACAGTTCAATGAATAGAAGTATAACAAGTAGGTGTGAACTTCAAAGATCCAGACAAAGGCAAAGCTTAGATATTCCCTGCATTCCTTTCTCCCACATATTACCTGAGGCAGATGGAGTGAGAGGAGTTGTCTAAACATTGCTGTTGTGTTACCTCATTCTTTCCTCATTATTTTCTATTATTTCATAATCATCTTTATTGTTTAATACATTACATGTTATTTTCCACCTGGTTTGTCCTCACATAAAAAGTCAGTGCATAAACAACAAAGACACTTCTCATTGATGAATGTATATGGCTCTTCAGCAACATGCAAGGACTAGTATATTCTGCAATGGATGAAAGAGTAACTGGGTACATATTGTGGTACGTATGCAGCTGTTCGGTTATATCAACATCTTTTTGTAAACCAAAACCTTCCAGATCATGTATGCTTAATAAATAAGAATTGCTTAAAGATTGCCTTTCATATAATAGAGGATAAGAACTCAAAGGTATTTCTGAGGTTTAGGAAAAGTACATACTGCCCCTTCCACTACTCCAGCTGTCTGCAATCTTCTTTTTTCCACTGATCAATGCTTGCAATTCTACCTCAGAGCTCAATTTCTGTTTACAGCTTTTTGGCATGCTAACAATAATTATTACTGGGAGATTAATATCTCAAGTGTTTAGTCATTCATGTAAATTTTAAAAATAGAGGACAATTTTTAGTGGGAGCTTGTGGAATGATTATGAGAGTTCCAGTAATCTTAGATGAAAAAAAAAAAAAGGGTGTTAAACATTTCAGTATTTGTTTGTGTGAACATCAAGGAAACAATTGAAAGATACACACTAGGCGGCTAAAATTGGTAATCATGAAGTTGAGCTTTGGCTGGCATGATGAAGAGGGATCGATAAGTGATTTTTAAAATTTGTATTTTTTTACTTATAATAAATATGTATTGTTTTATAATAAATATGTATTGCTTTATAATAAAATATACTAAAGAATGAAAATAAAAAATAGAGTGGGGGATAAGAGGGCCATTAAGTGGGAAGAGGTCCTTTACAGGGAGACATCTTTCCTTGCGGTTTTCATGATTTTACTCAGAACTACTCTGTGAATGTCACAGGGTGGCTATGAAATAAATTTAATGTGGCCCATTAATGAAGGTTTTGTGAATGTAGTATGTAGGTTGGAAGGTTCAGCTGTGATGATTCCCCAAACAGATGGTATTAAAAATTATTCTGGAGTACTGCTAGTTTAATTAACCTACTATTGTGGCTGCATATTATCATCTGGCGCTAGATGAGCAACCCTGTAGGAGGGCCTAACTTCACTCCTGTGTAAACAACAACAACAAAATAAATAATACAGATTTGACCTTTAAACACTGTTACAATAAATCTGCAAAACCAAAAATTGATTTCCATGAAAAAATAATACACTTGTGAAATGTGAAAACAATTTTACATGAACAATACCATATAAATTAGGACCACCCTTTCTAGAAAGGAGGGCGCTATGCCATATAAATCCAAAAGCTCAAAAATCCCTCATTTGGAAGAGTGTCTTAAGAAAAAAGTCAACAGCAAAAAGAAAATTTATGTGTACTAAGATTCTAATTTTATCATTATCTTTATCGTTGAAATATCATTGACCTGATTAGTATGGATAATTTACTTGTTAATTTTAGCATATTATAATCATGTGATAATAATATGATACTTTGTATGTATTATAATATCTTTTATATGGAAAAGATTAAGGATTAAAGAAGATGTTAAAATGAAAATAATGGTGGAATGATGAATAATATTCTTGAGCATTTATAACTTTTTCATCTGAAAATAAAAAACCAATATTTTTTATGGCTGAGTAATATTCCCACACATTTACATATATATGTATTTATATACTTATACATACATATATAGTACGTGTATATGTATATACTCTTTATCCATTCATCAGTAGATGGACACTTGGGCTGAAATCTTGCCATTTGAAGTAACATGTATGTAGCTAGAGAGTATTGTACTAAGTGAAGTAAGTCAGTCAGAGAAAGACAAATACTGTATGATTTCACTCATATGTGGAATTTAAGAAACAAAGCAAATGCAAAGGGGAAAAAAGGAGAGACAGAGGCAAACCAAGAAACAGACCCTTAACTACAGAGAGCAAACTGATGGTCCCCAGAGGGAAGGTGGATGAGAGGTTGGGTTAAATATGTGACGGGGATTAAGGAGGGAACTTGTGATGAGGATCGGGTGTTGTATGGAAGTGTTGAATCACCATACTGTACACCTGAAACTAATATTACCCTGTGTGTTAACCAACTGAAATTTAAATAAAATCTTAAAAAATAATCTTGATCTAGAAAGGAAACATCGCAAAATAATTATGTAGCAAGGAGTCCCATACATTTGGCTATGAGCAAATCAGCTACTTGCATCTTTTTGTTTTTATATAAGAGCTGCCAAAAATATTAACAATCAGCCTACCTTAAGAAATCTTACTTCATGGGTTTGGGGCAGTGCCCAATGCTGGAGTTTTTAAAGAGTTTGTTTATTTTTATTATTATTAATTTTTAGGTGCACGATTCACTTGTATTATTTTTAAAGTGTACATGTGTTGAATATTAACAAAGTTGTACAGCTGTCACTGTCTAATTTTAGAACATTTCAACATCACCGAAAGAAACCCATCACATATCATTCTCCATGCTTCCCTTCTTGCAGTTCCTGAAAGCTGCTAATCTAAGTTTCTGTCTTTATTGATTTGCCTGTTCCTGACATTTCATATAAATGGTATCGTGCAATACATAGTCCTTTGTCTAGTTCCTTTCACTTAACATCATGTTTTCAAGGTTCATCCATGTTGTAGCAAATATGAGACCTTCATCCCTTTTTAAGACTCAATAATAGTCCATTGTCTGAATATATTGTATTTCATTTATCTATTCATTGATTGATGGGAATTTGTGTTGTTTTTCACTTTTTTGGATATTATGAATAATGCTGCTTAGAAACATTATATCCAAATGTATGTTTGGGCATGTTTTCAGTTATTTTAAGTGTGTACTCTGGAGTAAAATTGCTAGGTCATATGGCAACTCTATGTTTAACTTTTTGAGAAACTGGCAAACTATTTTCCAAAACATCTACAGAATTATACATTCCCAATGTCTGAGGACTCCAGAAGTTTCTCCACATCCTTGCTAATGCTTGTCATCATCTGTCTTTTCATCCGAATGGATGTGCAGTGGTATGTCTTTGTTGTTTTGGTATAATTTCCTTGGTGACAAGTAACATTGACTATCTTTTAAGTGCTTATTGGCCATGGGTATATCTTCTTTGGAGAAATGTCTGATTTTCTTGTCAATTTTTAAATTTGTTATCTTTTAATTGTTGTGTTACAATGGTTCTTTATATATTGTAGATACAACTCCTTTATCAGATATATGATTGCAGATACTCATCAATTGGATTATCATTTCGATTGTTCACTTCATTGCAGTTGTTATGATAATAAAAATATATACTATAGATACATATATTCAAAAGAATATAAATTTGGGGCAGCCCCAGTGGCGCAGTGGTTTAGCCGGGGTGTGTTCCTGGAGACCTGGGATCGAGTCCCACATCGGGCTCCCTGCATGGAGCCTGCTTCTCCCTCTGCCTGTGTCTCGGCCTCTCTCTCTTGCTCTCTCTGAATGAATTAATAAATAAATCTTAAAAAAAAATTGTGTGTATCATAATTTCACTTCTTTGAATAAACCTAAAATTGGATGTGATGATGAAAACGATAATGTTATAATGGTGGGATAATGAGTAATTAAATACTTTTTGTGCATAATAACTTTTTTGGCTCTGAGTAAAAATAGTATGAGAGATGTACACATATGAAGGGACTAAATATAAAAAGGAAGTACAAAAGTTTAAATTTTTATGTAGTTTTATTTATCTGGCTTATTTTTTGTTGTTAGTGCTTTTGGTATCATACTTGAGTAAGCAATACCTAATCTTAGATCGTGAGGTTTGTTTTTACGTTTTCATCTTTTAGTTTTAGCTTTTATATTTGATTCCATGATCCATTTTGAGTTATTTTTGTATAAGGAAGAGAGGCAAGTTTATTCTTTTGCAGATGGTTATCAAAGTACCATTTATTGAAAAGACTGGTCTTTCCCCTCTTGATTATCTTGTCACCTTTGTCAAAATCAGTTGACCAAAAACATAAAGATTTATTTCTGAATCCTCAGTCTATTCTTTTCATCTATATGTTTATTCTTGTGTTAGTGCCACATTGTTCTTAATTACTATGCCTTTGTAGTATACTTTGAAATCAGAAACAAATTTATTCCTCTTTCCTCAAGTTTTCTTTTTTTTAATTTTTGGATATACTGGATCCTTTGAATTGCTATATAAACTTCTTAGATCAGTTTGTCTATTTCTGCTATAAAAAAAAAGATAGCTGGGATATTTATTGGAATTGTACTGAATTAGCAGATCAATTTTGGAAGTATTTCTAAATGTTAGTTTCCTGGGACTGCTGTACCAAGTATCACAACACAACCGACCAAAACAACAGAAATTTATTTTCTCACAGTTCTGGAAACTAGAAGACTGAGATCAAGGTGTCAGCAGAATTGATCCCCTTTGAAGGCTATGAGGTAAGATCTGTTCCATGTCTCTCTCCCAGATGTTGGTGGTTTGCTGGCAATCTTTGAGGTTCATTGTTGGGGACATTCTCTGTTTGTCTTCATATTGTCTTTCTTCTATACACATTTCTTCTTATTCACATGGCATTCACTTTTATAAGGACATCAAAGTTATTGGATTAGGAACCCATCCTATTCCAACATAATCTCATCTTATTTTAACTAGTTATGTATGCAACAACACAATTTCCAAGTGAAGTCACATTCTGTGGTTCTGGGAGTTAGGGTTTTAACATAAACATTTTAGGTAGACATAATTTAAGACATAACACCACGTCATTAATATTTGATCTTCTGATCCCGTACATGGAATAATTTTTTCATTGATTTATGTCTTCTTTATTATCTTTCAATGAAATTTGATAGTTTTCAGGATATACATATTACAGTTCTTTTGTTGAACTGATTCCTAATTTTTTATTATTTTGATGCTATTGTAAATGGAATTATAGTTGATCCTTGAACAATGCAGGCACTGGAGGCACCAACCCTCCATACAATTAAAAATCTGTGTACAGTGCTTTCTTTGGCATAAAAATATGTGAATAAATGTTTGACTCTCCCAAAGTGTAATTACTAATAGCCCACTATTGACTAGAAGCCTTACCAATAACATAAGTGGTCTATTTTTTTTTAAGATTTTATTTATTTATTCATGAGAGAGACACAGAGAGAGAGAGGCAGAGACATAGGCAGAGGGAGAAACAGGCTCCCTGCAAGGAGCCCGATGTGGGACTCGAACTTGGGAATCTGGTGTCATGCCCTGAGCCAAAGGCAGGCGTTCAACCGCTGAGCCACTCAGGCGTCCCATAAGTGGTCTATTAATACATATTTTATATGTTACACATATTATATACTATATTTTCACAGTAAAGTAAGCTATAGAAAAGAAAATGCTATTAAGAAAATCATAAGCAAGAGAAAATATGCATATGATATCACACTGTATTTCTTGCAAAAACAAAAACATAAAAGTGGGCCTGTGCATTTCAAATATGTGTTGTTCAAAGGTCAACTGTACTCTTTAAATTTCATTTTTAGTTTGTTCATTGCTAGTGTATAAATATTCAGTTGATTTTCACACATTGATCTAGGATTCTTCAACACTGCTGTGTTTATTTATTAGTTCTAATAGTTTTTGTATAGATTCTTTAGGATTATCTATATGCAAGATCTCACTTTCACCTGTGAGTAATGTTACTTCTTCCTTTCCAGTATGGATGTCTTTTATTTCTTTTTTTACCCAATTGCTCTGGGTGAATCTTCAATACAATGATAAATAGAAGTGATGAGAGCAGAGATTCTTATCTTTTCTAATCATAGGAAAAATGTTTGCAGTCTTATGCTATAAAGTATGGTGTTAGCTGTGAGTTTTTCCTTAAAGCTCTTTTTGTCAATCAGATTGAGAAGTTATTACCCTTTATTTTTAGTTTTTTTTTTCAGTATTTTTATTGGGAAAGGGTATTGAATTTTTTGCATTTGTTTTTTTTCTGCATCTATTGATATGTTCATGTATTTTTTTTTTTTTACTGTGGTTCTATGGTGTATTACAACGATTGATTGGGTATATTGAACAAACCTTGCATTCCTACGATATTGGTTAATATATATATATGATCCTTTTCATGTTGCTGGAATTATTCAGCTAGTATTTTGCTGAATATTCTTTGCAATCATATTTGTAAGAGATATTGTAGGAGGCCCTTTCTTAACTCTTCCAGAAGTAGCTCCTTGACACTGGCATTTTTTAAGAGCTCATCAAATATTTTTTGTTTGTTACTTTTAGTTTAGTGAGCAAAGCTGACCATGTCAACAAGCCTGAACTATCTTTGTTCTTGAATAAGTAAGAACTACATTTACTTACTGAACCAGACAGATTTCTGGTATGATTCAGAACTATTAATGTTTTTTCTTCTCCATTCCTGAGCGGTCAAACCTCTTTATCATTCTTCTCTTCTATCCCTCTCCTGTTACTTTATCTGTACTTTGGATTTTTTTTCTCATTTATACCAGTCACAGAAGATGTTAGACTATATTCTTCTAGATCAGGGCAACTTTATTTTGTTTTTGCTGAAATAGCCGAGCAATATTATTTTACTCATTATAAACTATGATTAACTTGATCCTGCATGTCCTATGCATGGTTTCTAACATAGTGGTGTTTTGAGGGTTTGCTTTTCTTGGGAAAAGATACTGCATGAATTCTTTAATGTTCTTCTGCTTTTCTTACACTTACAGTGATGTCCCAAATCAATTAATTGTATTCAGTGAGAAAATAAAACCTAGTCTAATTGTATTGAAATTATAACTTTGGAGTTATAACGTGTCATTTCTATCATAACCTCCACGTTGCAAAGAGATGCTAATTGTTCTGAATCATGTTAAAATACTAGAAGTCTCTGTGATTTAAGAAATACAGTCTTTGCTTGGTAAAGAACAAGCCTGGTTAGTATGATCCCCATTATTTTATATTCTTATTTACTTCGGTACTGAGCCCCTAAATAGGGCAGGACTGCTTGGGTTAGAACTGAAAGCAAAATATGTCCCGAAAAAGGAGAGAAAAAATATAAAATGTTAGTGCTTCCTGGGGTTTAGTGCTAGAGGGTGGAATATGGAGGTGGTGGTAGATGGCATAGATCTATGTGCTTTGAGTATCATGTATATCTTGGGCATATATTCCCAGTGCAGTTGTGAGAAATGGCCAATGCCTGTCTCAGAGCAACTCTGCTTTGGGGGCCAAATGTTTCCCAGCATTTTGTGAAAATATTTCCAATGGATAAATGGATAAATAAATGACATGGTTAAATATCTCAATGGAAATATGGTGTACTCTTTCACAATGAAACAATGAATGAGTCTTCCTGATATATTCACTTCAGTAAAAGGATTAAAACAAGGAATCTTGTCAGTGGAAAATAGAAGATGAAAGAATTGCCAATAATAGCAGTAGTGAATCTCTAAAAGAACAATGGAAGGCTTAAGTCCATATTATATTTTTTGTAAGCAGGGCTTTGCCAGTCAGTCCTCTTTCATTTGAACTATCTGCAAGTGATTGATGGAGGCAGCCCTGATGGAACAAGAGGGAAAGAGCCTGAGAAATGCCTGTTACGTATGTATCTACCTACATGTTTTTACAGTTTCCTTGGCTCATTGCATTTTTCCAGTTATTATTTTTACTCTGTGACTTCTTTCTTCTACTATGTTTCTACTTCTGAAAATGCTCTTGTTAAATCAACAATGACATCATCGTTCAATCCAGTTCACTTTCCACTCTCTTTTTCTTATTGGGTCTCTTTGCCACACTTAATACAGCTGATCCCTCTCATCTTGAAATTCTTTCCTTCCTTGGTTTCCAAGCCTATATTATTTATCCTTTTCTTCCCCCCTCATTCGTAACCACTTGTAAGACTCTTTCTGACTTTTCTTTTTCCATGTCCCTTAATAAACTACTTAGGAGTTCCATCATCAATCCTCTTCTCATCTGTGAGTTCACCTGGGTAGTCTAAAGTTGATGACTCCCAAATTATAATTCCTAAACCAAACATTTTTTTCTGAGATCCATACTCATATTTCCAATAGAAATTTTGATAGTTCTTCCTCAATGATAAATGATGTCTTGCATCTAAAACAAAAATATTTCTATGTTCCAAAACCTGCCTTTCTTCCTGTATTTGTATTTTTCTATATTTGTTATTTTGTTTAATGACATGGACTACAATCCAAAACATATTCTAGTCTACTCTTTACTACTCATTTACCACATCTAGTCAGTAATGAGGCCATCTTGAGTCTATTTTATTAATGCCTCTCAAACCCCTTTTCTTTCCTCCTTTATTGCCATGGTTCAAACAAGTTCCCTAGTAAATATATTTTTTTATGGAATACAAGAGGTTGGAATGAGGGGAAATAAAGCAGGAAAGGAAAGAAAATGAGTCCATTAACACAATATCTAGCTGAGTGCCTCTCAGTGTTACTGTTAGACACTGAGAACCCATCTCCTGAGATCCTATAACCTATGTTTAAGGACTGGGAAGGTGAGAGGTTAAGGAAATGTTGGAAGAATTTATCAACCTGCTAGTTAAAGATTTGTTCCAGGACTTTTATAGACTCACACTTTTGGGTGACACATATATGAGTGTCAAGTGGGACCACCAAGGTCAACAGGGAAGCCTCAAGACTAGAGACATGAAACATACAACAATCAAGGCCATCTGGGGAAGTGCTGTCAGATTGCAAACATCTGAGGTCTGACAGAGCCACGCAGAGATCAGAGATCGCTGAGCCTGAGTGGATCTGAATTGTTTCATAAGAGGTGCCTGGCACACTTTCTAACTCTTTTTCTTTCACCTAGTCTATTTTCTGCAGTGTCACCAGCCTGGTCTTTTAAATTGTGAATCCTACCAATCCAATCTTAAAATCCTTCAGTGATTCCACAAAGCTCATATGACAAATTAGAAATCTCTTAACATCAAATAAAAAGGATTCATGACCAAATTGTACTTATCTTTGTGGCATTTGTAACACTCCTGCACATTTTCCCAAGGAAACAACCATGGGGAATTACCAATATTTTACTCATGTTTGTTGACTTATAGTTTCTTCTGCTAAGGATGCTCCATTAACCATTGTTTTGCAGTGGCACGAACATCCCTTTTTATGTAATACACTCTTTGCCATCTTCTGACATAACTAAGCAGTTCTTTTTTTCTAAACTTCTCTAACCTCTGGTTCATACTTGAATATAGCACACAACAAAATGGCTTAAGAAATAGTTTACAGGGGATCCCTGGGTGGCTCAGCCTGTATTTCCTATGCTGGTTTGGTGCCTGCCTTCGGCTCAGGGTGTGGTCCTGGAGTCCTGGGACCGAGTTGCGCATCGGGCTCCCCGCATGGATCCTGCTTCTCCCTCTGCCTGTGTCTCTGCCTCTCTTTCTCTGTGTCTCTCATGAACAAATAAATAAAATCTTAAAAAAAAGTTTACATATCTATATATTGCTTTCTATTCAGTTTGGTATTGTCTGGGATTAGCAAAATCCCTACAATAATTAAAATTGTATTTAATGAAGTAGGTCAAATGAATGAATAAATCTTATATTTGTCTTGCCAAAATCGTTTTAACTTGAATTTTAGTCTACAATAACCACTTTTTATGTGATACTTCATACACATTTATGTGTGTGTGTGTGTTTCTTTTATGGTGTCAGTTGTTTTGTTTTCCAGTTGATTCATTTATGCTCCAGTGCTCTGATTTTTCAGCCAGATTTTAAACTATGAGAACAGAGCGTTTCTTCTACTTTGTGTTTCCCATAACATTGTGCAGAGAAAAAAGCTCAGTAGTCACCATTGACTTTCTTCAACAAATGAATGAATAAAATAAATATTTCACTTGCATTACTCATATTGTTGCTTTCCTTCTTTCTTTCTTTCTGTTAAGTATCAAAAGTTTGATGCGTAGTTCAGGAAGATTTGTTTCCAGCTCTTTCTTTTCCCAGTCATTCTGTTTTATTGTATTTGTGAGTTGGTGAAATTAGTTCTGAAATACCAAAAGCAGTTTCTTCTGCATTCTGTGACTATTTTAGATATCAAGAACATTTTAACACTACATTAAGAGAACTGCGATAGTGTTTTCATAACCTGTGGTGAATCTAAAATTTTTAGCGAGCTATGCAATGATTGATAAGAATTACTAATACAGAACTGTGGAACTGAGCTATTGGTCAGAGATTTATTGTGCATAGCATGTGCATATACATGAATGAGAATTGTTCAATATTTTCGATATAATGAAGAGAATAAATATTCTCTTTCTGAATCAATTGATACAGAATTTTCATTCTTCCTTCAATATATGGAAGAATGTGAAAAAGTATCTCTAGGAAAACTATCTTATATCTGATATGTGATAGAGAAGTAGGGCTAATATAAGGAAATGGATAGTCCTATTTATGTAGTGAGGTTACTCCCTTTCTCCCTCCCTCCCTCCCTCCCTTCCTTCCTTCCTTCCTTCCTTCCTTCCTTCCTTCCTCCCTCCCTCCCTCCCTCCCTCCCTCCCTCCCTCCCTTCCTTCCTTCCTCCCTCCCTCCCTCCCTCCCTTCCTTCCTTCCTTCCTTCCCTTTTCTTTCTACTTGTAGTTGCAGTGCTTTTATTATATAGAAAGATAGCTTTTAAGTTAGAATAAATATGATAAAGTGCCTGATCTCTGTAACTAATTCATGAAGATGTTGTGTTTTTAAAATCTCATGTGAAAAACAAAGAATAATTTTAAACAGAACAATTTTTGTAATTGAAGTATAACTGACATACAATGTCCTATTAGTTTCAGGTGTACATTACGGTAATTTGATATTTTTACGTATTACACAATGATTCCCATAATGAGTCCACTTACCATCTGTAACTATATGAAGGTATTATGGTGTTATTGACTATTCCCTATGCTGTGTATCACATCCTGCTTTCCAGCCCCTCCCTCCTTTGGTAACCAGACATTTGTTTCTGTGTCTATGAATCTGTTTTGTTTTGTTTGTTGTTTGGTTTGGTTTTTAGATTCCACATAATCATGTGATATCAATATGGTATTTGTCTTCCTCTGATTTATTTCACTTAACATATACCCTCCAGATCCCTCTATGTTTTTACAAATGGCAAGATTTCACTGGTTTTTATGGTTGCGTAATATTTCATTTTATATATACCACATCTTTATTCATATATCAATGGATATGTGGGTTGCTTCTCTACTTTGGCTGTTGTAAATAATTCTACAATAAAATAGGGATGTTTATATCTCTTCAGATTGATGTTTTTATTTTCTTTGGATAAATACCCAGAAGTGGAATTGCTGGATTATATGGTAGTTCTATTTTTGATTTTTTTTTGAGGAAATCTCCATGCTGTTTTTCAAATGGTTGCACCATTCTGCACTCCCACCAATAATGTATGAGAGTTCCTAAAATAGGACAATTTTCAAAAAGGACAAATTTGTCCTATCTTGTTTCTGTGTTATCTAACATATACCAAACAAATGGGAAACTTTCTCTTTTGCTTTATCTCTTCCCTTTTCACTTTTCTTGTTTTCCTCTTGTATTCTCTGAGAATAAGATTGATTTAGGGCAGCTTGGGGAAAATAGGGAATAAAAAGCTATCTGAAAAAATCATTCTCTTTTAAATCCTGAGTTGATTCAATGTGTTATGCTTATTTTATTTCTTTACTCATTATTTCTATTACTAGCTAGTTGTCATTAATTTGTTACTAATTTTGAAGGTCCTTCTATGTAGCGGGTATATATTCTCCCTGTTTCCTTTAAAAGTCGTAATGCTTAAAGGAAGGAAGTTTGGTCTGGGACCCTGGAAGTGTATATTAATATAGGCTTGTATGATATGGACAATATATTCCCTTATTCAGGGAATAGTAAGTGCCAACGCCGACCAAAATAAGACTAATACAAAGTATTTTACCACAAACAGTTTCTGGCTAATGTTGGAAGAGTATGCAAACTTATTTCTACCTCCACATCTACTAAACATAGGAAGAATAAAAGACTTGTATGTGTAATAGCTCACATAGATGAAGAGGTCTATTTTGGTATTTAACAATATTTGTTATGATGCTGTGAAACATATTAAAAATAATTAAATAATAGTAATATCACATGAATGGCTTAATAAAAATAAAAGCAGATATGAGTATCAAGATCTGAGTAAATCTTACCAACTCCTGGCATGTGCTGAAAGAAAATCATTAAAAATGTGTAATTGAGAAGTTATTGAATTTACTTCAACTAGATTGGTTTCAAATTGGGAAGTAATTTACTTTTGAGGTCAGGTGTGCATTTTAAAGTAAAAAAGGTGAATTACATTACTATTATTAAAAAACAAAATCAACTGACCTTATAATAGGGAGATTAACCTGAATTATGTGGGTGGGCCCAATGTAATCATATGAATAGTTGAGAGTGGAAAGGCAAAAAAGTCAGTCAGAGATGTGTCAGAAAGGGAAATTAGAGAGCTCTGAAGCATGGGAGGAATTCCATCAGTTGCTGGAGAGGGACTGCATGGAAAGCATTAGAAGGAATGTAGGTAGCCTCTAGGAACAAAGATTGACTTTCAGCTGACAGCAGGTGAAGAAATGGATCTTCCCAACAACCTGAGAAAGCTTGGAAGGAGATTCTTCCCCGAGCCTTCCAAGGAGCACAGTTGGCCCACACCTTGATTTCAGTCTTATGAAATCTGGAGCAGAGAAACCAGCCAAGCCAAACCAGACTCTGACTTAAGGAAAAGTGAGATAATCATTTGCATTGTTTTAAGCTGCTAAAACAAACAAAACAAAACAAAAAACTACCCAAAAAACAAAAACATACGTGAGAACTCCATTGTCTGATGCTCTGTGTCAGGAAACATAGACTGGCATAGACGGTCTTGGAATGAAGTCTTTATTATGTTTTTGTTGCCAATTTATAGTTATTCTTTTGATCTACTATTATCAATGATTTCTAACTTTGGTTGAACATGAAAATAACCTTATAAATTAAAAAATAATCTAGGTCTTACTTCTAAAAATTTCTGATTTAATTGGTCCAGAAGTGGACCCTGGAATTTTTTTTTTAAACTGCTTCAAGGGTTAATAATGTTTTATCAGGTTTAAGAACTGCTTGAACCTCATTAGTATTTTGTGTTCTTAAACATACAACTTCAGATTTGATCTTCTCTCTATGAAATTGGGAGAATAAATATTGGTAAAATAAACTATCAGAAGATCTTTATTATTTTCTTTATGCTCTATGTGTGATAATTATGTACTGTTTGGTCTCAGCTTCAAAGACACCATATTATAGTCTGCTGCATGCTGAAACCATGGACACAATGTTTTCTCCTTTACCTGCTGGTTCCTGCTAGGTCCTGCCAGTAGGTGGATGCCACAGGGAGACTAGAGGGTTGGAGGTGGAGGAAGAGACTTTCTGATACTAAGCAACTCTTCTTCACCTACAGGCAGAGGTTTGTCACAATGGAAGCAGCCAATTCCAAGTTACAGTCATTAGAGACATCTTCCTCCAAGTTCTGACCCAGCTCCTTAGGGTACTTCCTCTGACGCTGCAGTAATATCTGAACATTGTTCCCGATGCAGAGATTCTAGTCACAGTCCCCCTGGCCCCTTCTCCAAGATTCTAAACATTAGTAATTTCAACTTTGTCCTTTTGTTTTCCCTGCCCTGTACAAGCATCTGCTTCCTGCATTACTACTTCTGGATGCCTTAGTGTTTCTTTTTAACTCTTCAGTTCTCTAATATCTGGTTAGCACTTATTTATATTCAATTCTCTAGCTTGTGTGACCTCTACATCCAGACTGGATTGTGACCAACAGAGTAGAACTGAATCACTGGCTAATCAAAATGTCTAAGGCATAATTCAGTTTCTAAAAGAGCTCTTAGTGTTATGGGAAGAAAGAGTTAAGTGGCCTTCTGATGTTGATCCCAAAGGCACAAATTTCAGCTCTTTGGTTTAAAAAATGAAATGAAACGAATCTTCTTTTAAAATAGTGATCTCATTCTAGCCACACATACATATATTCTTGAATTGCCTGGTGAGGTTCTTCATGCAGACCAGGCAGGGTAATGAGTGACATGTTATAATAAGGGTGCAGTGCAGAAGAAAACATGATGAAAAGATTATAGTATTAGAAAAGGAATCAGTACTGTGGACTATTTCTAAATGTATTTCTGAACATGTAATTTCTATTTGATTGTTTCTTCTCCTAAAACAGTAAAATAGTTATTATTCTTGTCCTACTTACATCATAGGTTTTTTGACAGAAATAAGAGATCATCTAACTATATTTTGACAGATAAGAATTGTTACATTAATAAAATATTTAAGTGTAGATAATTTTAAAAAATTAAATTGTATAAGAAAGGGCCTGGGCATATTATTAAACTTTCATTGACTATGTTCATTACTTTTCAGCTCAAGTGCAGGGATAACAAATAGTCTTGTTTAATGTCTCTCCATAGTCGTATGCAGATAGACACATTTATTTTGAACCATTAGAATAGCATAAATTCCCATTTGAAATGCTAGCCTCTGGAAGTCAGATACTTTGCCTCACCTTCTTACCCTTGTCCTTGAATAATACTGATGCCCTCAATATCCAGGAAAGAAAGTCATGGTCATAATCACTGATACCAAGAACTGAGTGGGGGCTCACAAATTTGAGTAGCATGTTCAAGGAAATGACTAAAAAGATATGCAAATATTTAGATCCAAAATTAAATACAAAAATAATAAACTTGAAGTACTTTGTAAAGTACTTGGCACATAATAAGCATTTTTAAAAGATTGAAAATGGTAATTTCTAATGTTTTAAGCAATATTACCATGGCGGTGTGCTAGTTTTAATGCTCTCATCAAGGTCAGATAGGTGGGACCATACAGTGACATCTCAGGACCTAGGCCTACAGTGCCAATTGTCCAGTCAAGACACTCTTCACCTTGGTTCTCTGATTTTGAGAAAAATCCCTTTCTTTCTGTTCTACAAAAATAAATCATGGACTATATATTGTCAAATGATTCTGTGACATCTTTGAGAGTTTGAGACTAAACATTTAGAGACTGCTTTTGGACACAATTTTACCTCCTTTTTGCTTCTGAGAATTGGCTCTTGTCTGCAGTGGATATCAGCTGTGGCTGCACCAACTGGCACCAAAGAAGGCTCATGTGGTGGAAATATATAGAAACTTTCCATTTGGGGCACAAATTCTACCCCTTGCCGTATTTTGTGCCAAGAAGAAAATACGAAAGCAATCTTTATCTATAGCACACCAAATATAGGAACAATTCTTCCTAAGCATTGCAGAAAACATTATTTATTGAATCTGTGATCATCTTGGGCCTTCCTGTTAACCAATCTTTACAGCCCGAGGGGCACACTTGAGTGAGAAGCAACTCTTCCTACACAAGAATGCGTTGACAACAGAACACGACACCTGACATTCTCCGTCCCTTCGTGCCAGGCAAATCTGAAAACCCTGCTGTTGCCCTCCTCTCATCCATGTTACCTTCTGTCTCCGTTCTGCAGAGGCACTGATAGCAGCAAGCCTCAGTTACTGCAGTTGTCTTGGCAGGAACACTCAGATGTGCTGTTCTCTGGCTGCTTACTCTGACTATTGGCAGACAGGATGAACAGGCTGCAGAATCAACCCCATTAGTGTCAACCTAATCCCCTGTAATGGGATCCACCCTGGCCAAGATGAGGCACTATTCCCCATCCCCACCCTCATGGAATATGTCAGCCCAGCACAATATCGAGCAGCTAATAGAAGGGATGATAGCATTGTGTTTGCCGCCACCTTTTGAGGAAAACCAGAACAATGCCATTGGGGAATTCGGTGTTGTACATGTAAAAACTGAGACAAATCTTAATTTTCATAGTGAAAGGAGATTATCGAGATACCTTAGCATGAATATTTCTAGATGTACCTTTTTTAGAGTAACACTGGTTGCCACTGCTAATATAGTCCCAATATTCAAGAGCAAATATGAGTTTTTTAAGCAGGATTGTGTATATGTGTGTGTGTGTGAGAGAGAGAGATACAGAAAGAGAGAAGAAAAGGAAGAAAGGGTGAAAAACAATGAGGATGATGATCATATGTATCATATTTTCATGAGAGGAGGGACAGGTAGAAAATTATTGTTTGCTGAGGGTAGAGGCTTTGAGATTGACAAGAGATGGCACAAGATTTCTGATTATTAGAAGTCCTTAGAATGTTTTATTAAGTGAGAAATAAAGTTTTTAGGTTATGTTTTATTTCAAAAAAAGAGGAGGATCTTGATGAACTTTTGCAGCCCCTTACCATCAAGTTAAAATTGCCTTTCATAGCCTAATGAACTTCTTTGGTCACTTTTCTGCCTCTCCAGTTCAGGTCATTTTGAACGTCAGAATATACTGGGACACATAGCAACCTGTGCTCTTGGAAATAATACAGAGCAGCCAAAGTCTAAATTTCAGCAGAAAAACAATAAATCACTTTGAATGTTGTTCAACCAATGACAATGGCCTTGTACTCCCAAGACATGATGGACATTGAACAACAGAGAGAAGCATCAGAAGATGAACAGCTTGTCTCTGCAATCTTCAGCAATGTCAACATAGCTACTGACAGTCATAAGCCCTTGGGATTTCCAAGTTCTGTTGACAGAGCTGTGATCTTTACCAATACACTCCAGCAAACCTCGGACCCCTTCTGGTTCAGCTGCTCCCTGATGCTGCACCTGTGCACGTACCTGTGGGCCTAAAAATAGAAGCAGCAAAAACTACATGGAAATCAAAAGCAAATCCTGTTGTTTTCACAGTTTGTGTTTCCATCGAACTCCTTGTAAGGACACCCACCCACTTAACATACTTTCCCTGATTTTATAGGTAGCTGCAGCATTGGGTTCTTATTTCTTTCCATTTGAGGATTTTTTTTTCCTTCAAGAATTCAAAGTTTTAGAAAGCTGAGTCATATTTTCCTACGTTTTCAGGATTATGTAGGCCTCCTCTGAAAGCTTTATATAATAAAGGTTTTCAATTGGGAAGAATAGGGAATGGTGGACAGACTAAAGTTGCTGTCATTAAAAGTGGTTAAGATCCTCAGTGGGAGACTTGGGAGCTCAGAAGGAAGAGCCACAGAGTGAATGGACCTGAAACAGTCTCTATTTATCTTCCAATCCCTATGCATAGTTACTGAAACCAGGGGAATTCTTGATCTTCGTGAGGACTATGCTCAGTTTAGACCTTAAGGAGGATCTGAAGATCCTGTTTGTTAGCTTTTGTCCCTAGAATTTAGAATCATTTACATCAACCACTGCTTCAACCCAATTCAGGTCATATTGAACAAATGGGAAACAATGAATATGAAGGATATTTTAATTCCTAACAGAGCTGCCTCTTTAGAAAAAAAAATTATTTATCTATTCTTGAGAGACACACAGAGAGAGAGAGGCAGAGACATAGGCAGAGGGAGAAGCAGGCTCCATGTGGGGAGCTTGATGTGGGACTCGATCCCAGGGTCCTAGGATCACAATCCGAGCCAAAGGCAGACACTCAACCACTGAGCCACCCAGGTGTCCCAAGAGCTGCTCTTTTAAGTATGTATCTGAGCACAATAAGTAAGATTTTACTAGAGACTTGTATCTCCAACTTCAGCAGTCATTTCTGCTTATAAAAATGTCGCATTGTCCATCTGGAATTTAGGTTTGTGATAAGAACTATGCCAAAGAATCTTAGGCTACTGAGCCAAAGCAGTTTATATACCTTCCTCTGCCTTCAATAAAAACTACACCCTAAACATGAATTGTGGTGAAATTAATTAATAGTAATATATATATCAGCAAGAAAGTCCAAACATTTATATTCCTGAATCTTTGGGCTCCTCTAGCTAGCTTGTCCTTCCCTACCTTTCTCTCTAATACCATTATGTTTGCACGTAGAGCTTCAGAACAGTGCAGATGTCCCTTGAGTCATCCCCTAAATGACATTCAGGAGGCAGAGTTAGTTTTAGACACTGCAGAAGCCTGGCAAGTATTGTTATGCTGAGAGAAAGCAACAACAAAAAAAAGTATAACTCTACTCTTCTTTCAGACAGTTTTAGTACTTTCTATGACATCATAAAAGCAGAGTTGAGAAACATTGTATTTGAATACTTTGATTTGAAGGAACATTATAAAATGATTCATAGCCATCTTTGGCCATGTGGATCTGTAATTAAGGGAAATTTAGACCACAGACATTTCTGACTTCTTATTGCATATGTTATTTATTTATTTAAAAAATATTTTTTTTAATTTTTATTTTTTTAAAGATTTTATTTATTTATTCATGAGACACACACACACACACACACACACACACAGAGGCAGAGACACAGGCAGAGAGAGAAGCAGGCTCCATGTAGGAAGTATGACGTGGACTCGATCCCGGGACTCCAGGATCAGGCCCTGGGCTGAAGGCAGGTGCTCAACTGCTAAGCCACTCAGGTGTCCCGTTTTATAAAAAAAAAATATTTTATTTATTTACTCATGAGACACACACACACACACACACACACAGAGGCAGAGACATAGGCAGAGGGAGTTGCATATATTATTTAAGCACAATGATAAGCCATTCCTTTTTGTGTTTAGTAAGTATAATGATTTTAAAGATTCTTCCATGTTGTCGGCTGAACTAATAGTTCATTTTGTAAATTGCTCAGTAGTCTTATAATGTACACATATACCACCATACATTGTTTATTCACTTGTTAGACATTTGGGTATTTGCCAGTTTGTGACTGTTATGAATAATCATTTTTGACAACTCTTTTGTGTACAGATGTCTTGATTTCTCTTAAGTAAATACTCAAGTGGAATTATCAGGGCACAGTGTAGGTGACAAAATTGCTTAGTTTTCCAAAGTAGTATCATTTTATATTTCAATAGAAATTTGAGTTTAATTTTAATGAAGCTTAATTCATAATTTTGTATAGCTATGACTTGTCATGTCCTTTTAGTATATGTGCTGCTGAAGCGGGCAACTTTGTCATGTCCTTTTAGGGAAATACTTGTCTACTTCATGGCCTTGAAGGTATTCTCATGTGAGTTCCCCCAAAAGTTTATATTTTTGGCTTTCATGGTTAGGTCTGTGATCAATTTTAAAATAATTTTTGCATATAGTGTGAGGTAGCTCTTGTTGTTCATCTATTTTACATGTTTATCCAGTTGTCCCATAACATTTGTTGATTTCCATTTGCCCAATGAATTGCATTGCATCTCTGATGAAAAATAAGTTTCTGTGAGTTCTATTTTTGAACTCTCTATTTGGGTCTATTGAATTAATTTTCTGTCCTTACACCAAAACTTCAAAGTGCAACTACAATACCTTCTTAGGAATTCTTGAAATCAGGCAAGGAAAGTCGTTCAAATATGTTCTTTGTTAAAAATGTTTTTCCAGTTAGAAGATAAATAAGTTCTGGGGATGTAATGTGTACATCATGTTGATTATAGTCACCAATAATGTATTGTATATTAGAAAGTCACGAAGAGTAGATCTTAAAAGCTTTTAATGCACACTACAAACTGCAACTAAATTAGATGATGTATGTGTTGACTAATCTTATTGTGGGGATTAATTTGCAGCATATACATATATTAAATCATCATATCGTATATCTGAAATCTATGCAATGTTATATATGTCAGTTAAATCTCAATCAAGCTGAGGACTTTTTTTTTCAAGTGATTTTGTTTATGCAAGATCTTTGCATTTCTATATAATCTTTGAATTAGTTTCTAGATTGCTTCCAAAATCTTTATTAGGCTTTTGAGTAGGACTATATTGAAACATATGGATCAATTTGGGGAAATTGATATCTCAATAATACTGAGTCTTAAGTTCCATGAACATGGTATATATATCCATTTACTTAGACCTCTTTTAATTTCTTATAATAGAATTTTTTAGTTTTTAGTGTAGAGGCTGTGCTCAACATTCATTAAATCTATTCCTAAGTGTTATGTGAGCTTGCAAATTTCTTTTTTTTATCAGGGATCACAGTCTTGCACTGTCTGTTCTGTACTGTATGAAAACAGTTACCTCATCTATTTTGTCTAGTGTCTTATTTATTTATTCCAGTAGTGTAAGTCTGGCAGCAGTTACTCCCTCATGACAAGGAATGAAAATGTTAGAACAATCCTTTTGAAAGAGAAAATATTTTATGTCTTCCTCTTTTCAAAACCTTGCTGTGGATCCCCATTTCAACTGCAGTGAAAGGCCTTACAAGTTTCTAGGGTCCTACACAATTCAGATACTATCCCTCCCAAGCCAGATGATTACATTTCTTCCTGTTGTGGCTATCATTCCAGATGCATTAGCCTTATGGTTCCTCAAACTTTCCAGGCCAGATACAATGGGTCCTTTGCCCAGATGTCCGTTCCAGCCTCTAATAATCCTGCATAGATATCTGTTTGGTTGATTCTCCCTCCTCCTTCAAGTCTGTATGTATATCTCATCTTCCCACTAGGGTCTATCCTGATGACCCTAAGTAATACTCAAATTGGTCTTTCCTCTTCCTGAATATACCAATCCCTCTACCTTATTCCACTTTTCTTTCTGCCAGCAATATTTGTCACTTTCTAATGTACTTGTAACCAACTTTTAGAAAAATGTTTGTTCTTTATTGTCTTCCTTAGTTTAGCGTATCTGCCAGTGCCCTGCCTGCACCTAGTAGATCTCTTACTGTATTATTGTTCATACCTAAGTGCCAGTTTCTCCATCTTTGGGTTTGATAACTTCCCTCTGGATCTGTAGAAGACTGTTCTGTGTGTGGCAGACTGAAGATGTGGAGAAATTAACACTCCAAAAGCAGCTCTTGACCAACTTACAGAGTTACTCCACAACTATGACAGGTCCTTCTGTGCCTAATACTCAAGGCTGTGTTTAATTTCTATTTGCCAGAGCTTCTGTATGATACTAAGTGGAAATCTATTACCATGGTAATTGACATAACAATATATCATGGTTGGTTGCCTTTATATCCCTAACTCAATTGTCTACTGTTATTCTTTCCAACACATCTACTCCTAAATAAATTATTTGCTCTCAAATTCAAGATCTGCTTTTGAGGAAGCTTAAACTAAGATATCAACTTGAGTGTAAGTTTCATGAAGGCAAGGATTTTTTCTTTTATTACTACTATTATTATTTTAATTAATGTATCTCAAATCCCTATAATAGTGTCAAGTGCAGAAAAGGTGGATAACTATTTGTGGAATGAATTAATGAACTTAATATTTACTAGAAACATTCTTAGAAATGATACTCATAAAAAGTGTCTGAGTTTTCACTTATTATGTTTAGAATTTTGAGTGTCAATTTTAGAAATGTAAAATAAACCTCATTACTATGTACACTTTAAGATTTCTTTAATAATTAAAAATATTTCTTTACTAAATAATAATTTTATATTCTTAAGGTTTTCTTGTTATCTATACTTATTTTATGAATTGGTTTGTTCTTTGCAGTTGTGGGGCAGAGATTTAAAATATTTTTAGTATTCAGTATTTTTGCAAGTGTTTTTCCTAGTTTTTAAAAAATCTTCCAATATATTTTATATCTAGGAATTCTATGTTTATGTAGTTAAATCAATTAATGTTTTTTGTCTATTACTATAAATGTACTCAAAATATTATGTTTTTCCACTATTTTATGTCTTCTAAAATTATGTTCACTTTTTAAAAAATAGGTTTTATTTATATATTTGAGAGAGAGATAACACAAGCAGAGGGGAATTTTATTTTTTATAAAAGAGGGAAAAGTAGACTCCCCACTGAGCAAGGAGCCCAACACAGGGCCCTGAAATAATGACCGAAGCTAAAGGCAAATGTTCAACTGACTGAGCCACCAAGGTACCCCAAATTATGTTCACTCTTAGTTTTACCCAAAATCTATTTATATTTAAGATGACTATTTCTCCTTTAATATAGATAACTAATTACCACAGCACTGTTTCTTGAATATATTGAATTGTATTTTGAAGAATGAATAGGAGTTAACTATGAGGACAAAGAAGGGAAGGAATTTTCAGCAAACATCCTCACATGATAGAAGACAAAAAAGTACAATTAAAAAATAGTAGAATCTAGGACCTATAAATAATTTAGCACATGACTGAAAAAATTAGTTTGAAACTCTATACTTAGTTCTGGATTCCATTTCTATTATACTACTATGTCTTTTAAATGAGCAGATGGTGCCTGTGGCAGAGATAGTAATGCTCACCAAGTAGTCCACGTGCTCCCCTACATATCCTAGCATCCCTTGCAATTATGTTAAGCCATGAGATTAGTTCTGTACAAAGAACTATGAGTAGAAATTATGTCAGTCCTGTCTGGGCTGATGCAGTAAAAAGTATGTGACTATTCTATTCACATTTTCTCCTTCTGTGAAACTGTCAGAGGAGCTGTGTTGAAAATGCTAGGTGAGATGCCAGAAACTTCATCAGCCTAGAACTGTATATGCAGAGTCCCCAGACAATCTGTGTGGGACATTTAATGCATGTGAAAAATAAGCCTTAATTGTATTTGTTTTCTAAAATATAGGAGATAACTTTCTGCAGCATTGCTTACTTTGTTTTGACTAAAACTGTATCTAAAACCACAAAATTAAATGGAACTCATTATCCTTCATTTCAAAACTATTGCCCCATCAAGATTTCTAATTTCTGTTACTGAAGGTCTGGCTCCTTTGCTTCATGGGAATGGTCTGAGGGCTAAATAAATGAAAACATTTGGGACACTGAAATTTAGCAACCTCACAGTAAGTCTTTGGTACCATCATTTATATTTTTGCTAGTTACTTGGGTGCAGAATCTTGGACTTGCCTTGGCTTAAGCCGTATTCTAATTTCATTAGTTACCAATATATTTATTCTATCTCCTAGAGTTAGCATTAAATCAAGCTGACTTCTATTTCCACTCCTGCCACCTTAGTTCAGGCTTGACTTAGTGTATTGTTATAGTCTTATAGCTGGAGTGCCTTCCATTATAAGATTAGTTTTGCTATTATGGAGGAAATACAGGCAATCAGATTTCTCTCAAACTTCAATTGCTGAGTACTTTCCTATTGCATACTAGGGCTAAATTTTCATTTCAGTTTTTCTGCAATGAAAGCCCAACTTACACTTAAGGTTGATTGTATATCATACTCTACAGACCTTCTTTTCTAGCCCCACTTTATTGCTATCCTCAAAACGCTTCCTATATTTTTCTGCTTATATGCTTTATGGGGTACAACTGTTAGTTATTATAGCAAATATTCTAAATCTTATTTAAGTTCCAAATCAAATATTACCTCTTCCTAAGTCTTCCATGAATTTCCTAACTAGAAGAAACTTCTGCTGAATTCTTAAAGCACATTGCATCTTCCTGAACTTGCTCTGTATCTTTTTCACATCTAAAATATACTACATATTTAATATAGAACTCATCTTTAATTTTTATCACCACTTAAAATAGCATCCTAAATCTTGTGGGTTAACTCTTTCTTGAATATAGATAAGGGTAAAAGCTAACAAATGATAAGTTAGAACTTTGCATGCTGATTTCTGGAAAATCTATTTCTTTTGCCGAATTTAGTTGTTATTTATGTCTTTATTTAGGATCTATTTTTAATTCAAAGCATTGAATTAGATCTAATGCATTTTATTAATTGTTAAATAAAACATTCAAGTTATCTGCTTTTACTTTTCTACAAGGTAACATTTATGTCATTATTGTCTTAACGGAAAATCAGTGACAGATTCAAATTTCCCTTGTACAAAAGCCTGGATTAAAATATATTTCTGAAGGCAACCTGAAATAGCAAAATTAGAAAAAATGATTAGGGACACTAAAGGTAAATACTGCTACCCTTTGAGGAGGAGCAGAAGATATGAACGTTGCTCTAAAGCAACTGCAATTATAAATGTTAATAAGAAGCCATGAAAGAACAAGAGCTATAAATGAGTCTTTTAAGAAGTAGAGAAATAGGATAAATTGTGGTACTATGGCTAATCACGATTAACAAAATGGAAAATAATTAAATAAATCAAATGAGAACACATATAGTGATAAACGAGGTTAGACTTATTCAAGAACTCTATCGTTAGTAGTTTCTTTCTGTTAGTGAGGAAAAAATAAGGAGAGAAAGAATTTCTCTGTGAAAATAAAAGATAGGCGTCTATGCCCTATTATACTTATTGAAATGGTGGTCTAACAGTGAGCTATCCATAGGGTTTAGAATCTACAAATAGGCAAATGTCCTTGAATCCTGAGGGATGCAGCCTCTGTCGGATGACTGCCACTCAAGCAAGTACTTAGAAGATTCAGGTCACTAAGGACTAACCTTTTCCTGCCTGTGTTTTCCTTTGCCTAGTGTGGCTATGAATTACACAGCAGGGAAGGAGTTTGTCTGTGCTTATTAAAGACACTCAGGATTGAACACATATGGTTTCTAATACCTAAGGTTAACCGTAGTAACTCTTTAGAATATTCCTAAGGAAATAGTGGCCTATGATACTAATAATTCTTAAAAATATACCTGTAATGGTATAAATTATTAGATTCAATTCTATATTTAAAAGAAAACAATAGAAAAACTGACTATTGGCCTAGGAAACATGATCTAATTCTAAACCCCAGGATTTGTGTTGTGTCCACATATACCTCTGAAATAATAGAACTGTTAGCCCTGTGCCTAGAGCTCTCTAAGACTGAGCTTATTAGTGTAATCTGTCCAGAAATGAATGTACTGACTTGTCTTATTTAGTTCTTCCTATTCAAATTAAGTTAGAGCCACAGACTTAACCAAGTCACAGTTATGTGCCAACATTAGCAGACCAACAATTACTGGCCTTGGACACTGTTTGTCCTAATGCCTATTGCTTTAAAAGGCTGCCTACATATTAGAGCTGCATTAGTATGGGAAAGATACTAGTAAAAAAATATATAGGAGTTCTAAAGACACAAGATTCATATCTTCTATGCTGTTCATAGGTACTAAAAATTACTGATTTCTGGTTATTACTAAATTACACAAATCTCCTCTTGACCTAAGCAAGCTGTCATCTTATGGACTCTTGAAGAGACCATCCAAACTCTGCTCCAATATCTAATAACATTTTCATGCCTATTATGAATAGCTACATCTACATATATTTACACTTCGTTCCTTCAATAGATGTTGAGAATCTCCTATCTGGGAACACTGTTTAAGCATTAGGTATAAAAAATTGAGTAAGATAGAAAAGGTTCAGTATAAAGATTATATTTAGTGGGAAAGGCAGACAATAAACAAATAGGTAAATACAAAATAAGCAGTATAATATCTTGAATATCAAAGAGGATGGTGTACTAGAGATTAAGTAGACAGTAAAGTTCTCCCTATGGAGATAAAATTTAAACTGATTCCTGAATTTTAAGGAGTCAGCCACTTAAATATCCTAGGATAAGGGCCTGATATTTGAATGAAGTTAATATATTTGAAGAATAGAAAGAAAGTCAGTATGATTAGAGTGGTGGTGGATGTGGTGAGAAGTTGGCAGTGATAGATATTGAGGTATATTGTATATGCATATGTTAAATTCTAAGTGTAAAGGGAAACTTTTGGTTGGTTTTAAGCAAACGAACAATACAAATTGATTTATATTTTGAAACAAAATCCTTCTGTGCTCTGTTGAGAATGGATTGGAAAGGGGCAAGAGTAGAAGCAGAGAGATCAATTAGAAGTTTGTTGCAATAATGTACGTGAAAGATGATGCCTTGGGTGAGAACAGCAAAGATGATAAAATATGAAGTTCATCAGAACCACTTGAGAGAAGGGTCCGGGTTCTAAAGAAGAACACAGTTCTTCTTTAGACATGTTAATTTTGAGATGCCTATTAGAATCTCAAATAGATATAGCAAATAATTCAGTATATGACAGTGCAGCTCAAGTAAGACAAGTCTGAATGCATACATCTAGAGGTCAAAAGGACATCAATATATTTAAAACCATTAGCTTGACAAATAATAGGCATTAGGACAAACAGTGTCATAGAAGATTCGGGGAAAATAACAGGTTCTAGATCTCATCCATGAACAATGAGAAGTCTAGTAGAAGTAGAGAAACCAGAATAGGAGACTGAGCAATAGGAGCCAGGAAAGAAGGAAGAGAACTAGGAAAGAGGTATCTTGGATGTCTGGAAGGAAAAATAAAAGAAAATAAACAAAGCTACAAGAAAGAAAGGATGGCCAACAGTGTCAAATATTTTTGAGTGGCCAAATAATATAAACACAGAAGAGCAATCCTAGGACCAAGATGGCAGAAGTGGGGTAGCATCACAGGAGGACTTGGGGTCCAGAGATAATTATTTATTTGAACTTGTTTTCCTGCTACTGGCAATGCTACTATAGTAGCAAATTGCTGTTGTAGAAAAGGGAATCATTGCGGAGTTTAAATTTTAGAGAGTACCTCCAAATACAGGAATTTGGGATTCATTTTGGCTAAATTGATAATTTTGAGCTTGTGCACTGCAAAATTAGAAACAAAATTCAGAATTGCCCGATACAGCATTAATTCTGTAACAACTAACCTGAAAAAGCCAACCGGTATGATTCATTACATTTCCTCAATAATAAGCACTGTGAATGTGGTTGCCATTGATTAATTTATCATCCTGCAGAGTGTTAATTTTGTGGGATGGAATTAATATTCAAAATTGTGCTACTTTTATACTATTTAATTAGAATGAGTAATATAGTCAGAGTAGAAATTTTGAGTTTGAATATAGCTTAAAGAGCTTATCTAGTTCTTTTATCTCTATTATCTCTCTAGGTGGAAATTTGGTTATAAATTGTCCAAAGCCACACAAAATAGTTGTAGGTAGTAGAGAGGTTATAGAGCCATGATTTTCATAGATACTATCTTTTTAACCTTAACTAATAAATATATAGAGTTAATTGAGTATGATGATTCACACTTCTAAATCTCCAAATATTTCTTTGGAAAACATGTTTTTGTTTTACTGAAAAGAATAAATGTGTGTTTGTGTGTGTGTTACATACATACATACACACACATACAGCTTAGGTTTTTTATCTTCAGTGTTCTTGTAATGTATTTTCAGAATGTGTCTTCAGAAATGTAAATGATTGTTATGAAGTAGTAGCAATATTTAATGACTGCTTTTTGGAGTAGTATATTTACTCATCAATCTTATTTTTTTAGAGCAACCATTTATTGAACGCTACTTTCATGCTACACACTCTGTATTCATTACCTGGAAATTTGACAGTAGTCAGCAAGGTAAGTGTTATTTTGCAGTATTATAGATTTAAGAAATAGAACTCTAGACGTTTGAAGTAACTTTCCTAAGCTCACTCACATTCATTGTTGGTGGCTGAATCTAGATCTGAACGTGCATATGTGTGATTTGAAAATCCTAGTTTTTTCTTCTGAAAACACTACCTTTGTCAACTACTGAATTTCCAGCTGCAAAAGATTATATAGGAGTACATAAGTGCCCTTAGATGTGGGTCACTTTAAAATAATTTTTGTTCTGGGGGAAAATGATATAAAAGAGGAAATAAATTTTAGAATTTTAACATCTTAGAAGTGCCATAACGTTAATATGTTGGAAAGTAGTATAATATGATAATATCATATCTGGATTTGTATTTGCTTAGCAACTTAACATGTGTGTACTTTTAGGCTAACAGCATTAACTCTGAATCTGAGTTCTTCAACAGCAAAAGTTTGTTATAATAACTACTTCAGAGTTTGTGAAGTTTGAATTACACATATTTTGACAGTACATAAGGGCATAATGTGCTATTCCTCAAAGCTTGAGGATAAGATTACATTTTGAGAATAAAATTGTGGAAAATCCACAAAAAAAAAGTAAGATTTATCTGAGGAAATGAAAATGCCTATATAGTAAAAATTTAATGGTGAATCTTAATGATTAATCATACTGGAAGATTTCAATTTAATTAAGTTGTAGACTCTCCAGTGGTGAGCCCTTGTTTAACAGAAAAAAAAAAAAAAGTTGACATTAGAGAAAGCATCCACAAATTTATTTGAACCACTAAAATAGGAAGAATTTAGTCTCAAAATTTTTTAAGATAGTCCATAAAAATGGGTTTGAATATTCTGGGCATCGAAGAGTGTAGATTGTTGAGAAGTAGGTAGATAACAAGGCTTTATTGTAATTGAGTAAAATAACTAAGATTTTTAAGTTTATTTTATTGCAAGTGAAGAAATACATATCGTAAAGGTTCATACTAGAAAAATACGTAACATATTATACAGTTATTTCTTTTTCCCAATAGCTATATTGAAGTGTAACTGACATACTGACAATGGCATACATTTAAAGTATAAATTTGGTAAATTTTGATATAAATATATACCCAAGAAATAACCAACACAATCAGTATAGCGGCCATAATTATCACCTCCAAAGTTTCTCCGTGCTCGTGTACTATCTCTTCTGCTTCTGCCTTCCACTGCCAATCATCAAATAGACTTATGCTTTCTGTCACTATACATCATTTTGAATTTCCTATAATTTTTCATAAATGGAGTCATGCAGCATTTACTCATTTTGCCTGGCCTTTTTAAAATTTACCATAATTATTTTCAGATTTTCCATGACATATATATATATATACACTTCATTTTTTAAAAAAAGTAATAGAGGAATACTCTATTATACATATTTATTATAGTGTTTCTGTCCATCTGTGTGTTGGTGGATAGTTGTGTTGTTTTCAGTTTTTGGCTATTACAAATAGAGCCATTATGAAAATTTATGCACAAGTCTTTGTATGCTCTTATACTTTCACTTTTCTTGTCAAATGCCCGGTCAAAGTATTGATTTAAAAGGTAGGTATGTATTTAACACTGTAACATACTTCCAAAATGTTTTCCAAATGAAGTAGAAACATTTTACATTCTTACCAACAACATAAGGGAGTCCTAGTTGTCAACATCCTTACTAACATTTGATATGATCAATATTTTAAATTTTAAATAGATGTATTGCATCTTATGGTTTTGATTTATGTTTCTCTAATGTTTAATGACATTGAGCATCTTTTCATAAGCTTATCTGACATCCTTATGTTATCTGTATTGAATTGTTTGTTCAAATATTTTGCCTATTTCTTTAAAAATTTTTAAAAAAATTTATGTATGTATGTATGTATGTATGTATGTATGTATGTATGTATTTGAGAGAGAGTACAAGAGCCAGTGAGCAGGTGCAGAGGGGGATTCAGAAGAAAGGAAGAGAGTCTCAAGGAGAATCCATGCTGAGCACAGAGCCTATTGCGGGGCTTGGCCTTATGATCCGGAGATTATTACCTGAGTCAAAATGAAGAATTGGTCAGCATTTAACCAACTAAGCCACCCAGGTGCCCCTATTTTCCCATTTCTAAATTGGGTTGTCTATAATTTATTGTTAAATTTTGATAATTATTTATACATTCTGGATAAAGTCGTTTATCAAATAGGTGGTTAGAAAATATTTTTTCCTAGGGGTGGCTTGTCTTTTCATTCTCTTAACAGAATCTTTCAAAGTGAAGTTCCTAATTCTATGATGTCTAATTTATTATTTTTTAATAGATGGTGCCTTTGATAGTATACATAAGCTTAGATAAATGCCTAGCATGAGTTCAAAAGATTACTATATTTTTTCCCAGATTTTTTCTAGAAATTCGATTGTATTTTTTAATTATGAAAATTTCTTTTTTTTAAAGATTTTATTTATTTATTCATGAGAGACCCACAAAGAGAGAGAGAGAGAGAGAGAGAGAGAGAGAGACAGAGAAACAGGTAGGGGGAGAGGCAGTCTCCATGCAGGGAGCCTGACGTGGGACTCGATCCTGGGTCTCCAGGATCAGGCCCTGGGCTGAAGGTGGTGCCAAACCACTGAGCCACCCGGGCTGCCCCTAATATGAAAATTTCAAACATATGCAATAGAAGAGAACTGCATGTATTCATCACCCTTCTTCAACAGTTATCAATTGATAGCCAATCTTGTTTCATGTGGATTCTTTCCCTCTTCCTCATACTCCCAAGTTATTAACATTTTTAAAGTATATTATTGATGTATAAGAGAAGTCTACAAATCATGAGTATCTATCCCAATACATTTTCACAAAATGAGAATATTATACTGTATGTTTTCATTGTATGTATGTGTATACATTCAGAATATCCATCAAGAATTTAAATATTGCAAGCTCCCCAGATTACTCAAGTTCTCAAAGGAATCTCTATCCTTCCAAATGCCATGCATGAATTTTGTCTGTGGCTACGTTTACATAATGGAATCATATAGTATGTCTTCCCTTACATCTCAGTTATTTTGTTCACTGTATATTTATTAATTTATCTGTGGTGTTTCATATAGTAAATTGTTCATCTGATTGCTATTTAATATTTCATCATATGAATATAACAATTTATTGATGGATTCTGGTGTTGATGGACATTTGGACTGTTTTCAGTTTTTGGCTCTTACGTGTAGAGTTGCTCTGAATATTCCCATATATTTTGTTGTTATTGTTGATCACATACATACATTTTATTGGGTACATAGCTAAAGATGGAATTGCTGGCTAATTGAGTACATATATGATTAGTTTTAGTAGACACTGATAGTTTTTATAAGTAGATGCACCAGTAATATATGAAAGAATATTGCATCGATGCATACCATATAAATCTGAACAATAATTTTTAATCACTTAATTGCCTTATTAAGTATTCTTGCACCTGTAGCTAATGAAAAAATATTGTTTAATTCTATTATTCACTTAACTGCCATTTGCACTTCTTTTTCATAAGTTATTTCTGTGAACCTGCTCAATCCATTGGTTCAACCATTGAATTTCTAGAACTGCCAAGCTAAAGACTGAATCCTTAGATGAAGAAACTGACCAAAGCCCTTCTACTTTCTTATGTTTCGATAGAGGGCTATTTGGTTCCCCTAGATATTTTTTTGTTTATTTCATTATAACTGCAACAGGTTCAAAACAAAGCAAAACATGGTAGTATCTTAAAGCCCGGTACACAGATGTACAATAAATGTGATTCTCCTCCCTTCTATTACAGTAATCTTTTTACAATTTCCTTTAGTATTTTCATTATTGTTAACATCTAGCCTTTTATAAAACATGCCTCCATGGCCACGGCTTTAGTTCCATCTAGACAAAAAGTAGAAATCTATTGCCATGTAACTCTTCAAGCTTCAATGACAAATCAATACCACATCTCTATGAAACAAGTATATTTTAACAGTGTTTTCACAAAGGACTTGACCTACCCCATCTTTATGTAAGTTTGTGACCAATCCAAATAGCGATATAGATTTGAGGAAAATGTTCTCATGTTAGGAAATCCTGTTGAAGGCTTTGAAATGAGCTCATAATAACAAAAAAATAAAATAATCATTTTGAAAATTTGAGTAACTCACTGTTGCTACTGCATATAAACCAGATACTGAGTCATGGTTTTCAGTATAGTGAAAAGATTATTTGGATTGCACAAAGACTTATTTTATACTTAATTAGTTATTATTTAAAAACCATTGCATTTTTGTGTGTTCATGTCTGTCTAGATTCAATATTTATTCCAGTTAACTGACAGAAAGCCAGAGAACGCAGTGAAAACATAGTAGCAGTATAGTGTAGTCTAGTGTTCTGTAGGACTTACTGCCACTTGTGAATAAATATTTTCACATTGGATAATGAAAGACTAAATTGATTACAGGTTATAAACCAATTAGGTGGCCCTGAAGTGATTGAGGAATACAAGATTAGAACAGAAGCAAACATGAAGCCTGATTTGCACATAAATAATGTAACCAAAGAGATGTAAAAAGCAAAGCCACTTATTTTTTTTCTCAAGTCATTCACTAATTTATATTTAGTCCTCTACACAAACCTATTACAAAGCAAAGGGCAAATGATAGAACTTGATCCTTTGATATTTATTGATCCCAAGTAAGTACTAATTACTGCTGGAGATACTCTTAGAGGAGAAAAGGGAATTAAAAAACAAGTCCTCTGAGAGATTATACTTCAGTCAGTCATGCGTAGTATGTTTTTTAGGAAAATGCAAAACAATGTAGAGTTTCTGAAGTGTTGAGTGTAACGTTCATTTTATTGTGTTTTTAATGAGATAGATAACCTGTTGTGTTCTACTTAGTATGTAACCTATTTTTAAAAATCTTCTAATTAAGTCTATGCTGTTAGAATGCTTCCCATTTCTGTATAAGGGCTGTTCAGTAGTCTGGTTATTACTGGTAGAATCATTCCCTTTCCTATATAGCAAAATCACCTGTGCAACTGAATATAGACTCCATAACTTTATAGCTGGATATTTAGATTTAAAAGGCTTAGGATAGTGGTTCGGGCATTTGTATTTTTAAAAAAGCTCCATAGAGAATCCTGATTCCAAGTGTTAGTTTGCCATTCAACTCACTTTTTCCCCTGTGCCTCCCATATGTCTGTGGCAGTAAATTCTAGCAGCTACACACCAGAATTATTGTTCTCTTCTTCCTTGGCAGACAGATTGCATTTCTCAGCCTCCTTTACAGTTAGGTATGGCCATGTGCTGAGTTCTAGCCAATATGGTATGAACGGAAGTGATTTGTGATTTCAACAAAAAGATCTTTCTATTACGGCTTACATGCTCTTCCCTTTTTGTCAGTTGAATGCTTTTTCCATGACCAACTTTTATAGCCATGATTTGAAGATTCCAGACATACCATCAATCCATGTCCCTAAATCAATATATAGAGGAGAACACTTCTGCTGACATAGAAATTCCTTGTGAACAACCAACAAATTTGTATTGTGTTTGAGACATTATTTAAACGTGTAACTATTTGTTATAATTAACCAGCTCTAAATAATATAGTACCCAACAATCTACTACTTACTAAAATATGTAGGGGGAAGGCACCCATGTCTTGAAATAATTTCATATTTTTGGTGAATTGTTTCATTATATTAAAAAGGTACACATTAAAATAAATCTTATAGAAAATTCCTGATTACTTCACCAAGGTAGGCAGCTCAAATATACAAAAACATTATTTAAAAATAAGTTTACACTTCTATATGACAGTAAGGGACAGCATTACAATTAGGGTTTCGATATAGCTCCAAATAAAGAAAAGCAACCTCTAAAATTCAGCCATGTCAAAAGAGTGAATGAATGCCCAGGGTGGCAGCGAGGCGGGGAGAGGGTCACCTCCAGAAATGTTTGGGCATACAAAGTTTATAATACCATTGAGTGGGCATTTGTCAGTCATGTGACTATTATTAGAATCCTGAAATTATATAGTACAAATGAACCTACTAGAATATTATTTACATGTTAAGATTTTCCTGAGTCATTTCAATATCAATGTCTGCATTTATAAAACTGGTATTGAAAAGCATTTACCACATAAACAGGTACTGAGGATTAACTAACAAAAGAAAAAATACTGGAGCTTAAAAATGCCACATAATTTCTAAAGAATGACTTAAAATATTTGTAAATTATAAGAGTTTCTTTTTATTTGTTCAACATTATATAATTATATGATTTGATATACTACAAAAAGAGACTAAGTTTGTTTGCTTTTATGTTTGCTTTTTGTTGTTGCTATAAGTAACAGTGCCAAATAAAACAAGAAATGGCTCTTCATTCATGGTAGGAACAGTGAATTTATGTTTCTTTTACTGAGTGCAGATAGAATCCACTCCTCCAGGACAATAGAAAAATGGGGTTAGAATGATTCTCTTCCCCTCTCCAATCTCCTTTTTAAAATTTGATCACTTCCATAGAAAGGATGCTAGACTGAATTAATCATTAATATGATTTGGAATGGCAAATCCTTTCCTTTTTTTTTCTTAAAGATTTTATTTATTTATTCAGGAGAGACACAGAAAGAGAGGCAGAAACATAAGCAGAGGGAGAAGCAGGCTCCCTGCAGGAGAGGGGGACTCGATCCCAGGACCTGGGACCACGACTCAAGCTGAAGGCAGCCATTCAAACACTGAGCCACCCAGGTGTCCCAAATCCTTTACTTTTATGCTCAGAAAAACAGGCATTCTTTGAGATATGATCTTTAATCTACTGCATACATGCAGTAATCTGTAGACAGATCCGGAATAATGACAATTTTTATTCCTGAAGTCATCTTGCCAATTATCTCTTCCTTTGGTGGTTTAGCTGGTTATTTGCCATGCATCTCTCCCATTTCCAATGACTCAGTACTACATGTTATTTTTTTTTGTAACACGAACAGGTGCCACCCACAGAAAAAAAATAAAAGTAATATTTCATAAGAAATCAGTAAAGTAAATGTTTTAAGAACTTTTCATCGCCTAACATGCTTTATGTTTCCCATTTGCTTCTGGCTGTTAAAATGTTACACAAAACAGCAGGCTAAATAAGACAGATTTCCAAGGAGCTGAGCTATAAATTTCATGACATATTATTTGATGAAGGTAAATAGTGTCATTTTCTACTTTATTAACTTCATGTGATATACACTCTGATCTTAAAAAATTTATTATATTTGGAAGAGAGAAGAGATAGCTTGTTTAGAATCCCCTATACCCATAATTTATTGGGCCTTCTGTGACTGCTATGCGTCTCAAATTCTGATCTGTTAATGTTATCTAGTATTTGGCTAATGGGATATATTTTGTCTTTTCTTTATCTAAAAATGTGACAAAAGAAGACTAAGAGATGTCTTTCCAAAGGGCAATGGAATTTATGAATCATCAAATAGGTAAAACAGCTTTCTTTCTTTCTTTCTTTCTTTCTTTCTTTCTTTCTTTCTTTCTTTCTTTCTTTCTTTCTTTCTTTTTCTTGGAAACAATCCATTTCTATTTAAAAGACTGTCATTATCCTAGTTCTGTCATAGTTTTTCTTACTGTAACTTTGGTAATTTTCAAGCAGTATGTGTGAATTTGACCTTGACATTGTTAATCCTGGCTGTGCTTTGCCACAACTTTATCTTCATTTCCTTCCTCATAGCCTCAGTAAATAGATTGTGATTAATCAGGCAACAGAATAATTTTCAGCTCATATTTTTTGAGCCTAAGCAATCAGATTTCTTATTTCTCTGGGAATTATTAAACAGGATGCTCATTAATATTAGTGAATACGTGTAGCATTTTTCCTTAACAAGGACACTGAGTGTATATTTTCTATAAGGAAAGATAATATCTTTAGATCAGTGGTCCTCATCATTTATTATTTTCTGCAGAGACACACTCAACTGCTCAGACTCCCATGACATTCCCATGGCATTATGTTGGAGGACTTTTAATCTCCCATATGACTTCACTCTTTCCTACTCATTCATGAATCCCTAACTAAATGGCAATGAATTACTATTATAGGATTATTACAAAGAGCTTTATATAAATACTTATTTTGTGGGATGTCTGGGTGGCTCAATGGTTGAGCCTTCAGCTCAGGGTGTGATCCTGGAGTCCCAGGATTGAGTCCACATTGGGCTCCCCACAGGGAGCCGGCTTCTCCCTCTGCTTATGTCTCTGTGTCCCTCATGAATAGATAAATAAAAATCTTAAAAAACAACAACACTTTTTTTGCAAAGCAAATTATTTGGGAAAAGCAAAGCTTTGAATATCTCAGTAGCTAATCAGTTAACATTCCCCTTTCTCACCAATGTAGCACACCAGTACCTTACTCATGGTTGAGAATTATGGCTCTACATGATACCTAAGACTGAAGACATAGACTCAACACTGAAAACTCAGATTAGCCAACTGGCTACCTTTGTGTACCTCTTTTATAGAATATGCTGTTAGGAAATTAGTAATGATTCATGTTAGGGAAATAGGGAAAAGAGAAGTCCAGTTAGACTTCTTGGTGACACCAGTAGAGTAATGAAAGAATACTGACACATTATGCTCTTGTTTTTCTTTATACTATGACTCTCAAAATAGAAGAATGAGAATCTTGTCAACTTGGAGGAGTCCAGAGATGCTTTGGGCTTAATTGGTAAAGACAAACAAGAGCAAAAAAAAATAATAATAATAATAGTTTCCCCATTACAGTGAAATCCTGATTACTGAAGGAATTATTTGCCTGAAATATCATTTCAGGTCATGTATTCTTGTCAGTATTTGATGAATACTAGGTACCATATTTGATTAAAGTTCTTTGACATTTTCTACTATGCCATTTAATTATAAGGTAGAAGGAAAGACGATTTAAAAAAACTTTTTGCATTCTTTTAAATACACAAAGCAGATATGAGCCACAGAAACAATGAATCTAAGGAAAAGGAAGAGATTCTTAAGAAAAGGGCTTAATTCATAAGCCCTTAAAATCAGTATGCAAAATTATGGGTATATGCGCACTTTTGCTGAGAAGAGAGTTCATAATCTTTATTGGTTTCTTAAGTGGGGTTCATGATCTATTAAAAAACTAAGGACCAAACACTACTTTAATATTAATGTTTTATAAGAGACAGAATAACAATTTTCTGGTAGACGGGAATGAAAATGGTGTAGGTTGCCAAGTTAGATTGCTTTGCAGCCATTCTGACTGTATTTGCCACAATAGTATTTCCTTTTTAGCTGAAGGAAACATTGGACACATAATCACAAAAGTTTTCACAATATCAGATACAAACAATTCTACAGCTGATCATATTGTGAGTATTGCTCTGTTGCATCTCTCTTTTAAATTAGACCAAGTTTGGCAAACTATGGCCCATGGTTCAAATCTGACCCACAGTCTGTTTTTATATGATCTACCCAGCTAAGAAAGCTTTTATATTTTTAGAGAATTTGCCACAGAAAACACGTGTATCCTGTAAAATCTAAAATACATATTATCTGGCCCTTTATAGAAAAAAGTTCACCTTTACCAACTTGTGGATCAGACAATTCAATAAGTCTTTTGGACAGTAGCTAATATTAATGAGGGTTACAAACTGCCTGGGTATGTCCTGCCTGAGTATTTATTGAGGGTTACAAACTGCCTGGGTATGTCCTGGTGATGTATCAGCGAGAAAAAAATGACCCAGATTATTTGCTTTTGTGAATTTCATTTAGAGGTTATTTAGAGTACACAAAAATAAAGTAGTAGATCAATAAATTGAATAAATCATATAGTACGTTAGAAAGTAATAAATGCTGTGGAGAAAAATGGAACAGGATATGGGAATTGGGAAGTTTTGAGGGACAGGTGAGATTTGCTCTTGCATAGGGTGATTAGAGTTGACCTCACTGAGAAAGTGATATTGGTGCAGACTTAAAAGAGATAGGTAGTAAGGCCTGACACTTTGGAGAAAAGGTGGAACCAACAGCCAGTGCAAAGACCCTGAGGTTGTATTTTATGTTCAAGAAAGGTGGTGGAGAACAATTAAGAATTGACTTTTTATATTGGTAAAACATGTTTTAGTCTCTCTCAGGAATAATTTTTCTTAAACACGTATACTTTAAATTTTACCACATGTGAATATATCTTGATGTTATGAAAAATTCACCCAAGCTTAATGAGTCATCTCGATTTCTGATTTAAAATGTTATCCAAAGGTGTACTGTTCAGGAGTTCAGAATCTGATCTGATTCGGCAGAGTCACTCAGTTCCTAAGGGAGTATCCTATCCATATGATAAGGCATAGATTAGAATCTTTTTTTTTTAAGGATTTACTTATTTATTCATGAGAGACACACACACAGAGAGGCAGAGACATAGAGGGAGAAGCTGGCTCCAAGAGGGGAGCGTGATGTGGGATTCGATCCTGGATCCCGGGATCATGCCCTGAGCCCAAGGCAGATGCTCAACTGCTGAGCCACCCAGGTGTCCCCATAGATAAGAATCTTAAACTGGCATTAATTCTTATGTTTAGAATAGTACAATATGAAATAAAAAATAGAATATAGGGTAGCCCGGGTGGCTCAGCAGTTTAGTACCACCTTCGGCCCAGGTTGTGGTCCTGGAGACCTGGAATCGAGTCCCATGTCGGGTTCCTGGATCGAGCCTGCTTCTCCCCCTGCCTGTGTCTCTACCTCTCTCTCTCTCTCTCTCTCTCTCTGTCTCTCATGAATAAGTAAATGAAATAAAAAAAATAGAATATAGCTGCTGTGGAGTATACTTGTACTTGTATGATTAAACACACAATAGTTTTTAAAGTTTTTATTTAAATTTGTTAGTCAACATAGTGTTACATTCTTCAAGTATATAATATAGTGATTCAACAGTTCCATACATCACCCTTTGCTCATACAAGTGCATTCCTTAATTCCCATCACTTATTTAACACATCCCCCATCACCCACCCCTTTGGTAACTATCAGACTGTTCTCTATAATTAAGAATCTGTTTCTTGCTTTCTTGCTTTGTCTCTCTCTTATTTTTCCCCTTTGTTAATTTGTTTTGTTTCTTAAATCCCACATATGAATGAAATCATATAGTGTTTGTCTTCCCAACTGACTTGTTTCACTTAGCATGATACTCTCTAGCTCTACCTATGCCATTGCAAATGGCAAGATTTTATTCTTTTTTTTATGTCCATTATGTATATATATTCCATTAGATATATATAAATATATATATTTATGTCTAGATAATATATATATATATATAAAATGGCCAGGATATATACTTTAAATTTTAAAGTATATATATACACACACTCACATATACATGTATATATGTGTATATATATCCTCTTTACCATTCATCAATTGATAGGTATGTAGGCTGCTTCCATAACTTAGCTATTGTGAATAACACTGCTATAAACATAGGAGAGCTATGTATCCCTCTGAATTAGTGTTCTTATATTCTTTGGGTAAATACTCAGTAGTGTGATTGCTGGATCATAAGGTAGCTCTATTTTTAACTTTTTGAGGAACCTCTATACTGTTTTCCATAGTGGCTGTACCAATTTGCATTCCCAAGAATAGTATTCCTTTTTCTCCACATCCTGACCAATATCTGTTGTTTATGTTATTGATTTTAGCCATTCTGACAGATGTGAGCTGATATCTCATTGTGGTTTTGATTTGCATTTCTCCGATGATTAGTCATGTTGAGCATCCTTTCATGAGTTGTTGGCCATCTATGTCTTCTTTGGAGAAATGTCTGTCCAAGTCTTCTGCCCACTTTTTAATTGGATTATTTAGGGGGAGAGTTGAGTTTTGGATATTTATATATTTTGGATACTAACCCTTTATCAGATATGTCATTTGCAAATATCTTCTCCCATTCTGTAGGTTGCCTTTTAGCTTTGATTATTGATTGATTCCTTTGCTGAACAGAAGCTTTTCATTTTGATGTTGCCCTAGTAGTTGATTTTGCTTTTGTTTCCCTTGCTTGGGAGATATCTAGAAAGAAGTTGCTATGGCCGGTGTCAAAAAAGTTACTGCCTGTGTTCTTTTCTAGGATTCTTATGATTTTAGGTATCACATATAGGTCTTAAATCCATTTTGAGTTTATTTTTCAAATGGTGTAAGAAAGTGCTCCAGTATCATTGTTTTACATGTAGCTGTCCAGTGTTCCCAATACTATTTATTAAAGAGACTTTTTCCTCATTGTATATTCTTTCCTTCTTTGTCAAAGATCAATTAACCATATAATTATATGTTCTTTCTGGATGTTCTATTCTGTTCTATTGATCCATGTGTCTATTTTTTGCGTCAATATCCTATTGTTTTGATTGCTGCAGCTTTGTAATATAACTTCAAGTCTAGAATTGTGATGCTTCCACTATTGCTTTCTTTTCTTTTTTTTTCCCAAGATTGGTTTGGCTACTCAGGGTCTTTTGTGGTTTCATACATATTTTAAGACTTTTTTGTTCTAGCTCCGTGAAAAATGCTGTTGGTATTTTGATAGGGATTGCATTAAATCTTTAGATTGCTTTCAGTAGTATGGACATTTTAACATTTGTTCTTCCAATCCATGAGCATGGAATGTCTTTCCATTTTTTTGTGTCTTCTTCAATTTCTTTCATCAGTGTTTTATAGTTTTCAGAGTACAAATCTTTTGCCTCTTTGGTTAGGCTTATTCTTAGCTATCTTGTTATTTTGGGTAAAATTGTAAATGGGATTGTTTCCTTAATTTCTTTTTATGCTATTTTGTTATTGGTGTATAAAATGCAACAGATTTCTGTACATTGATTTTGCATCCTGCAACACTACTGAATTTGTTTATTAGTTCTAGCACTTTTTTTGGTGGAGTCTTTAGTTTCCTATATATGATATGATATAATCTGTAACAGGGAAAGTTTTACCTTTTCCTTATTGATTTGGATTTCTTTTATTTCTTTTTTGTTGTCTGATTGCTGTGGCTAGTACTTCTAGTACTGTACTGCATAAAAGTGGTGAAAATGGACATCCCTGTCTTGTGCATTACCTTTGGGGGGAAGAACTCAGTTTTTCCCCATTAAAGATGGTGTTAGGGATCCCTGGGTGGCTCAGTGGTTTGGCACCTGCTTTAGGCCCAGGGCATGATCCTGGAGTCCCAGGATCAAGTCCCACGTCAGGCTCCCTGCATGGAGCCTGATTCTCCTTCTCCTTGTGTCTCTGCCTCTTTCTCTGTGTCTGTGTCTCTCATGAATAAATAAATAAAATCTTAAAAAAAAATAAAGATGATGTTAGCTATTGGCTTTTGATATATGGCCTTTATTATGTTGAAGTATGTTTTCTCCAAACTTATTTTATTGAGAATTTTTATTACAAATGGATATTGTACTTTATCAAATGCTTTTCTGCATCTATTGAAATGATGATATGGTTCTTATCCTTTTTCTTATTGATGTGATATATCATATTGATTGATTTGTGAATGTTGAATCACCCTTGCAACCCAGGAATAAATCCCTCTTGACCATGGTGAATGACTTTTTAAAAATGTATTGTTGAATATTGTTTGCTAGTATTTTATTGAGAATTTTCACATCCAAGTTCATCAAGAATATTGGCCTGTAGTTTACTTTTTTTATTAGTCTCTTTATCTGGTTTTGGTATCAGGGTAATGCTGGCCTCCTAGAATGAATTTGGAAATTTTCCTTCCTTTTCTATTTTTTGGAATAGTTTGAGAATAGGTATTAACTCTGCTTTAAGTATTTGGTAGATTTTGCCTGTGAAACTATCTGGTCCTGGACTTTTGTTTGTTGGGGGTTTTTTGATGACGGATTCAGCCTCCTTGCTGGTAATCAGTCTGCTCAAATTTTCTATTTCTTCTGTTTCAGTTTTGGTAGTTTATATTTCATCAGTGTTTTATAGTTTTCAGAGTAAAAATCTTTTGCCTCTTTGGTTAGGCTTATTCTTATTCCTAGCTTCTAGGAATTTATCCATTTCTTCTAGGTTGTCCGGTTTGTTGGCATATAGTTTTTCATAATATTCTCTTATAATTGTTCATATTTCTGTGGTATTGGTTGTTAGCTTTCCTCTCTCATTTGTGATTTCATTTATTTGAGTCCTTTATCTTTTTTTCTTGATAAATCTGGCTAAGGTTTTTCAGTTTTATTGATTTTTTTCAAAGAACCAGCTTCTGGTTTCATTACTCTGTAATATTTTAGTGATAGAATCTGTTCTATTCACTAATCTGTTTTTTAGTTTCTACATAATTTCTTTCTGCTCAAATCTTTATTAGTTCCTTCTATTGGTCTTAGGTTTTTTTTTTTTTTTTTTAATTTTTTCACCCCACCCCCCCCGCCCCGTGGTCTTAGGTTTTGTTTATTGTTCTTTTTCTAATACCTTTAGGTTTACGGTTAGGTTGTTTATCTGAACTTTTTCTTGCTTCTTGAGGTAGCCCTGTATTGCTATAAACTTCCCTCTTGGAACCACTTTTGCTGCATCCCAGAGGTTTTGAATTGCTGTGTTTTCATTTTCATTTGTTTCTATTTACTTTATAATTTTTCTTTTATTCCTGATTGACCCATCCATTGCTTAGTAGCATGTTATTTAAGCTTTATGTATTTGTGGTCTTTCCGGAATTGTTCTTGTGGTTTACTTTTAATTTCATAATGTTGTGGTCAGAAAATATACAGGGTATTATTTTGATCTACTTGAATTTGTCAAGGTTTGTTTTGTGGGCTAATATGTGATCTATTCTGGAGAATATTCTGTGTGCACTTGAATAGAATGTGTATTCTGCTGTTTCAAGATGGAATGTTCTGAATATATCTGTTAAACCCATCTGTTCAGTGTGTTATTCACAGCCATTGTTTCTTTGTTGTTCTGTCTAGATGATCTGTCTGTTGATGGAGGTGCAGTGTTAAATTCCCCTACTGTTATTGTATTATTATTATTGATTAGTTCCTTTATGTTTGTTATTAACTGTTTAATGTATTTGGGTGTTTCTATGTTGGATGCATAAATATTTACAATCATTGTACCTTCTTGTTGGATTGTCCCCATATGATGTCCTTCTTTTGTCACTTGTTAAGGTCTGTTTTAAAATCCATTTTGTCTGATATAACTGTTGCTACTCTGGCTTTCTTTTGCTATTTGCATGATAGATGTTTCTTCATCCTCCTTACAATCTGCAGGTGTCTTTAGGTCTAATATGGGTCTCTTGTAAGCAGAATGTAGATGGGTCTTTAAACATACAGAAAATATTTTATTAATTTTTGTTAAGGATCATGACTGCATGAGTTGCTGAGAACTTGTATGGATGTCTTTTAACTCTGCACTAACCAGTGTAGTACTAGCCACGTGACTAAATTTAAATTTGTAGTTAATTAAAAAAAGTAAACATTCTGTTCCTTAGTTATACTAGCCACATTTCAAGTGCCTAATAATTACATGTACCAAAGGTTGTGATATTGAATGGCACAGATTATAGAACATTTCCATAATCATAGAAATTTCATCAGAGAGTACTGCTCAAGCAGAAATACTGAATATGAATACACTTAATAGAAGTTTACTGAAGAACTGAGATTATAAGAATGAAGATGTCTCTAAGGACAAATATTTCACCTAAGGGAATAATATATGGGAAAATTGGTGAACCAACCATTTAATGCCAGATAATATTTTGCATATTGTAAGCCTTCTATAAATTATTAAATGATGTCTAAGTGAGGAGCAATGTTGCATTATGACCAAATAATTCTAATACATTTCCTGAAATCTAGTCTAGTGTTATCCTTTTTTTCCAGAAGAACAACACATTCAATTTAAGTAAATTAGCTATTACTATTAGAACTGGTTTGTTGACTCTATCCTCTTTTGAATCTTTTGCATTTTTCCTTTTAATTAGATGATTTCTAGATATTTACAAGTTATTTCCTTATTAAGTGCTCAGAAATGATCTTTATTTCAAAAACTTTGCAAGAAATGATATAAAACAAAATATTTTACATTTACCTTAAGATGGTCATCCCTCCCCTTGAAATTTAATGATCAGTGCTCTAAGACAGCACTGCGATTCCTTTAATTAAGAGAGGATAATTTTCTAGCACCATTATTGAGGCCAACACTAGAGCAGGAAGTCATTTTGGCTCTGGATTAAAGAAATATCAAGTGCTTGGCCCCTGAAGATTCGATTCAAAGGACAAGTAGAAAAATGATAAACTTCAATGCACCATCCCATAGATTGTGATGATCTTTGAAGAAACCTAGACATGAGCATAATGGCTTCATCCTAAATATTCCAAAGTTCTTCAGCTACTGCAAAATTTAAAGTGAATAAGAAAAAGATTGAGAGAGGTTTTTCATATATGGAGCAATTAAATGTCAAAGCCCTGAGATTTGTACCTTGTATTGGTTGCAACCTGTAGCAAGTCATAATAGAGACTACAAAATAGGGTTGGTAAACTTAAGCTGGAGAGAATCCTATTTTTTTAAAGGAAAATAACAGTGATGGACAGAAGAGCTCATATGTTACTATTTTCCTAATTTTTTCTTCTACATTCATGAGAAAAATATAAAAACATATGGCAAATTTAGGCATGAAAGGCTAAGGAATGAAATAACATTTCTAAAGGGACTTTAATATACCCATATAATAGCATTTATAAACTAGGACATGCTACACTATGGTTTGCTTTCAGACCATTGCTCAGTATACTGAGAAACATATCACATACTAACTGGCAAATGTGCAGAACCTAATGATTTGATGTGGGAAAAATATTTTCATATTAAAATGTACATTTGGCAAATAGGAACATTAACAATAGGATTGTGGGTAACTTGCCATATGTCTCATACAATGAGTACTTATTATTTTTTTTATTTTTTATTTTTTTACAATGAGTACTTATTGATCATATAAACAGAAAACAGGACAGAACTGAACATTTTTACAATGGAAAACTCTCACACATTTTCTAATGTATTTTTTTCCTATTTACTTCAATAGAAATATCTGGAAAAATAACAAAAAGGCACAGAACTTGGACATTTCTGTTAGGCTGTATCATAATAGGTAAATGGATGCTGCTGTATCAGCTGTATCATTGGACATACATTTCAAGGTGTATCTGAAATGTTTATATTGTCAATATGTCCAAAGGTTCCTAGATGAAGAGTAGTCTTTGAAACATAAAGTATCAAATTTCCAGCATAAGGATTTTTTCTTTTTTTTAAAAGCAGAAACAAAAAGACCAAACAAAATATTTTAGCTAATATAAATATTTTCTCCCCAAATCTTGCATCTCATTCTTTAGTTGGTCAGTGAGATGCTGGTAGAGTGAGAGAAATTCCTGATACTTTCACTAAAATGTGCTACAGTTATGTCCTGCATCTAAAATTGTAGGACAAGAGGACAGATAGCCAGAAACAATTATGAAAAGACATAAAAAGAAAAACAACAACTAATATCTAGGTAGCCTTGCACCCTATAGATTTAAGATGAAGTTGTTACAAAATGCTTTTGTTGCACTACAGAAGATGGTGGGAGAAAATACAGTCTTAATTCAGGTCGCATAATCATTTTCCGTTAAATGTTTAGAAGTCCTGTTTTCTTCCACAGCACAACAATTACACAGCAGAGCATAATTATTTTACAGTCAATTGAGTACACCAAATGGGCATATTTATGAAACCTGATTTATACTTCATACTTGAAACACTACATGAAGCGTGGCTTTACCTCCCACCAAACCTGCAGTCAGTAAAACTGTCAGAAGAACTCTTTGCTTCAGCCCCAAAGCAAAATAATTTAAGTTTGAGCAATCCTTTTGAAATGTTAGTACTGCACTTAGCTTTTTCCTATCAAGTGTACTGCAAAGAGCAAAGGCAAAGAAAGTGATGTGGTATCTGTGGAGAGGCTCCATAAAAGTTTTATGGCTTTAGTTCATGCCCTGATTCTTGCTGTGGTGAGCAAGTACATTTTTCATTAGCCTATCCCACAAAGCAATGAGACAGTCTACATTTAAGTAATGACCTTCTCCATATAAACCCAAACTTGTTTTCCTTGTGCTTCAATAACTAATAATTATTTATGAAGGTTTGCATAATTACCTAAGATAGTACAGGAGTTTAGCCACATTATGACCTTCATAAGAACTTCTTTGAACATGTTATTTCCAAGTTTTCAAGGAGATACTCTGCTTCTTTGTTTTTTGTTTCTTTGTTTTTCCTTCACACATTTGTACAGTTGCAATGCTGCATCTATTCACAGTGATGACTTTCTGGTACCACCAGTGAATTTGAGGAGGCCTCTGAAAGTATTTAAATTAGGCATTTCTCTTTTAGATGCAAGAAAATGCCAGGCTGATATTCTAAGGCTGTTAAAAGAAGTCACAGAACTAAATAATAGGTGATTTTGTTGAATTTGCTGATTAGCCATGTGTAATGTATATGTTTTTCTTATTAATTGCCTTATTTTATCCAATTGCATAAGAATATCAAGTCTTCTGATTTCACTCAGGACTGAAAGAAGGGAAATGCTTATTTAGAACTAATGAGCACAGTGTGGTCCTTGGTTTATCTGTAATTCTTTATCTTCAGCGTCTGAGCATGGCCTAATGTGGGGACTATAAAACCAGATTCCTTTATCTGTTATTGACTTTCAAATGAAAAAATATTATTCACTCCTTTCGTAAGACCTGTGCACAGCAGCTCTTGTTGATGGCCTCCAAGCGCAGTAAACTAACACATTAGGGTAAACAGATGTTTTCTCTATTAACAGTATCAACCATCTGGCTGCAGGCCAAATCAAGTCTGGGGAGTAATTTCAACTGGCCTGCCTGTTAATGTGAAAACTGACTAAACAGTCTCTCCTGCTAATCTTCCCATCCTGCAGAGGATGTTTCTTCCAGTGTATGATTCACAGAAGAACAGGAAGGAGAGAGATCATTTCAAAGATTTAATTAATTCTTAGCTGCAATTTTATTCAATTATCTGTTTAAAATATAAAATGTACAGCATTCAAGATGCTAAGATCTAAACTAAGTATGATGTGGAGAATTAGGGAAAATGTAGAAATAAATTGTCTTAAACACTGGAATCAGCTGCAGTATCTAATTTAATCTTTATTTAAAGAACCCCAGTCCCTGGGAGACCATGAAACTAGGTTGCCAACTGTCTACTAAAAAATAGAGGAACAAAAGTAACGTTTGCTAAAAATAGGTAAAATCATGACCCTCTCATATATTACTCATTAAATATTGTTTATTCAGATATAATTGCCTTAGTTCATTTCAGTCTTTCATGTAGTAAAGACTCTCTAATTACATGAATGCAATATTAATACAGACACTGTCTCTTAACCTAACCTAAACAAATCAGAATAAAACAAAGAAACGTCATAATTCATATCAGTATTATTTTGTAAAATCTCAAACAAGATTTAGTAAAAATTAATCTCTTTAATTTATTCCCAGGGACTTGTGATAAATACCCACTTCTGCAGAATTTCCTTTTGTTCTTATTTATTAGTTCATTCTCTGCCTCTAAATCATTTTATTTTTCTAACCATATTATATATATATATATATATATATATATATATATATATATATGAAAATTAAATCCCAGGACGAGACATCTTTATAAATAGATGAATAATTCTTCTAGACTAGACATTACTTAACTGATATTGACCTACAAAATGGCATCTTCATGTAGCTAAACCTAATATAACTATTTCTTGTCCTGTGTGTGGACAGACTAGAGGATTGACTAGGAATTGTGTTATAAGGATTCTGGCTGCAAGTTTATTTCTGATGGTTTTCTAATGGTTCCATGGGATTTTTTGAATGAATCAACTAACAGAGAGGTGCAGTGTGATGAAGGCACCAACAAAGCATCCTGCATTGGACAGAACTTCAGAAGAATAGATATAGGTATAAATCCTGAGTTAGGCACTTATAAGTTGTCTATTCATTGAACAAATGTGTACCCAAACTCCCTTTAAAAATTCATTAAAGTGCTTATTATGCTCCGAGTACTGTGTTTAATACTTGATATACCATAATGAAAAAGATTGACTAGTTTCTTGACCTCCTTGAATGTCTAGTCCAGTGGAGAAATGGGTACCAGGTGGCAACCAATCAAATGAATATAACTGAACATTGAGATCCCTGCTATGAAGAAGAGTAATAGAGTGATGTGACAGCAAGTAATAGGATTTGGGTTTTGTAGTTCAGTTGGTATTGATGGATCAGACAATACTTCTCTGAAGAAGGGGCATTTAAACTGAGACTCTGAATCATAATGGAGGCAGCCATTTGGAAATTGGCAGGAAGAGTGATTGAAGCAATGGGAGTGGAATCTATAAGCCCCATAACAAGAAAGAGCTGAGCTCATTAGAAAGTTGAATGAAGGAAAAATATGTCACCTTTTAGGTAAGATTTTAAACCTCCCAGAAACTTCAGATGAAAATCTGTAAAACTAGGTCTAGTATGACCTAACTTGTATACTTGTTTGGGAATAATAACATGGTTTGAATCCAGCAATCTGACTCAAGAGATCATCCTCTTAGCAATAACACTGTATTTCTGGAATGGCATAAGTGTGCCAGACAAAAAGTGTGCAAGACATACTGTTTGCTCTAGTGAGTGTAAAATTACTCTATGTGATATATAAATATATCAATCTGACCCAGTATAGGTCTCTCCTACATCTACAGGTAAGGTTATTTTGATGATTTATCTTTAAAACCAGAAGAATTTTGAGAGTGAAAGTGCTTGATTACGTGGGGACAACAGGTGTAAATTAACATTGTCTTTGTCAAACTGGGATAAATGGTTGTCATACATAGAATGTGAATTTGCCATTATTGGCCTGAGGTCATTTTTTAGTGGATACAGCAGAAGTGCTACTGTTTCATGAATTTCTTAAGTCAGGAGAGAATTTAGAGGCCATTAATTCCAGTGTCTTGTTTTCTGAATAATTTGCTTTTAAGTCCCAGAGAGATGAAATTACTTGCCCAAGATAAGAGCTGGTTAGTTCCAGAGCTAGACTAGAAACTCAGTGATTTTTTTTAGTATTTCAGGCTGCTTTAAGGCAAATGTGTATTTCTTCAGCTGGAACTAAGTGGAATGGATAGACTTTTACTTATCCCATCACCACTGGCAGGGATTTTTTTTTTTTTTTTACCTTTTTCTTTTTTTCTTTTTTTTTTTTTAACTGGTCAGCTCATAGATAATCCTAGGAACATTTTAGAGAGATACTATGAGCAGTATTATGGACTGTGTAATCAGAATGCTCTAGAGAGGGTTATCTGGGTGGCTCAGTCAGTTAAGGGTCCAACTCTTGGTCTTAGCTCAGGTCATACTCTCAGGCGTTGTGAGATGGAATCCCTGGTTGGGCTCTATGCTCAGTGGGGAGTCAGCTTGAAGATTCTCTCCCTCCGCCTCTCACCCTCCTATGCATGTGTACGTGCATTCTCTCTCAAATAAATTAATTTAAAAAAGAATGCTCTAGACATAGGTTGTTACCTTTGACCTTGTCATTGTTTAATTTAATAGCCATAGGCCAGCCAATAACTCTTTATAAGCCTTGATTTCCCCACATTAAGAGAGAGGACTGGAAAAAAGAATTCCTTTAAAGTCCTTTCTCTGCTTTAAGTTTTGTGAGAACAATAGTCTGAATTTGAAGAAAGATAGTTGGTAAAGAGAAAAGTGAAGATACCACAGACAAATTTCAATTTTGCCAAAGGCTAGATCTGAGTCTGTTGCATGTTAAATCACATGATTCTTGAACTGGATTAGTGAGTAGGTAGATAGAGATATTGATTAGGACACTAGTGATTATCCACTAAATTATGCATGACTGAGTTTAAGTAGACCAACAGGATACTTTTGGACTGTTTCCCACAAGTCGAACTAACATTGACAGCTCATTTTCTGGAATCATGTGGGACTACTCAAGGCTTACAAATGGGCAATAATGGGGGGTTAAAAATTTAGATCCTAAAATAAAGGACAACTAGGGGACTGGAAAAAGAGTTCTAACATTATGGGGATTTTTAAAAGTTATTCGTGTCTCAAGACATCTATTTGCTTCTATATTTTTATATAACGTGGAAGCAATTTCTAAGCATTCGTGTTGTTCAAATTAGTAATAATAATACAAGGACTACGGGTACATTTTTAGGTACTCAGTTCTGGAGTCAAATAGATGGGTTTAAATAGTTGATTGCCTGATTTAGAGGATTGAGGTGAGAATTGAGTGAGATGTACATAGAGTGCAGAGTTACCCTCATTGTGCCTCAACTGGTTTGGTTTTTCTTTCCATTCCTTGATTGCATTACACCCTCTTCAACCACAGAGATTGTGGAAAATATTGTAGATTGGCTCATTCAACTCTTGTTGTCTCTCTCATAACATACCTTCCTTTAAACCAGAGTCTAAAAAAAATTAAAGAGCATATTTTCATAGATTTCAGTGCATCAGGATTCCAGTGAAACTTTCTTCCACCAAATAGATACACATATATGAGACTAGGAAGGCAAAAATAAACAATTAGGATAAATGAGAATAGTCTTTTATTCCTACATCTGTTAAGAAGATCTTACTATATGAATGTATGAGCATTTGATTTTCATGACTGTCAAATAGCACATGGTGACAGATCAGTGACATCTCTAGTGATAGTGTTAGGCATATCTTCTTCTAGTTGGGTCATTTGATGTTAAGCATCAAGTTTAGTTGCCTGGACTTCCCTAAAATTGTAAGAGTTAGTAACAGACTATATAATAAGGGCTCTTCTGTTTAAATCAACTAGACTGGACTTTACTATCTACAACTAAGAATCCTGAAGTAATATAGAAATTTTGAACATTGAAAGACAGGGTCCTCATTAAAATATCTTAATATAAGGTCATCTTTATTCATATGTGTATTCATTCAAAATTATTATTGAGTATAAGACACGGGGTTAGATGCTGCACATAAACTGTTGAATTAAAATAGGCTTCAACCCTAGATATGGAAGCTAAAACCTACATCGAAAGATATAATGAACAAGCAAATAGATAAATATATGCCCAAATAATAATTAGTGCTTTGAAGAAAATCAGTAAGATGAGGTGACATAATAAAAGAAGAAGTCATTTAGATCAGAAGAGTTTCTCTGAAGTCTGAAAAGAAACCAGGTAGTACAAATGTGGGAGGTGTGTATCTGTAGGTCTGAAGCTGAAAATGTGCTTGGTGCACTAAGAAATTCTGGTAAATTTTATAGTTACCGCTAAAATAACAGCTGAATAAAAGAGTGGTTAAATAAGTAAAATCTACAAGTTGGCAGAAATTGATGGATATTTAGTAAACTGATAAAATGTAATCCTAAAACATAGAAAAGCCAGCAATGATGACTTATTTCAGGCAACTGACTACCTACATAACTATTATATCAAAATACCATAAAGAATCTCTTTTTTTTTCTTAAAAGGGGATGCTGATGATCTCTCAGACAACACTAGATGCTCCAATAAAACATTACTCAAGTGAACATTATGCTTTCATTAGAAATCATGTGACATATTTATGGTGGTGGAACTCCTATGACCTCATATGATAGAAAAGTAAGGTGAAGAACTAATACAATCATAAATAGCAAAACGAGTAAGCTAAAGAGTGTAGAATGTATAGAATGTCCAGTTGAAACACTATCCTCTCGCCACTGCCAAGAAGACTGTTATTATTAAGTTTTCTGTTATTCTTCTACACTATTTCTAACTTTACATAATGCCTTTTATTTTATTATATAAAGTTTCCTCATACAAGGACTTACTGCTCTTGAAGTCCGAAGTGATGTGCTGAAGAGTGAGCAGTTAGTTCCTGCAGTTGGAATAAAGAGACCTGCGATTAACACGTTAGGAAACAAACTGGATCTTCAAGACTTTTGAAGGCTACTGCTTATACTGACCAAGTGGTGTGAACTGCTTTCAGTGTTCACAGTTCAGATGCAGAGCCTTCAAAGATCAGGCACATTTTCTTACTTTCGAATGTCCATTTGCTTGTGAAACAAACTCCCTGTCTAACCTCTCCTTGGCTGTACCTTTGTCCAGATAAACCTGGCATAGCATCTTGTGAATGGGCACACTGCCATCATGGCAGATGGACCTGGGCAAGCAAGTTCAAGAGCCAGAATGTATGTCATATTTGACTAAGAAGGGCACATTGACACCAGTGTGTGTGGAAATAGCATTTGGTGTACATTCTCGCTCCCTATGGCCAAGGGAATATGACCCACCACTCTCGCTGAGCAATAAATTAGCTTTGTAAATCTAAAATATTTAAGCCTAATCACTACAGAGCTATTGCCCAGAAATTAAGGCCAGAATTCAGGCTTCTTGGAGGAGAGGAAAAAAATGTAAAGCTTTGTCGTCAAGGTGTTTTTGAGGAAAATATTGGATATAGATATTTCGTCCAAAAAAGCATCATCAACCACAAATATTATATTAATCATTATTCTATTCAGGCCACTTATAAAGTAGCACACCTTATAAACAATATTTCAGAGAAAAGATTTATGGTTTTCCTCTTCACATAAGCACATTATCTGAGCAATAGTGATTTTACATCTTTTTTGTATAACCTATTAATATATCTCAAGCTATTTCCCTCCATTTCTTCAATCTCACCTTTTGTCTCCAATTGCCCTACTGTAATTTACATTCTACTTCATCAGTAATGAATATTTTGAGAAACATGTACCAAATCATTATTGACCTCACCTCCACACTCCTAATCCTTCCACTCTTGTGATCTCTGCCAATGATGTTATAATTACTCTGGTTTAAAACGTTAAGGCCATCTTCAACATTACCTTATCTTTTATTTCCATATCTCATTATTCTTCAGAATTTTCTAATAATAAATCAAGCCTCTCTTTTCCAGTCACATTTCTATTACTTTAATTCTAGGACTTACCACATCTCACCTGGACCAGAAGAGTACTCTATTATTTAGTGTAATGGCTTCAAAGTCAGAAAAATCAGGTTATAAATCCAGGCACAACCACTTCTGCATCTATGTAAGTTTTGTGTGTATACATACATATTCAACTGTTTTCTTTTTTAGCCTAACTCATTAAAAATTATTTTATAGAAAGATCACAATAAGTCACTCCTAAACACTTCAGCATATAGCCACTAAGTATATGAACATTCACCTACATGATAACAATATGGAAATGTTTTGGAGGCAAAAGTGGAAGGATTTCCTGATAAGTTGTTTGTGGGATATAAAATGAAGTCAAAGACGTTCCTAAAGATTTTGGCAGGAGCAACTGGAAGTATGGAACTATCACTTACATAGACCAGGAAAACTGCATTTAGAAGCCGGTTTGGGGTTAAACTTCCTCATTCTTGTCTAAAGATTGATTTGGTCAGGCCATCATCTAAAATTCTTAAGTGTGGAAAGCTCCTTAAAGTTGAGGAAATCTTACATGTGGCAAAATAAAATAGAAACCCAGGTTCCAGAATATTTTTGGTGAAATAGTTTAATAGGAATCTCAAATGAAAAGTCTCAAATGAAAATCTCAAAGCCAGCATGCTTTGGCTCTCTGCAGCAGAATATCTCAATCAGGTTGCTATAAAGTTCAGAAAATGTAAAGGTTCCAATATGAAGAAGTATAGACTAGGGCAGTGTCCAGAGTTGGCTGTGTTAATGATTTGGACTGTGGCCAAAAATCCCAGTTCTTTCTACGTCTCTTTTCTATCATCCTACTTGTGGACTTCACTTTGATTATGGTTCCCATCATCTTAAAACGGCTGCTAGAAATATCTCTGGCAATGTGTATTTGTCCGTGTGTCCAGTGGAGGAGCAAGGGAGAAGACTCTAGACCAAACATGGATTATCATTCCCTTTTTAAGCACGTTAGGTCCACTTGAGTTGCCATTTCAACAATTACAGTCATCAGGATCACTCTCCAGACTGGGGATGAGAGAGAGAACAATATGCAAGTAAATAAATAAATAAAAAGATTTTGGAGGGGGAAGAAGACATGTAGACAATGAACAGAATCCGTTACTTAGAACGTTCTCTTACCTCTCCACATATAATCCATCTCCTGAGATATATACTGTTCTTACTTTTTCACCATGGATTAATTTTTCCTGTTCGAGAGCTTCATATAAATTGAATCAATCATACAGTGTGTACTCATTTGGGTATGGATTGTTTCTGCATAATGTCTGTGAGATTTATTAATGTGTCTATGAGCTGATTTTGTTGTTAAGTAGCACTCTATTGTATGAATGTACCACATGGTATTGGGTTTTTTTACACTTTTTGGAATTGGGGATAAAGCTACTATAATTACTATGAAAAGTCTTTAGGGGACTGCACATATTTTTATTTCTATTGGGAAATACGTAGAGGTAGAATTACTGTCTCATAGGATAGATATATATTTAACTCTGTGTGAAAGAACACCTACTCAATCTTTCTTCCAGGTGATTATGCATAACTTGTCTTGAATATAACAGAGCAGAGACTAGGCCTACAGTGTTAGCATTTATGGCTATGGATTTGCAAAGTAAAATTTAAATTATTATGAACTAATTCATCTCCAGATTACTATGTGTCGGAGAGGTGTGAGACATAGGTCTTGTATATTGAGAAGGTACACAAATTCTTTCCAGGGTTGACGAATACAAAGCTGCTAACATATGATATTGGAAGCCCAGAAAAGAAAGTATGTATGAAATGAGTACTCAACACTCCCTTGAAGTTCAGAAACTGAGTCTTCAGTAACGTTCACTCATTAGAGTAAAGAAAGGGCCAGGACACGGGACTGGAAACAATTCCTCATTTTGAAATAATATGAAACTTCAGGAAAAGTAATATCCACTGAATGGCTTGTGTTTTCAGTGAGTTAGGAAAGGCCTGGCTCCTTGCTTAATTACAGACAATAATCAGTTTTACCTCCATGCTACATGCAGTCAACATTATCCCTGGTAGGTCAGCCTTTGCCTCACCGGCATGTTCCTTCATCACAAACTGATCATTTCAGTCTGTGCATGTGTCATCATCTATTATAAACTGAATATTTGTGTCCTTCCAAGATTTGCACGTTGAAATCTTGACTCTCAGTGTGATTGTACTAGGAGCCAGGGCCTTTGGGAGGTGATTAAGTCATGATAGTGGA